>NC_072426.2:128851590-129157159 GCF_028878055.3 Symphalangus syndactylus | reverse complement strand
TTGAATTTCAAACATTCATGAATCAGGAAGAACTTTTGGTAAATTCACAAAAAGACATATGGTCAGTGTGACAGAAACGTTTGCTCCTCCTGAGGTCTGAAGGGTTCTGAACATTCTGATACACTTTACTGAGCGCAAATCAAGTAAAAATTGTTCATGTGTATTCAAGGGTACAAATCTTTTGGTAGTCAACCTTTGCATAATTCACTTTCAGTTAATACTTTGGTAATATTACTGTCAAGTGCAAAAAGAGTAAGTTGGGTTGACAGGGAAAGAACAACCTTTAACAAGAATACAAATGAAAAAAAGAAATATGATGTGGGTGGTAACTGACTGATGAACTAGATACTTATAAAGAGCCTTAACTTTGTCAAAAGATAATAGGTGCTTCTTAGTGCTTTATAATTGCTTCTTATTAAAAGACTGTAAAATAATTGTCAGGTGAAAATGTAAGATCCTTTATCATCTCAAATCATGAAGTTGCTAATGTTAGCAACTTATAAAATAGTACACCTTTTCTGTAAATGTTGTTTGAGAAATAACTCATATAGAACTCATTTTCCCTTTATTACTCTTTTTATCACCATTTATATTATGTTGTAGTATATAGAATGTTAAAGTTCAAAAGAAACACTCTATTGAAAACTACATCTTATAAATCAGAATAAAAAGTATAAACCTGCCTATACTCTTTTTTCTTAATTTAATGACCACTTCAACTACTCAGCTACTTGTTTTGTTTTTATAAATAACAAGGTTGATCCAATTTTCTGGTAAGGAGAAAACAAAACAATCAGGTATCTAAGATGATTGTTTTGGATGAAAGATCCAATCAATAACCTGTATATGTAGACCTGCACTGTTCAGTATGACAGCCACTAGTTTCATGAGACCACTGATCACTTGAAAAGTGGCTGGTCTGAAATTAGATGTGCTGCAAAATGTAAAATACACACTGATTTTAAAGTGTATAAATACACACTGATTTTAAAATACACACTGATTTTAAATATTTAATTAATGATTTTAAATGTATTACATGTTGAAATGATAATATTTTGCTTATACTGAGTTAAATAAAACATATTATTAAAGTCAGTTTCACTGGTTTCTTTCTACTTTTTGAAGTGTGGGTACCAGAAATTTTTAAATTTGAAAATCCACATGTCATATGTGACTTATATTTGGGTCTCACATTGTATTCCCATTAAACCATGCTGTTAGACATTACCCCTGCAGTTTTTTTTTTTATTTTTTTTTTCTGAGCTGGAGTCTCACTCTGTTGCCCAGGCTGGAGTGCAGTCGCGGTATCTCAGCTCACTGCAATCTCCGCCTCCTGGGTTCAAGCCATTATCCTGCCTCAGCCTCCTGAGTAGCTTGGATTACAGGCACGTGACACCACGCTCGGGTAATTTTTGCATTTTTAGAAGAGACGGGGTTTCATCATGTTGGTCAGGCTAGTATCAAACTCCTGATCTCGTGATCCGCCCGTCTCGGCCTCCCAAAGTGCTGGGATTATAGGCATGAGCCACTGCGCCCGGCAGTTTTCTAAACGGACTTAAAAACACTGTGCTTCAGAGGAAAAAATAGTTATACTAATATATTAAGAAATTGCAACCACCCATTATTCAATATCCTGTCCAATACTTACGATTGAGGATATACAATTATTAAACAGGTGCCAAAAGCATCACTGCACACACAAGCTAGCACTGTGCAAAAGGCTTCCAACACCAGACACACTTAACTTCATAATGCTTCCTGCCTCTAATGCTTCTTCTGGCTACTGGCTTCTTTGGACAGACCACTAGTGTTTTTTGTCAGATCAATTTGAAATCTACATATTTCCTGAGACTTGTATTTTCTTCAGGCCCTGCCCTCACCTTGTCTCGGATTCCAGGACACAAACTTCTCAGGGACTCCCCTGTCCCCTCCTCTTCAGAGCCCCAGTTGCCCGAGAGCAGAGGACTCAGTCACTGGTTTCACCCATGCCTGCCTTAGACTGTAATGATTTTTACACAAAAATACACAAAATCTCTTTGATTACGTCATTTGTACTAGTACATCTAAAACTGTATGTAGTCACAGTGTCAGATTTAGGTGCTGTTGTTGTCCAGAACGATATGATGGTATTATATTTATGGGTATATAAAAATTATTAATATATTGAAATTTATTCATGTGATGCAGAAAACCACAAAAGGGACAGTATTTACAACAGTTTAAAAGTGTTTTCTAAGTTAATACTTTAATTTTACGTGACTCCTTTCCCCTAATGATCTAAAACTGGTAGGCAACTGTGGTCACTACTTTACATAATTGGGAAATATATTTCATAAGAATAACATTTAAAAAACCCCAACCTATATGTAATATTGATATTTCTTACCTGTAATTTTTTTTTTTTTCTTTTTGGGACAGATTCTTGCTCTGACACCCAGGCTGGAGCGCAGTGGTGATCTCGGCCCACTGCAACATCTGCCTCCCAGGCTCAAGTGATTCTGCTGCCTCAGCCTCCCGAGTATCTGAGATTACAGGTGCCCACCACAACACCCGGCTAATTTTTGTATTTTCAGTAGAGACAGGTTTTCACCATGTTGACTAGGCTGGTCTTAAACTCCCAACCTCAAGTGATTCACCTGCCTTGGCCTCCCAAAGTGCTGGTTTACAGGAGTGAGCCACTATGCCCGGACCCTATATTTAAGCCCTATTTGGGATAGACTGTACCACAGCAATTGTGTGAATACATATAATTGAAATAGAGACATATATTCTCTCCTTGTTTTCAGGTCATCAAGAATGTGACTGTTTATTAAACACTTAAATTTAGCTAACATAATTAAATATTATAGGGCACATTTTTAGTAGAAATACATAACATTAATACTGTTATACACTAACCAGGACCTTAGTCATTTTGATTTTAGCTTAGAGTCAAAAAGTCCTCACCCAGGTGTTTACCTCAGATTTGTTTATTTCTTGGAAGTTAGCTTTCCAGTCTTTCAGTTGATCTATTCAACACTACTAGATTGTCAAAACTTTAGATTGTATTCCCAAAAGGTTCAGGCCAAAATCCTAGCACAAGAGTTACTGGAAAAGGGTACTGATCCAGACCACAAGAGAGAGTTCTTGGATCTCATCCGAGAAAGAATCTGAGGCGAATCCACAGAGTACAGTGAAAACAACTTTATTAAGAAAGTAAAGGAGTAAAAGAATGGCTACTCCATGGAGCAGTGGCATGGCTGCTGGACTGAGTAAACTTATGATTATTTCTTGATTAAATGCTAAACAAAGGGTGGAATATTCATAAGTTTTCCAGGAAAGGAGTGGAGAATTCCCAGGACTAAGAGTTACTCTCCCTTTCAGACTAGATAGAGTAACTTCTGATGTTGCCATGGCATTGGTAAACTGCCATAGCACTAGTAGGAGCGTCTTTTAACCTGCTAATTTATTATAATTGGCACATAATGAGCAGTGAAGATGACCAGAGGTGGCTTTCACTGCCATCTTGGTTTTGGTGGGTTTCAGCCTGCTTCTTTGCTGCATGGCATTTTATCAGCTGAATATTTGCTTAACTATTGTTCTACAAGAATCTGTATTATTATCTTTAAAGCAAAATGTATTCTTAAGAATACATTTGTTCCTAAGATATTGGGACACCTGGACATTTCCTGGGTTGTTAAGTCCTGGGTCTGCTCGGTAAACATTATTAACCTATTCCCTTAACTGTAGACATTCTGTAACTAAGAATGCCCAATGTCCTGGGAATGCAGCCCATCAAGTCTCAGCCTCATTTTACCCAGCCTCTGTAAAGATGGAGTCGCTTTGGTTAGAATGCTTCTGACACAAAAACCCTGGAATTGTTGTCAACAAAATGATGAGATTTTGGAGCAATAATTTACTTTGGATATCACCTTAACCAGCTCCTTTTTTTCAGGTGAGGTAACTGAGTTGTAAAGTTAAGTGACTTGTAAAGGCCACAAGATTTCCTTACCAGAATTGGACTCAGGTTCTTGATTCTCTGTACAGTGCTTTGTTTTTTTGTTAAATTTTGTTTTGTTAATTTGCACTATATTTCTCCTCTCTGATATGGTATAAGTAGCAAGGAAGAATCACAAAAGCATTTTCTATTAATGTAAAATAAATTTTTTTTCCAATTTTATCCTTATAAGTAAATAGTATCCTATTTGTATTTAATAACTTTTAACATGCGCTACGAGCAACTTAGTTTACTCATAAAAATATTGTACAAAACTATTGTTCCTATTACAAATTGCTTGTTTTAGCAAATGTTTTACCTTCCTGCAAAATTAGCAGGAGATATTTTGGTGACATTTCAGGACAAGATACGTGTGGATAGATTTCATGCTATACAAATGGTCATAATGAGTAGAAATGATTATTTTTATTATATTCCTTTGAACTTGAGAAAGAGTGGAAGGAGTGAATTCGAGGTTGTACACAGGAAGTGACAGCTAGGAGACAAGATGAACTCTGTTCTGTGAGAGAATCTGTCCTTTCAGTTCTTTTTCAGATTTCAATTACAAACAGCATTCTCTGCTGCCCTCTAGAGGTTCTATAAACCATTAGTGAGGGTGGTACAAAAAAAAAGAAAGAAACCTATGAGGGAGGTAAGCAAATTATTTTTCCTTTCAATAACAAAGGAAATAGAACATATCATTTGGTGAATGAAATACAGATTTAAACTGAATGAAATAGTGAATTAGTGCTGAAATACATATATGTAATCTATAATATAATAAATATATACTATATAATAAATACATAAATATATAATATATAACTTATATAATTAAGAATATATACCTTTAAAATGGTATTTAGTTGTTAAAGTTTAAAACTATTCAGTTAAAACTGATAAACTGTTATCGTTTCACCACAGTTGGTTCTAATTTTTTGGTGGTTTTCATTGGGTTTGTTTCAATAATTGGCAAAGATAAATGTGTTCATTGATTTTTCTTGTTGACCCTCCTGTTTTTTCATGACATGTGCTGTCCATGATTCAACTATAACAATGTCTGTTGCCAATGATTTGTGAATTTGCATTTCTTGGATTACCTTTTAGTCTTCCTGAAATGGCAAGCCAAAGTTCCAACTCCTCTGACTTCTTCGTATTTCAATTTGATCTGGTTAGATCATTGTAAAAACAGAGATTATAATAACCACTCACCAGGTTACACAAAGGTTAAATGACTTTACCAATATCATGGAGCTAGTAACAGGTTGTTTGGAAATTCAAAGCAGTTTGGCCCAACTTGAAAAAAAAAAAAAGTTCTATTCTCTCCACACATTAATGCTACCTGAAAATAATTGTTTCTCAGAAATGTATTCACCAGAACTTCAAAGCCATGCCTAATATTAGGCACCTTTCCTCTAAGCTCAGTTACCTTTCTACAGCCTCCACCACTTGTAATGGAACCATCAACTACCCACTAAGCAAGCCAGAAGCTTTCTACTTGGCCCTAACCTTCTCATCCTCTTTGGCCTGTGAGTTATTACGCACTTTTAATGTGAATCTTGACTGCTCTTCAGTTAGCCTCCTGTCCTGCCATCACCTTAAAGCAGGCCTATGCATGAAGTACAGTAGCCCCTTAATGCCACCCTTAAACCAGGCTCTTTCCCTCTAAATCAGCCCCTGCACCAGTGTCAGCATGATTTTCTCTAAGCACAAGTTTAACAGTGCCATTTTTGTGCCTCCTCTTTTCTGCAGTCTCGTTTATTATTTCTCATTCCCTTCAAATCTGGCTTCTAGCCTCACTGCTCGAAGAGGCTACTCCCTCCATTCCTTTGTTCAACAAATATTTGTCAAGTGCCTATTTTGTGGAAGGTTCAAGGAATATCTGGAGAAAGAGGAACTATTTTAGCCATAAGAAACTTAAAATCTAATAAGGAATCCTATATATAAACAGATAATGTGTGAACCATTGTAAAGATCTTGGGACAATAGGGGAAGCTAAACTTGCCTAACAGGGAAATTTCCAACAAGAGGATATTGAGCTGAGTCTTAGCAAGAAATAAATTTGCAGCAGAGTATGGGTAGAGGGCATTCAGACAGAGCAAAGCACAGAATTACAAAGGTAGCAACTAGCAGATAAGGCTTGTTAAGGTGACAATGTTTGCATGCTTTGCTAAGGTGTACAGACAATGAGTAGCATTTAAGTGATTGTAGGCAGGAGACCAATTTGGATTTGTAAAAGACCACTCTGGCAGCAATTTGGGAGTGTGGAATGGAGGTGGCAAAGGTAGGAAGTAGATAGATTTATAGGGAAGATCTTGCAATTGTTCAGGTTACACATGATGAGTGCCTGGACTTAGGAGAGTGTTGGCAGAATAAAGTAGAGATTTAAAAACATGCAAGATGTAAAAATTAGAATATGAGGTATTCAAAGGCAGAGATGTTTTGTTCAATGACACATCTCAAATATCTTGAGCAGTGCCTACCCAAAGTAGATGCTAAATAAATATAAGTAGGATTCTGGGAAGATTACAGTGTCACTGTAGTTTCTGAGTATTCCTAACTGTCCCCCCAAGAATAGGCATAACAACCATCCCCACTTCACCTCTTTTCTCTCAAGTTACTCTTTCTCTAAGTATTATTTCTGTATCTGAATATTTCTTCATTAAGAATATCACATATTTTCATTACTTGTATACATGTCTATCATCCCTAAATGATTCAGAGCTCTTTAAGCTGATGACATTCAATATTTAACTGTTTCCCCTTTCCATGTCCAGTCTTTATTTCCTGTCACTTTGTTGGTATTAAAAAGAAATATC
The DNA here is from genome assembly GCF_028878055.3 of Symphalangus syndactylus. NCBI lineage: Eukaryota > Metazoa > Chordata > Mammalia > Primates > Hylobatidae > Symphalangus > Symphalangus syndactylus. The sequence continues at coordinate 129,150,361 of NC_072426.2, read as the reverse complement.
GCATTTAAGAATATGCTGTCTATGAGGAGTCAGTGAAAATTTATAATGGTAGCAAATAGGCAAAATTGTAAAATGTATTTACAAAATAATGGCACTAATAAAATGATAAATAATGTTAATATCATTTTTATTGAAATAAAAACTGTATAGAGACAAGTGAAAAAAATAATTTATTACAGATTCTTTTACACATTAACATGGAACATTTATACATATATCGATGTGCTGATATGAAATACTAAATTTAAAGGCAAACATTTTTACACAAAAGTAGTTGCACTCTATTTTATAAAGATAGATATTAATAAGTTATCAGAGACATTTAAGAGCTAGAGGCCAATTATTCCAACAGTAATGCATTCTATGCTGAAGTCAAACTAAGTTTTCTGAACGTGATGTCCTGGATATAATCACATTCTTCTAAGCTAAGGAAAGGGAGCTCATTTCTGGGAATACGAGACCAAGAAGGGCTCTAACAGCAGTATCCTAGCAGTGTGTTTCCAGATTTATTCTTGGATGTGGTTGGAGCTCCCAACATTTAGCCTGAACTAATGTAACAGCTCAGTGTGAAACAATGCAGCTTTCTGTAACAGCCACCTGTGGTTAATGAGATTTAATACAGGGGATACAGTTACAAATGATAGCATTTTAGAAGAATTATAATTGCCACATGATTTGAATTAGTAATCAAATACTTTAATAACAGAAACGTGTATTCTATATTTCTGAAAGGGAAGTAGCATACTTTAAAATAGTCACTATTTCCTTAGCATGACATATTAATTCTTAACTTTGGGAGTCTGAAAATAAATTGCATTTTTCCCCTAAAACTTAGAATTCACTCCTTTAGAAAATGATTTCTATAATGATATACACCAACATGATATAAACTTTATTACATGTTATAGTCATTAAAATATACATATACATATATATGGAGCACTAAGCAGATTTGGTAAACCATGATATAAATACACACATGGCCAAATACTGTTCAGTTTCATTTAACTAAATTCAACAAATATTTATTGGGTGCCCACTACTTGCAGATCACCATGTTAGGTAATGCTTGTAGTAGATTTTAAGACACATGAAGCTCACATCATCCACATCAAAAGCCAAACTTTAGATAATATACTAAAGCCTAAAAAATAATAAAAAGCAGAGCTAAAGTTGAATAACGGATAGTGAGAGATATACCTAGAAGAAAGGCTTGGGGTAATGGACAAGGACAAAAGGAAATCTGTATCCATAGGGAAGAACTGCTCCTGGGCTTGGCATGTGTTAGGAGAAAACTGGAACCTAGTCTGTACTCCTTTTCACCCCATAATCCAAGATTCAGTCATCATCCTGCTTTGTTTCCTTAAAAAGGCAGAAGAAAAGAGGGATTGATTTACAGTGATAGTGAGGTTTATAATATCAATTAAATATATTTTTCTCTTTATGAGAGTGTGATCCATGTTCACATCTACAGTTTCTGTAAATCATTCCCACCATAATTCTGGGAAAAACAGGACCGCATGACTAAGATGACCAATGTTTGGGGTAATTATGGTTTAGTTATCAGAAGAACATCAGTAAGCATGTCCACCTCATAGGAAAATGATTTAATGTTAAACCAGGTGAAAGAAGATAAATATTTCAAACCCTGGCATTCTATTCCCTTTAGAAATTATTATGCTCTAAAAGCATTTTTAGAGAATTTATACATACTAAAAGAGAAATATGAGCATGTAGTCTCATCCCCCATGAAGAAACAACACATCAACAGGGTAACAAAGTATCAAACTTGCTTCTGATGCCACTCCTTACAAAAGGCTAGGAAGAGGCTAGCCATGATCTTAGTGTGTGCAAGGCCTCAATGAGAGGTGTGATTCCACTTTGGATGTGCCACTGTTCTGAAGTCCATTCTAGCACATGGGCTCTGCCTGGAGTATAACCATAGTACTAGAAAGAACTTAAATCTTCCCTAAGGAATTAATCAGATTCCAGCAAGTTAAAAATCACTCATCTATCTAGGAGAAACACATGAGGGACTAGGATTTACAAAATTCCCCAATCACTCCATAGAAAGATAGCCTGGCCCTTAAAAGGATCTTAAGCTTCATGGTTAAGAAATCTCCCATGAACCACAGCCGTTATTTAACAATGCTGGTGATCTCAGCCAACTTAGAGAGCTGAGGAAAGGGGTCAGGGGAGCCACTCACAGCCCACTTACCTTTGAGCCAGACTACAGAGGAAGAGCAAAATAACCACAACAGCAAGAAAAAAAGCAGCCTTCTCAATCCAGTCTGTTGGTTTTCATTTCATTAGAGGACAAAAGTCACTAAAGCATCCCCTAAAAAGTACTTATCATTGTAACTGGCTCATTAATGTTCAATTATTTCCACTGCTTTACTTAAAAGTTAATTTCTGTTAGCAAGAATGCTTTTCAAATGAAATACATTTTCAGTGATTATGCTATAGTTTTCCATACTTATACTCTGTCTTAAGTACACAAATTACACTTTGATTAGTCATACCTCCGTTCCTGTATTTTTTCTGGATAGAAACCAAACTTGCATTGGTTCTTTTTTGCCCTTCATGGACACTGGGCCTCTGTGCTCCAAGTGGAACTGTGGATCTGAATTTTCTGGAGACATAAGACATCTAAAAGACAAGGGAAGGGGAGTAGAGAGAGAAGTATACAAAAGTTTTATGGAGAAGGTGACATGTATCACGTTATAAACCAAGATGGCAAGAACAAATGCTGAAGTTGTACTGAAAGGTAACTCAAGGCTTTAGAAACAATGATCATGTCAGGATTTCCTAAGATGATGTGAAATCATATAAAATGGAAATAATGACACAATCTTCTCAAATAAAAAATAAACAATTCTACAAGCAGTGGGGAAGAGTGAAGGTGATAACTCTCTTAAAGCAACAAAATCTCTCAGAGAATTAAACCACATGCAAAGACACATTTTCTTTGCAAATCAGTAAATACCAAGACATTTTCTCTCACCTGTATGTATATTCAGACACATTTATTTTTCCCTTTTCTCCTGTGGTTTCTGTTCGGCTTGTGAGGTTGACAGTATTTCCAAAAAGACAGTATCGAGGCATCCGCTGTCCTATGACACCTGTAACTACCTCTCCAGTGTGTATCCCTATTGTTATCTGCAAAAAAGAAAGCTTTGCTTCAATCACTTTGATCACTAACACATGAATTTTTTTTAAATTTTACTTTAAGTTCTGGCATACAGGTGCAGAACGTGCAGGTTTGTTACACAGGTATATATGTGCCACGGTGGTTTGCTGCACCTATCAACCCACTATCTAGGTTTTAAGCCCTGCATGTATTAGGTATTTGTCCTAATGCTCTCCTTCCCCTTGCCCCCAAACTCCCAACAGGCCCCGGGTGTGTGATGTTCCCCTCCTTGTGTCCATATGTTCTCATTGTTCAGCTCCAACTTATGAGTGAGAACACGTGGTGTTTGGTTTTCCATTCCGGTAACACACGAATTTTTGCTTACTTTATATTACAGAATAATGTAGAGTCATCATATAACATCATAAGAGATGTCTATAAGAATTTCAAGCATATTACCGACAACTTCAAAAGCCCTCCATGAAGTCTCTGTCTCCCCAGGGAAATATCCTATCTCAAGAGAAACATTTGAAGTCTGAAGATTTCAAAGATGCGAATCTAGTAACTTACATGAGACATGAAAGAGATTTTAAAAAATAAACTAGAAGGTACAAGAGGTTTTTTTCTCATCCCCATGACTTTCAGTACGTGAAACGGACTAGATAATTTCAAACAGGTAGATAAATCTCCATGTCTATGAAAGAATGTAGTACAGTGGGCTGGATGAAATACCATTATTACAATATCTGCTTCATTTACTAACCTGAACAGATTCACCATCTACTTGAACTTGGCCAGCAATTTCCATCATGTCCAAGGCCAGGTGGCAGATGGATCGTGCATGGTGAATGCATGGCTCTGGTAAACCACTCACTGTCATATACTTGTCACCAACAGTCTCCACCTAACAGTACATATATTTAGATGTTCACTGGTTAGCATAAAAAAGACTGTTTCATTTATTACCCTAATAAAAAACATTTTTTCAAGGCTACCAGCAACTTTAAGCTTCCTTCCCCCTTTAATTCTCTTAAAATTCTAATATATTCAACTCCAACAAAATGAAACCTTGCAATTACTTATAATTTACACACATGACGGACACTTGGGGTCTTTGATGATGGGCAGGTACAGACATAGAATTATTTTTCCTTTAGTAAGCTATTAATTTCTCACCTCAGATCACTTTATAATTCAGAAGAATAATTTTTTACATTTCTCCCTAAAACAGTGATGGCTTGATGGCATGGAGAGCCACCATTTGAAGTCCAGTGATTTATCACGGTCATTAATCATTTATTTTTATGATGTGCTCACCACATGCTACAGTGTACCTCAGAAAATGGCTATAAAATAAATAGTCCTTGTGTAGTTATATTACCCCAGATACCTAGGGATGGTTTACTTAACATTCTTGCCTTTATGTAGCAATATTCCACTGACTTCTTTTTTCCAATATTATATTTATTTCTAAATGAAACAAAGGGCAAAAACGCATTATAAATGTTTATCTTCTTCAAGCTGATGTTATCTAAAGGCAAATCTGAGTCCTTCTCATTCTCCATGACTTCTTTACTGTACAAGGCATTTATATATCTCAGTAAAAATGTCTCTTGCAGAGCACTAAAATGAATGCTATGTTTATACTAAATGTGATAAACAGCCTGTCCAGATTTGTTAGCCTAAGTGCAAATAAGATGGTGAACATTTCATTTTAACCAGGGAATCACCCATTCCATGAAACATTCATTGCGGTTACAAGGAAGAGATGGTTTTATAACAAGAGGCAATTATTTAAGAACATGGTAAAGAGTGAATACACGGAGGCTCACTGTACTCAAGGCTGCAGTACTGGAGTCAGAGAGCTGTGATGGCATGGCCTCTGGAGGAGAGGCTCAGAACGCCAGCCTCTGGATAGCTCTGCAGTCAACGATGAAGAAGACTTGCCTTATAAACAAATGGGTTTTTCCGGGAATCAGTCAGTGTGTCAAATCTGGTGTAGAGGTCGTTGAGAAGGTTTACGATCTTCATGGCCCCTTCTCCAGATGCGTGCTTGCTACAGAAAGCATTGAAGCCCACAATGCCACTGAAGAGGATGGTCACATTGTCATATCTTTTGGCAGGCACTGGACGCTTGTGCCGCAGCTCATTGGCAACAGATGGAGGAAGGACAGAATACAGCAATCTGTTCAGTGGGATGAGGAGAAAGCCACTGTAAGAAATGCTGGGAAAGCCTTTAGCGCTTTTGCTGTCCTTTTCACACAGCATCAATGTCATTTGTACTTTAAAGGCCTGGATTCTAGCAGGACATCCTCTAAAATTAGCATCAAATATTAGCCGTATTTATAAGCAAGGATTTACAGAAAACATAAATTATTTGTTCATTCTAATCACATAAGACATCCACAAGCCCAAACTAGTTCAAACCAAATCAAAATAAGCCAAGCAAACAGACAAAACAAAAAGACTGGTAATAGAAAACCAAAGTTTTCATTTGTAGTCCTGTATTCTGACCTGGCTATTATGATAGTCATAGTATGAAGATTGTCATTACCGGCACCTAAAACATGATATGAATAGCACAATAATAGAAACAGATTTGCCTCTTAGAATAAGAAATACATCTCTATTTTTGGTAAGTAATACTAAAAGAAGCAGAATTTCTCTCCAGTCTCATTCATGCCTCACTCCTCCATAGGAGAAACTGATAAAACTAGTGGAAGCTGGTCTGGAAAATAAAATATTATATTTCTTTAGGTACGACTGAGACTACTATGGTGACATCGGGGACCATGCTAAGGGACAAATGTTGTGAGCACACAGGAGGAGGATGACAGCTGCTGAATTTAGAGGGAAAGAAGCAGAAACTAGACCTATGAGCTCTGGATTGGAAGACTGAAGAGGAACAAATGAGGCCTTCCTGCCTTTTTCTTCCTGCCTTTGGCTCTAAAGCAAAAGGGCATATGTGGGAAGTTTAAATATGCAAAATGGAGCTGAGCTCTCAATGTTTTTCCTAGTCATAGTAGAATTTCTCCAGTCTTTCATTTTCAACTTTTAAACATTGAATGTTTTATGAAATATTACAGCTATATTTGAATAGTAAGTATGAACAGTAGAACTACTTGGCTTTAAAGAAAATTAATAGTAAATGGTTTCTAATGACATCACCTTGAAACCCAAATATCTACAAAAACCAAATTCTAAATCTAATAATCTAAAATATAATATAAGGATTTTTGAAGCACAGTAACTGGAAATGGTGCAAATAGTTCCTGAATGTGAAACCCACCTTGGGGAATCCAAACAAAGAAGTAGTTCTGTGATAAGTGCTTATCAGCTACTGTTATTAAAGACAAGGCCTCTGTTTAACTCCCAGCAACTCCCAGTTTTGGACTCCTGGTCTAAGAAGAGAAGCTAATACTCTGCTTAAGCTGACAATTTAGGAAAAAAAGTGAATTAAGAGCTTTTTCAGTACAGAATATCTGGATATGTCATAATTTAAAGGATATATTATTTATAATGCTGGTTATTTATCTATTTATCATGAATGTAGATATTAGCAAACTGAGTCACAATACAAAAAAAGTGAAACCTAGATGATTTTCTAATACAAACAGCCAGAACAGAATATTGAGTAACTCAAACCTACAAACCCATGTGACTTTGAACGTTAGTCCTAAGGTCTTAGAAGCTCCACGAAATGTTTATATAAACATTAAAAAACCAACACATAAGAACCTGGGTAAAATAGCTTATAAATGTCAGTGATGTGCTTTTAATTAGCATATGAAAGCAAGGCCAAGTAGTATGCATGCTATGTACTTACTTAAATACATTTCTTGAAAATGAAGTATTATCTTTCATGTCCTTGCTCAATATTTCATAATTTAATCCACCACTCACAGAAATGTTTTATATTTTGATATTTTTGCTAATGTATGTCACTATAGATATAATTGTTGTCATTACATATGATATTACAATTTGTCAGATTCATTTCTTTCTAATCCTAAATTCAAGGTCCCAGAAAATAAATTTTTAAACATGTAATGGCCAATGATAAATTCATTGTGCAGAGTAGCTCTCTGCACGTGGCAGCCCCCAGCATACTGAAGATGGTCAATATATAACTCTTGTATGAAAGAATGCATGAGTAAATGATAGTTAAACTTTAATTTTTGAACTAAATTTGAATTTGAGCTATTCTCATGATTTTCCAAAAGATATTTTGGCCTATATTATTCCAACTTGGCTTCTAAAAATAGCAGACATACTTCCACTACCATTAAGACTGGTTTATTTCCTTAAGCATAATTTCTTTTTAAAAGCAATGTGAAAGATTTTATTTACTGCACCAGAGCTATTACAGGTCACATGGCTTTTTAGTCTGGTTCTCGATCTTAAATATAGTAGAGTCACATTATATTATGAGTAACAGTAGTGCCCCAAGTGTTACATTCTTACGTGTCTGTCTTTTTCTTTTCATCTTCCAGGGCTCTTAACGTGAGCTGTAGCCTGTCAGTAAGGATTTCCAGCTCTTGGGTGAGTTTGTATTCCTCTCTAAATTGTTCTCCCAAAAGAACGAGATCGCGCGTGGCATCATGCAGAGGGATGTCACTTAGATACAGCCCTCTCCTTGTCAAATCGTCCAGGTTCATGACACTGTCATATGGAGAAATGAGGCAAGATCAGTCTCAACTTGTATACATGACAATGCAATCCTGATTTCTGTCAAGGAATCTGATCCTGCCACCTCCTACCATTCAAAACATCAGGCTGAAGACCATAGAATTATGGAGAATTGAATGAAGATTGTGAGTTTATTCTCTTAGATATTTAAACGTCTACCAAAAAGCAGTGAACTTGAGATGTATTTTTACCGGGTTGCCCTTTTTGGTGCCATCAGTCTAAATTGAAACGATCATGTAGAAAACATACGTTGAGGTATTTAACACAGGCTGTAATTTATTATTCTCAAATTTTTTCTCATCATAAGGAGAGGAAACAAATCTATCTTTATTCTCTTTCTCAAGAATAATAATGCTTCTTTTGAGATACTTTTATTTTGCTTTCTGTATTCTATGAATCTTGTAACTGGTTTTTTCCCTTTTGGAAACAATGAGTAAAAATTCCCAACCACGTTTATGACCCATCCTCAGCATGTAATTTATGTATCTAAGACTATGTGTCATTCTTACTTCTGGCTCTCATGTCTTCTTTTTCTTTGACAAATTTTTCTCATTTATTTGAAACATTATTCAATCCTGCTGAATTTTATGCATCATCATTTTAACTTGTGTCATTTCTCCAACAACATAATAATGTTTATTATTTTAGTGATGATCTAACAAGTAAAAAGTTAACTGCTTTTTAAAAATGTACTCTTTGAGGCTGGGCACAGTGGCTCACACCTGTAATCCTAGGACTTTGGGAGGCTGAGGTGGGCAGATCACTTGAGGCCAAGAGTTCAAGATCAGCCTGGCTAACATAGTGAAACGCGTCTCTACCAAAAGTACAAAAATGAGTTGGGTGTGGTGGCTAGCGCCTGTAGTCCCAGCTATTCGTGAGGCTGAGGCAGGAGAATTGCTTGAACCCAGGAGCAGGAGGCTGCAGTGAGCCGACATCATGCCACTGCATTCCAGCCTGGGTGACAGAGCGAGACTCCATCTCAAAAAACAACAACAACAACAAAACCTAATTGGTTAAAATGGCATAAGGTTATATCTTTGGCTTGAATTTTTTTAATGCAACGTCATTACTTCTGGCCACTCCAAATAATAATTACTCTAAAATGAAAAAAATTAATTATGACTTTGGAGAATCTGGGATTAATAATTTGAAGATTTTTGAATTAATCCTATCCAAAATTCTTTAAAAGGGGTGACTTTGCAGAATTTTGGATTAATGCAATATATTCTTAGGAGCAACGTTCATAAAGCAAAACAAAAAATTAGCATACCTGTAAAGAACATAAAAGAATCAAAGATTTTACTAATGAAATACATGGTGCCTTTTAATTTCATTAAAATGGATATGTAAGTCCACTTGCAGAAAAAGATACATCTAGAAAGAGGCCAGATCACTGGCCAAAGGTATACGAGACCTGCCCATGAGCAGAGAAAAAACAGGATTGTAAGTTCAAAAATGAATGGTCAAAAATACTCATACTGAGTTACAAAACTTAAATCATAAAGGTCTCATGGTTCTAAAAATGTCCTATATCATTATTTTAATGAACCATTAAATTTTTTCTAAATTTAAAAGAATCATCTTAGAATTATTTTACAAGTAAAACTACTTTTAATTGATCTTTTGTTTATGTAGTGTGAGTACAAATCTTCCTACACACCTGAGCACGTCTCATAGGACAATCTGCAATTTTCTCACTGGGTGACCAATATCTGCATATGGGAATTAACAAATAAACTCCAAATTTTCTGCTTTTATTTCTGAAGAAAACCTTTCTTTTCATAAATAGAAATTGCCCTTAATGAGAAGCTGACATTCTCCTAAGCTCAACCTGTAAAGAGGCAGAAGAAGAAAACACTTACTGATAGCAGATGGGACATCTTTAGATCAATGTAGCTTATTAATCTTTTTAAAAAGGGTTTATGTTTCTTAGTTTTGTTTCTTTTATTTTCATGATACTTATTTCTTAGGGAAAAGACATCCATATCCTTATATTATCTATTATTCTTATATGTTATAGTTAAATAATATTTAATTAATCTTAAATATACTTATCAGTTAATTACATGTTATTATTATTATTTTTTTTTGAGACAGTGTCTTGCTGTGCTGCCCAGGAGTGCAGTGGCGTGATCTCAGCTCACTGCAACCTCTGCCTCCCAGGTTCAAGCGACTCTTCTGCCTCAGCCTCCCTAGTAGCTGGAATTACAGGTGCCCACCACCACTCCTGGCTAATTTTTGTATTTTTAGTAGAGACGGGATTTCACCATGTTTGCCAGGCTGATCTCAAACTCCTGACCTTGTGATCCACCCGCCTCGGCCTCCCAAAGTGCTGGGATTACAGGTGTGAGCCACTGCGCCAATATATTATTCTTATTTGGCCTTATATATTATTGTTATGTAATGTATAATGCAATAGTAATAATATAACAGGAGGTTGTTACAAAGTTTATGATATTTTTCAGAAATTTTAAGACCACATTTTTTTTTTTTTTTTTTGAGACGGAGTCTCGCTCTGTCGCCCAGGCTGGAGTGCAGTGGTGCAATCTCGGCTCACTGCAAGCTCCACCTCCGGGGTTCACGTCATTCTCCTGCCTCAGCCTCTCTGAGTAGCCGAGACTACAGGCGCCCGCCACCACGCCCAGCTAATTTTTTTTTTGTATTTTTTAGTAGAGACGGGGTTTCATCGTGGTCTCGATCTCCTGACCTCGTGATCCGCCCCCCTCGGCCTCCCAAAGTGCTGGGATTACAAGCGTGAGCCACCACGCCTGGCCTAGAGTAGGTAAATATTTTTAATTTAAAATAGTTCAAACCCAGAAAAAGACCCTTTAGATTTTTTGCTAACATACTGTAGAAAAGACAAGTTTTTGGTGTCAAATATACCAGTGTATTTATTATGCCATCCTATTAGCTGCTTTAAAAAATCGCTTTTCTACATAATGCCTATTTTGAAGATCCAAAAGTATAGAATTAGCTTACCGTAGATTATTTGTCCCACGGTGTAATGGCATAAACACTCCACAAATGTATTAAGACATGGCAAATAACACAGAGTATGTGATTTCTTCTGAGTTTATTAGCAAATATTAAATAAGATTATCCTTGTTATAAAGCAATACATAACAAGGGCTGTAAAATCTAATTACACCTCAGAAAATATATAAATGTAATGGAATAAAATATTGTGGCCTTCCTTTGTTAGCTAAAGATAGGTATTGATAGCCATTATAATTAGTCTAAAAATTGTTACCTTGGTGAACACAGAAAAAGTATGCTATCTGCTTCAGGTAAGTAGATCATTTGACCCTTCAGACGTAAGCAGCTGATCTCAGTCCCAGTCAGTTCATCCTCACATTCTAATTTCTCCACATCCAACAATCCTTCCTTGAAAAGGCAAGATATAACCATTGACGAATGCCTTTCTCCCTACCTAAGAATTCAGCAACAAGGACACACATATCTCATTTCCCACCAAACCACAAAGCAGAATAAGTGCATCATTAGAACAGGAGAGGGCCTTCCGTCAGAGATCTGTAATAAGCCTAGTGGCTACCGTGCAACACTGCAGAAAAGTGACTGTCCCCTTTGAATTCAGGACAGTAACTGTGCTACTCTTAGCATAATTATTTCAAGCTTTTGTGAATCTTTTTTATCCCCGATTTCCAGTATGGTTACAACATACATTACCAGACTCTCAAAGAATAAGCCAAGCCTCCCCATTCTCCCACCCTGTATTCGTACAGCAGCTGGATAACAGTCAGTTCCGAATACAGAAAGGATTCAATGGGTACTCTAGGAAACTGACTTTTGCTGTATCTATCCCAAGAACAGAAACCGTGAGATCCCAGCACTATCTAAATTATCAACTGTGTGAATATTTTATCACTCTTATTCACCCAAAAAGTGCTACTAAGAACAATAGACAATTTAAGAAAGAATAAATAAGTGGTTTTGAGTGAAGTTCCAAAAAAAATCCTTTTTAGTTCTGATTTCTAAAATAAGGCACTGTAGCTGTACAGGGAGTAAAACATGTTGTTTTTTTTTGATGTGAAACAAGGCCATCTCAGAAAGACAGTCTCTAAAATTTACCTCTGTTAATTTTAATCAGTTGATAGAGTCCCACTGCTCCTCAGGCGAACCAAAAATCAATGTTATTGCCTTTTAAATAGATCTTCCTTTGAGGTCTGGGTTTTATCTCTCCATACGTTCTCAGAGAATATAATAATTTTCCCCCGGAATACTTCTAATTTGTAAGATACCTTTCTCACATTTAATGAAACAATATCTTGATTACCTTGCTTCTCAATACAAAAACCGTATTGATGTGCGAAAGGATCCCGTGGAAACTAATATCAATATGAGGACGAACCAGTGAGAAGACAGACAGAAGGCTGCAATTCCCAGGCTGGAGCTAAAATGCAGATAGAGAGCAAAGAGTATCTCATCAGTTGAAATAGTTTTTATACTTTGATATTAATCACCTGATTAAATCAGCTCAGTTATATTTAAAACTAGAAAATTATAATTATTATAATTCAAGGGAAACTTAGCTGAACTATGAACCCAAATCTCAATCTATACAACTCGGTGATTAAATGGACATTAAATAGTTACAAAAACATGAAATCTGATATGGATTCAGATGACTAATATTCAAATGTAAGCTAGCACAAATTTACAATGCATTTTCAGAAGAAGAAAAAAATGAAAATTATCTTTTAAAATGTACAGTGATATGTTAAATGTGTATGGCTTGAAATGTAATTAAAATACCAAAAACATGAGCAAACACTCTCTTAATATTTATCTAGAGGGCTAAAAGTGAAAACAGTAGGTAACACTGATTGATTGCTTACAATGAACTAAGTGTTTTTCATATGCTTTCTATCCTCATGCCAGAACAAAGAGAAACAGGCTGAGAGAGGTGAAGTAACAAGTTGAAGGTCATACAGTGAGGGACAGATGGAGTCAGTACCAGAGCCAGGGCAGCACACTACTCTGCTTCCGTTTCACCTGATCCAATTGGGTTAATCCTGAATTTTCAAGACTCTTTAATTACAAGCAAAAAGTATCTCTAAACACATGCCATATATAACTCCAAAAGTTAGTATTTAAGAAAAAAAGAGTAAGCATAAAGGATTTTACCAATGGATCGGTCATAGAAGTCAACAGTAGGTTCTCATCATCAGCCCAACTGCTTCCTTTGATGCTCTTTCTACTCAATCCATGATCATCTCTATCATTTTGTGTTTTAGTGAGTGCTTTTTAAAATCCCCCCTTAAAAATCAATCAATAGTTGATTTTTAAAGCTATTTAGAGATGGTAGATATCCAATGAATATTTATTCAGTGAATAAATAAACATGTGAAAGGTGACTGTTACTAAAAAGTTACCCATTTTTTTCATTGAAACAAGTATACTATTCTTACATAACATTCCTACTATTTCTGTATGTGATTATTATAAAAAAATAGTTGTCCTAGGGAAAGTTGTTGTATGCTCAAATACACACGTAGTTCACAATTAAACAATTTGTGTAACTTACAATAAACTGCATATTACCTAATATGTAGTCAGAGGGTTAAATGAATGGATGCCTGCCTGTAACAATAGTATTTCTATGGGCTTTTGTCTCAGGCCCCAAGGAAGTGTGCTGTCATTTTACCTGAGGGAGAACTCTGTATATAGCATTGCCACACTGAGTGACCACTAGGTCCCGGTCAAATATTATATGAAAAGGAAAAGCTTTGCAGAATGTATATGGGCTGATGCGTGATTCCTGGGTGCCATTTTCTTCAAATCTGTCGAGATCTTCATAAAAATCCTCTTCTTTTGACTCTTTTTCTTCAATTAAAAATTGAGTATGATCACATTCTTCATTTCTTTGCTGAATAACCTGGATATCAAAGGGGGAAATGGCATGAATTGTCTTCATTTCAGTTTAATAAAAATACCTAAATATAAAAAGTGAGTTAGGAATACCGCATTTAGAAGATTAATTACAAAAATTGAATACATATATGCAAATACTCCATATGTCTAAAATAGGAAAATATTTCTGGACTTTGATCTATAAAATTTGAAGATTGAATAGTCATTGTGAAATTACAAACCTGGTGTCAGTTCCCCAGTATCCTATATGGTCTCTTTGGTAGAATTAGAAAAAAAAAGCACTTGTGGGCTCTGCCTTCTCAGCCAAGCACACTTGTATAGTCAACAACCTGAAAGCCATACAAGCTGGCACTATCAAATAAGATTACAATACTATTTTAAAACAATGGGAAATAAAATTGATAGAGATTCATATTAAAAAATAAATGCAATGTCATTTGTAACCACCAACTGGCAAATATATAAAGTTACAATACCAGGCCAGGCGCAGTGGCTCATGCCTGTAATCCTAGCACTTTGGGAGGGTGAGGCCGGCAGGTCACCTGAGGTCAGGAGTTTGAAACCAGCCTGGCCAACATGGCGAAACCCCATCTCTACTAAAAATACAAAAATTAGCTGGGCATAGTGGCAGGTGCCTGTAATCCCAGCTACTCAGGAGGTTGAGGCAGGAGAACTGCTTGAACCCGGGAGGCAGAGGTTGTAGTGAGCCGAGATCATGCCACTGCATTCCAGCCTGGGCGACAGAGCGAGACTCTGTCTCAAAAAAAGAAAAAAAAGTTACAATATTAAATTGGGTAAGGTACTGAAAAAGAGGCATCTCAAATACCACTGATGAGGGGGTATTTTGATTAATCTTTCTGAAGGATAAATTGACAATAGGCATACAAATTCCTTAAAATGTTGTGGATTCTTTGATTTAATTGCAAATCTAGGAATTCATTCTAAGGAAGTAATCGTAATTGTGAGCTAATATCTATAATGTAAAAAAACCCTACATTTCTAAAGTATTATTCACAGGCAAATACATTATTAAAGTATAGATTTTCCTTTTCTTTTTAGGTTAAGAAATTGCAAGCAATGAGCCCTCTTACAAAGGGAAAACTCGATCTCAACGGCGAACAGACCCAAAAGGGAAAAAGTGTGGGACAACATTTCTTCAGTTACAGCTAAATAAAAACAAAATGTTGCTCATTTTTCTTTTCTTTTTTTTTTTTTCAGGAGTACACTGTCGCATTCTCTGCGATTTTTAAAAACAAATCACATTAACTATAGATGCTGTTGTATATATTCTTTTAGATATATTTTGTAGCAAAACTGGGATGTTACTACCTCACTGTCAGAATAACTTACTATACTGGTTAAATATTAGTATCCTTATATATAATTTGAAAATTTTACCACATTAAGGTTGATTTCCCTAACTCATAGACAAGGCAAGAGAGTCAACCTTAAATGTCAGGCCTACTTTTGATGTTCTACTCTGTTTCTATTTAACTAGAGAAACTGAATTACATGTATCCTAAACTTATGAATTAATTATTCAATTCCAATTTTTTTGCTTCGATCAAACTGGCAAAACAAATAGCTTTTCTCATCATATTTTTAACTTCTTATTGGTATATCACTTTATGACATGATCTAGTATTAATTATGTGGTTCAAATTGTCTAGTATCTCTGGACCTGATAAACTTAATGTGAGAATGCCTCAAGAAGTCAAAACAGTGCCTTTGAAAAAATTAAATGCACAAAATATACTTATAAAATGCAAATATTTCAGAAGTTCATACTGAAGCACTTGAATAAATGGTCAGAAGAGAATTTAAATATTTTATAAAGTGAACCATATAATTAAGTAAATACTTGAATTTCATACAGTTTGCTAAAGCCATCAATCTCCCATGCCAAAGATTCTAATACCACAGTAATAGTAGTTTCCAAGTGTGTCCTAATTTGTGTTTCTTTCTGAAGTTTCTATGAACCTACCTCTTTCTCAGTCTGGTTAAATAAAAATAAAACCAACAGTGCATACAATATGCATATAGGTTCACTCAGTACAGATGCTGTGTTTTTTCGTTTTTTTTGTTTTGTTTTGCTTTATTTTTTTTCTATTTTTTTGAGAACGGAGTCTCACTCTGTCACCCAGACTGGAGCGCAGTGGCGAGATCTTGGCTCACTGCAACCTGTGCCTCCCGGGTTCGAGCGATTCTTCTGCCTCAGCCTCCCGAGTAGCTGGGATTACAGGCGCCCGCCAGCATGCCTGGCTATTTTTTTGCATTTTTAGTAGAGATGGGGTTTCACTGTGTTAGCCAGGATGATCTCAGTCTCCTGACCTCGTGATCCCCCCACCTTGGCCTTCTAAAGTGCTGGGATAACAGGCATGAGCCACTGCGCCTGGGCGATACTGTGTTAGTTTAATGTCAAGAACAAAAGATTGGAAATGTGAAGTATATACTATTTTGATTGAATACCAGTGAGCTTCCCGATCGCGGATGAATTGTGATACTTTACCCAAAGCTTTAATTTTTAAATGTTTGCATTTGATAATGCCATGTTATACACAGTCCTACTTTCTATTAGGTTGATGCAAAAGTAATTGTGGTTTCTGCCATTACTAATGGTTGTAGAAAAACTAACGATGCACCTGGGAATCACCAACAAGTGCCACATAAGAACTAACACCAACTTCTGAAAGAAAGAAAACCATGAACTCTAACGTAATTTTACGAGATTAAATATGCGGAATATCTTTCTAATTTAATTAAATGTTACTATTTTAATATTGGATAACACTCTACTTAAGGGTTTTAGACCTCCCAAGTGTGTTACAACATATCTATGATCTATAAGAAAGAATTGTCTATTAGGTTTTCTATAAATAAAGGTTGGAAAAAGGTCTCTAACTCCCCACTTTGGCTTCAAGTTTAAGGCTACTGAGAATTGACTCTTGGGTATGAATATGCTGAACACATAAAAAGCAGCCTGACTGGGAGAAACTTTAAGGGCCAGAGATAAAGAAAAACAGTGGTTCTCTTTGTTATATGGTTGCCCTATCAGTACCTTGAAATTATCACTCAAAACTAAGAGTGTGTATTATCAATAATAGCACAATTTTTAAAGTACCAGACCTGGCTTCATTCACCAATTAACTTGATTAAAAACAAAAACAAAAACAAACACTTTCATTCACAAAATTAGTCATTCCAGCTATATTTCAGGGCAGACAAAAATCGACAAAGAAATAATGATCTATAAAATAATAATTTTATAATGCCTTAGAATTTGACTATCCATATTATGGATATTTTGCATGCTGAAACCCACAGCTCAGTCAGTCACATATCCTTCTGCTTCCCAGCTGGTGTGTGCTCACAGAGAATGCAAAGTAAATTTCTTGTAGCCTTGAACAATATATAATTAGAAAAATCTGCCGCCAGAAGGAAAAAAAATCCTGTATAATGCACTCCCAGGCCAAATATAGAAGACTGTTGGTCTTTCCACTGTTATATACTTCCAGGGAAGAGCACTAACAGTGATAACTGCAGGTACATTTAAAGAGTGTCATTTAAAATATTTTTAGGTGTCATCTGTGTTCAGAAGTCTCCATTGCTGTTTGTTACCTTCATGTCTATTTCAGTGCCATGGATTTGTTGAGCCACTGTTTTGATGATTCCAATGACAATATCCTGAAGTCCTTCTCTCTCTGAGTAGTAGTGCAGAATGAGTCCTTTGCCCTTTTCTGCATCAGTGCACCTGAAGGAAGGTGCACGCATTCCTGGGTAGATGGTAGCAAGGTGGTCGTGCAGAGCATCAAGGTTCTGCAGCAAAGAAGAAAGGGAGACCAATAAACAATGCTTTCGCAATGACAGCAGACTCTGGGAAAGCAAGATATGAAAAC
Source organism: Symphalangus syndactylus (assembly GCF_028878055.3). NCBI lineage: Eukaryota > Metazoa > Chordata > Mammalia > Primates > Hylobatidae > Symphalangus > Symphalangus syndactylus. The sequence continues at coordinate 129,132,754 of NC_072426.2, read as the reverse complement.
GAGTCAAATTGGAGTCTAGTGGGCAGATCAGCAAAGCAGCACATGTAACACATCCTTCACTCCACTGAGATATCTGTAAAGCAAGTGCCACAGAGAAAATGAAGCTAAGATAGTAGAATTAATAAAAATATCTGTGGCTATGAATAGTTAGCACATTTTAAGAAAAGATAAACAAGTGGGATTAAAAAGGATGGCTAAAACAGAAAAAACATAGTAAAGGGCTAAGGCAAAGATACTCATATTTACAAGAGCTTGGGGGCAGTTGTTTATACGTGTTGTGATCAACAGCAGGGAATGTCCAAAGGACTCACACGTTTCCCTTCTGTTTATACTGCAATTCTAAAACTTAATTTCCAACTCAAAAAACTATGCTCAAATTATAAGCATATAAAACATAAGCATATTATTTTGTGATTTCTATTTAACTATTCTAATATGTTAGAAATTAAAAATCTATTTTAGAAACTAAAGCAATGTAATTTCTTCATGTTCTTTAGTATGCTATCATCAAGGTGGAGTTTCATAGCTAATCTGTGAAATAACTACATTTTGAAATGGAAGGCTTGGAAAACTAATAAATTGGTCAATAAATATTTTCTGTTCTTTGTAGCCTTGCCATGAATTTGGAAGATGCCACGTTTCCCTGAGTCTCAGATTACTAATATACAAAACTAATTGGTGTAAAGAAGAAATGGTGTAAGCTATACATTTTATTTGGCCCAAGATGATTTTTCAAATAACACTCAGTTCATATCATGTTGGGGTGTGTGTGTGTGTATGTGTGTCTGTGTGTGTGTGTGCTGCACATATATAGTAGGATATACACACAGCATATATAGTAGGATATACACACAGCACAGCATGGTATAGGAATTAAGAGCAATATGACTTAGGATCAAGTAGACATGGGTTTAAATAATGACTGCTATTTCGTAGGAAGGCAGCCAATTTGCCTAATTTTGCTAAGACTTTATTTCTTCTGGCAAAATGGAGATAACTTCAAACATGTATATAAAGCACTTAGCACATTTCAGATGAGGTTGGCAAAACAACTGCCTCTGAAAGATTCCCTTGCCTCAATCCCTGTGAGTGTGTTGTATCGCATGGTGAAAGGGATTTTGCAGATGTGATGAGGGTTATAGACCTTGAGTTGGGAAGATTATCCTGGATTATCCAGGTGAGCCAACCTAGTCACATGAATGACTGTGCACTTAAAAGTCAAGAAGCTTTCCCTGCTACATGGTGAGATAGAGAGCTGCAGTGACAGAAGATCAAAGAGATGGGAGTATGAGAAGGATTCAACACCATGCTACTGGTTCTGAGATGTAGGAGACTGTTGAAGGACTGGAGAGAGGTCTCCAGGACTTGAGGGCAGCTGCCTGCTGACAGTCAAGGAAACTGGGTCCTCAGCCCTATAACTGCATGGCACTGAATTCTGTCAATACTTGAATGAGGAAGAAAACAATTATCCCCAAAGGCCAACATAAAGAAACACAGTCCCGCCAGCACAGCACGCTGATGCAGGTTCAATAAGACCGGCAACGGACTTCCAACTTACGAAACCATAGGGTAATAAATTTGTGTCGTGTTAAGCACTGAAGTTTGTGGTCATTTGTTATGGTAGCAATAAAAAACAAATACACCAAGCAAGTAGTAATCTATTCACAACTGGTGATTATTTTTAAAGAAAACAACAACAACAACAAAACAGTTTCAAAATGTCATGGGCATTAACAGAGGATATCTTAAATGAAAGTACTGGAGATATGCCAAAATTAAACTATGGCTCTCATTCCACATGTCTCAAAGAGGTCAATTTAGAAAAACAAAAAAATCCGGTGAGATTACTGGGAAGAAACTAGAGTGAGAATGAGATGATTCTGCGGGTGTCCACATTTGAGCAATACTCTACCAGGGCGCCTACAGCATTAATTTTCTGTCCCTTCCACACATCCACTCAATCATGCATTCACTCTATAATGTTATTGTATGTGCATTATATATCATACACTGTGTCATGTGGGCTGGGGGGCAGGGTGGATGTTTGGATGCAGATCTGCATGACGAGGATTAAGCAGCTCATGGTTTATATCACAAATGGATGTGTAGAGTGGCTTTTGATGAGCAAATGAGGAAGCCAACAACTCAGACTGAAAGAATGGAGTTAAAATACTTCAGAATGAAGATGAGATTTGAGCTAGGTCATGAAGTTTGACAATCTAATCCAGATAAATGATTCAATGATCTCAACTCGATAAATCTGGTGACTTTTTGAACTGTCTGCATCTACTGTTTCCTTCCCCACAATTACACCTGTTCGAGTCAAGCTAATTCTTATCAAAAACATCAGTTCATCCGCATTGCCTCTAGAGGCTGCTATTGCCATGTAAAAGTAATCCAATATGGCAGACACTAAGTATTGAAGAGCTATATATACCTACAAACCCGAGTCCTAAAACTGTTTTACTTGGTTGAGTAGTATGAAAGGTTCTTCCAATGATGAATCATTCTCAATAGAACTCTTCTCTTAGAAGGGACGACCTGAGAACTGCTTCATAGCCCTCCCAGACCCCTTATACTTCTACTTATGTTGTGAAACATTTTGTGAAAGAAAATCGGGTGAGAAAAAAAAAAATCACCAAGAGAGTTTTATTTTTATCTGCATTTCTCACAAAGTCAAAATTGAGCTTGTGGCTGCATTTAGAAAATGTTTCTAATAGTCAGGCCCAGGTACTGTGTTGTGGCTCACTTAAAAAATAAATTACAGGTCTCACACCTGTAATCCCAGCACTTTGGGAGGCCAAGGCAGGCAGATCACTTGAGGTCAGGAGTTCGAGACTAGCCTGACCAAAATGGTGAAACCCCCATCTCTACTGAAAATACAAAAATTGGCCGGGCATGGTGGCTCACGCCTGTAATCCCATCACTTTGGGAGGCCGAGGCGGGCAGATCACAAGGTCAGGAGATCGAGACCATCCTGGCTAACATGGTGAAACTCCGTCTCTACTAAGAGGAAAAAAAAAGGGAATTAGCAGGGTATGGTGGTGGGTGCCTGTAGTCCCAGCCACTCGGGAAGCTGAGGCAGGAGAATGTCATGAACCTTGGAGGTGGAAATTGCAGTGAGCTGAGATCTCACCACTGCACTCCAGCCTGGGCAACAGAGCGAGACTCCATCTCAAAAAAAAAAAAAAAAAAGAAAGAAAATACAAAAATTAGCCAGGCGTGGTGGGGCACGCCTGTAGTCCCAGCTACTTGGGAGGGTGAGGCATGAGAATCGCTTGAACCAGGAGGTGGAGGTTGCAGTGAGCCAAGATTTCACCACTGCACTCCAGCCTGGGCGACACAGTGAGATTCTGCCTCAAAAAAAAAAAAAAAAAAACAAAAAACGGAAATTGAACCAAACAATAACTTCAAATAGGCATTTTAATATTTTTTCTATACAGAATGCTTACATATTTCCTAAATCATTGTATCAGTGTGCTTATATCATTTTCAGACTCATCTTTTTTACTGGATTATTAAAACATTCCTAAATTCACTCAAGCAGATGGCATAAGGCAATAACGACTTGCACCACTTATGTTACTGGCACCACTTATGCTAAGACAAGTCAGAGAGTGGATACAATCGTCCAAGTCAGTACTTCCTGAGTCACTAAAGATAGGCACTGCACCCTCACCATACCAAAAACACCAAATAAGAATGTTCACCTTTTCTGTCTTTTTGAGGTAACCAACTCTCCAGAGATTTACTGTGTTATTGAATTTACTATTAATTAATTGAACAAGTAAAGTGCTTTCCTGAATCATAAAAGATTGAACATCACTTAATGTAATATTGATTTTCTTTAGATAGTATCTAATATAAAAAATACTCTTGGGATTTCTTGAGTTACAACCTTCCTTCCTTGGCTTTACTCTTTCAAAATTTAAAGTAATTACCACAGCCAGACTGTTACAAGAAATGGGATTAATGATTAAAAGTTATTTTCATTTAAGTAACTTATATTGCTAATAAATGTGTCATCCTCATATACAGGCTACAATTTTTTTTTGCCACAAAAAGATTCTTACAATGGCCAAAAGAAAACCCTTTCTACATTTGATAATGCTATCTAAACAAAGATGATAGTTCATCCACATTGCTCTAACAATGTATTCTGGAGAATAAGTTTCATATCAAAACTGATATTCTGTGTTATTTCTAAATATACCCACAGAAGCACTTACAGAAAGTAAAGAGCTGTGTGGCCGATTGCAAAGAAGTATGTCCATATGTATGAAAGTAAAAAAAACACTAAAAAAATGTAAACACTTATATTGCAGCACAAGTAGATTCCCAGGAAACAATGATGTAATCCTCAACTATGCTTTGATTCATTCTTCTGGCCTTCATAAAATCAAAAAACAGGAAACATATAGAGAGTAGGTCCATTCATCTATTTTGATATCTTGAGATACCTAAAGGTTTTAATTTCATCATTTCATTTCTTAATGTTCTAATATCATTTTATTGTTTTTCTACAAGCAAATGAATGTGGTTTTTCTACTCAGGAATTGTGCTTCCTGTCAGTCTAGTTTATTTTATCACCTTGCATTTATCATTTATAAAAGAAAAATTAGTTCTGGTATTCTGGGGTACTGTACTGGAGTTTCAGACATAGTACACTTCGCAGATTTAGAAAACAAAAGACAACTTATCATTCCTTTGAGTAATAAAGTGTCACATCTTTAAAGATCTTGGAATGTTTCAAAATAAATGCACATTTTCTTTTTGTAATATGCATGCCAAAAATAAGTTCTTACATAATTACAGAGGTAAAGTCCCCAGAAGTCAACTACCTGATTTTCCTGTTTCAAGGACATCTAATTAAATTTTTTAAAGGATCCACAGAAATGGGTAAGACCTTGCCTTGAACGTTTTAAAGAAACACATTTTCAGTCTCCAAGAATCCCTGTTTTAGTGGATGGGGAGAAGGGAGTTGCCTGTGTTGAGAATATTACTGCAGTTTAGATCTGCAAGAAATATTTAAAATCAGTCATTGCAAACCTCTTTTTGTTTTTCAATGAAGGAGGATGAGGTATAGGATTTTCTTTCTTTCTATCCCTCACACCTCTGAAAAACAGGGCCAACACCGACATTCTTTAATGAGAGTCATGTAATTTAAAAAATAATTTGTTAAGTTTTATAAGAAAAAAGTCATTTTGGAATTTGAAGATAAAACACTTAAAGTAGACCTAAGTAAAATGTAACATCAAACCCTAGATGATGAGAAACACCAAAGTAAATAGCATGAGATTGGAGTAGGAATTGAATGCTTTCATAATACTTTTCCTGCCTTTTCTTCTTGGAGCTGCTCCTTGAGAATTAAATAGCTTTCCAGTTGAAAAGATATAGAGATTCTTTTCTAAAAGAAACATTGAAAATCTCTATTTAAAAAGAAACTGTACCAGAGTCACTAAAATTATTTAAATGGAAACAGCTTTAAAACTATATCAGTTTATCATTACCATCCTCTCCAAGGAAATATTTTAATTAAAGAAAAACTGTTAAAATATTTCACTTATTCTACTGCTTTTAAACTCATGTTAAAAAAGATCCAGTCTATATAATACTACATGTAACAATTAATCAATATTTTGAAAAATTATGAAAATATATACCAGTTATTCAAACTGAAAAGCCTTACAATTCTGGAATATTTCTTATCTTCCTTCACAAGTTTTTAAAAAATAAAACTATTTTTATTATTGGATTATAGAAATTGGCGTTGTGGATGCTGAGAAAACAGTTCTTTTTGAAATTCCAAAGTTAAAAATAAAGTGAATGGTGCGCTTTTTTCTTAAGAAATATAAATAATTTAGGGAAGTATTAGAATTTTACAGCTGTTCAGGAAAATCCTCATAATTCCTAAAATAACCCTTTGCACAAACATTTAAGAATTAGATCAGTCATCAATCTCAGATTGTTCCTGGTGGCCAAATCACAATGTTGTATTTAATAAGCCAAAACCTGGAGCCAACAGGAATTGAAGAAAATCCCATTGCAGGCTGAACAGAGGCGCTGGTTGATAAACTCAAATATATCTGAGTTGAGTGAAAGACTGAAACTGTCACCATATCAAGGTTAGTTGAAGAAGCCAGTGTCTCCAGCAAATAATGAAAGAATGTTGATCTAACTATTCATCTGAGTTCTAATTTAAATTAGGTCATAATTTAAATCCTAACTGTTCTCTAAAATTGCATTTGCCCACGTATATTTTCATAGTCAACCTGGCAGCCTTCGCTGCTCATTTTAATTGCATTTTAACTCTGTAAATTTGTTGGGGAGGTAAAAACAATATAATGTAATAATAATATAATACCATTGAAATTGAATTGGTAGCCCTGTTTGGGACTGACATGGCTCCTATTCCCAGGGGTAATAGATTATCTTATCAAACACAGCTTTCTCAAAGCTCTTGACTCATTGTACAAGCATATACACACATATCAACACAGACATGAAATATAAAGGGAAAAATAATGCACAGAGTAGTGGTCTAGTTATCCATAGCTGTATGTCAAACAACTTTAATAATTTATTTGTTATCTTTCATGGTTCTGTGGGTTGTCTGGCTAAATTAGAAAGTTCTACCCTTGGGACGGAATCAGATGGAAACTGGGCTGAAATTATCAGAATGCCGGAGCAGGCTGGTTTTCCAAGATGGATCAATCAAATGGCTGGTAGTTATTTCTAGCTCTTTGCTGAGAGCCCAGCTAGAACTGCTATCTGCCAGTCTACGCGTGGCCTCTCCATGTGGCTTGTGCTTCTCATTTCATGTGTCTGGGTTTCTAGAGGTACCATCTCAACAGCAACTGTTCCAAGATACCCTGGAGGAAACCAAGACTTCTTGTACTCTAGCCTAGGAAGTTTAAATATCTCACTTCTGCCCCATTCGATTGGTTAGTCACTAAAGCCATCCCAGATTCAAGGAAAAGAGAATTTTACCTCCCGCAAGGAAGAGGCAAAATCATACTACAGAAATGCATGTGAGATGGGAGAGACTGTTGCAGTAATTTAGGGAAAATATAATCTGCCATAATGCAATAGGACATTAGAGAGCAGAGGTGAGCGTGGATTAAGGTGGAAATAACATTAAACTGAACATTCCTTATCAGCTATTTTCTTATGAAGCTTTCAAATCCCATGTATTCTTTGCAGTCTTTTCATCAGTACACTAGAAACTTCCGATAGAAATTGACTATAGCGGCCAGGCGCGGTGGCTCAGGCCTGTAATCCCAGCACTTTGGGAGGCCGAGGCCGGCAGATCACGAGGTCAGGAGATCGAGACCATTTTGGCTAACACGGTGAAACCCCGTCTCTACTAAAAAATACAAAATAAAAGAAAAAAAAAATTAGCCGGGTGTGGTGGAGGGCACCTGTAGTCCCAGCTACTCAGGCGGCTGAGGCAGCAGAATGGTGTGAACCCGGGAGGCAGAATTTGCAGTGAGCTGAGATTGCGCCACTGCACTCCAGCCTCGGCGACAGAGCAAGACTCCGTCTCCAAAATAATAATAATAATAATAAAACATTAAAAAAACCCACAAAAAAGAAATTGACTATAACAATAGCATGGAACCACACATTTTATTGTCAATTTATGAATAAAAAAGTGGAAAAACTAGACAAAATTCTTACTGAATATGGTCTTGTCTTTAAGACAATCTACCCAGGTAAAATAAATAAGATCCAAAAATCAAATTTTAAAAATGTCTTATTTCTTTTTCTCTTTTTGAGAAATTATATTTTCAATTATTAAATCAACCAAAGAATAAATGCCAAAGATTATTACTTTTTTCATCAGCCCACAAGTTGATGGTTTCACTGGCGATTTAAGAAAAAATCAATTCTAAACTGTGAAATACCTAGGGAAGAGGAGTCTTTCTACAAAGTTTTCTCTAAAAATACTTATATTTTATTACTTTATCCATTTAGGACATCCAGCTATTTTTTCTTAAAGTCTCAGGATGGCTTAAAATAAGCATAATGCAAATTTTTTAAACTTGAGTTTGGAAGCACAGGAAAGACTGCATAAGTAGGATCATGAATTGGATATTGGTACCAAAGCCTTTCAAGGGGAAAGATATGTTAGTATTCGTTAAGTCAACTATGAATGGAAATGATAACCTCCATGTGAGAAAACAAATATTTTTCTGGAGCTAAGCTACAGATATTATCTATACAATATGTCCTTGAATAAAAAGTTTAAGCAAAAGAGGTATTATCCTGATAAAACAGGCTGGACCAAATAATTATAAAGACACATATTTCAGAATTAATTAATTCTATTATTCAAAGACTTTCATTAATTGCCTATTCTATGCTGTATCTAGCACTTAGAAATGTTTTTAATTATTTCAAGAAAAGTAAAAACAATGGTATGGTATGTATATACATATATAAGACAGACCTATTCTTAATAATGTATCCAGCTGAGAGGCTGTGGACAGGCAACTTCCAAGGAAATTCTGCTTGCTATGATGAGTGAGTCAGAGCTGCTCAGCTAAGGTTTAATCAAATAGTCTCCCGTGTTATGATTTCAGTAGCTATTTTAGTGTCCCCTAAAAGCTTAAAATGGAAATGTTAGAATGACCATTTTAAAAGTGTCAACAGATATAAGCAATGTATCCTGTAAATTAAATAATAAACAGTAATTAAGTATGTTCACCTGAAAAGGAAATTGGTCTAGTGTATGTATCTCTTCTTTTATATTTCAATCTATGATTCATCCGTAAAAAAAATTACAAGGTCTCACTCGAAATGGGTTATCCTGAGTCAGATAATTCAGCTTGATCTATTGGTGTGTTTGCTTCCTATTGTGTGTTTTCTGCTTTTGCACAAACAACAAATATTCACTTTTTAAAAAAAGAGATATTCATTTATTCTCAGATATACAGATTGCATCTGTGAAGGCACAAACATTAAGAGATTATACATGATCTCTGGCTTCCTGAAGTTTACATTCCAGTCCATCAAATGGGAATGATAATGCAGTGTGAAAACTACTGTGGCTGGGGAAATAGAGTGTCCTATGAAAATAAGAGCGAGGTTAGTTACTGTGACTAGGATAGGGCAGAGCTTGGAGAGAGGAGTGGCACCTTCCCAGAGAAGTAATTTTACCTGCAGAATTAATAGAATTTATCTATGGGGAAAGTGCTGGAACCATGTTCCAGGCAAAGAGAAGAGCAGTGGAAAAGCTGAGAGGATAGCAGGAACAAGATAAATGCAAAGTTCTGAAAGAGGTTAAGTTTGGCTGGACTGGGGGAGAGGGAGAGGAAAGATGCAGAAAGGATGTAGGTTTCAATTGTTTTAAATATTTTGACAGCTTCCAATGAGCAATAAAAAATTACTCCAGAGTTTAAGTAAGAAAACGATATGACCAGACACATTTGCATTTCAGAAAAAGCGCTAGAGTTATAGGATGGAGAAGAGATTGGAGGAGTCATGAAGAGAAGCGAGGAATCCATCCAACCTCTAGATAATGGTAGACCTCCCAAAGAAGTGTGGGGGAAATAGAGAAAAGTGGCAGAATTCCCAAAGCTCAGTATTTGGGAAATAGAATCTAAAGATGTGGTGACTGATTAAAACCAGGGCTGAAACAGAAAGAAAGTCTTTAAATTTTTAGTGAAGAGTTGAAGTCACCATAAAGAATATTTTATCAATTTATGTAATAAAAATGTCAATCTTTATATGTGTGCTGGTATGTTAAAACAATGTATGAAAGTTAATGATTTTGTTTTATAATCACACAGAAAAAGTCCATTTAATTTCTGTGTAATCAAAGGCCGGGCGCGGTGGCTCACGCTTGTAATCCCAGCACTTTCGGAGGCCAAGGCGGGCGAATCACGAGGTCAGGAGATCGAGACCACGGTGAAACCCCATCTCTACTAAAAATACAAAAAAATTAGCCGGGCATGGTGGCGGGCGCCAGTAGTCCCAGCTACTCGGAGAGGCTGAGGCAGGAGAATGGCGTGAACCTGGGAGGCGGAGCTTGCAGTGAGCCGAGATTGCGCCACTGCACTCCAGCCTGGGCGACAGAGCAAGACTCTGTCTCAAAAAAAAAAAAAAAAAAAAAAAAAAAAATTTCTGTGTAATCAGCCTAATGATAACAAAAATATCTACTTTTTAGAAAAGCAGTATTTTAACATATTCAATTTGCCCTTAAAATATATAATTTCAAAACCAGGAGAAAATAAAAGAACTGAATCATAATGTAAAATATTGATGAAAACTACAGTATTCTAGCTTTCTTGTTTGTTCATTTTTCACTCTCACATTGAAAGAGAAATAAAATAAAATTGTGTATAATTTAAAGCTATGTTAACTACATTTTATATAACCAAATGCATCCAAAATATTATCATTTTAACATGAAATCAATATAAAATTGTGAATGAGCCATCTTTTATTCTTTTTGTACTGTCTTTGACATCTGGTGTATATTTTACACTTGCAGCACATTGTGCTTTGTTGTATGTATGTATGTATGTGTACATGTATGTATGTATATAGAGACAGGGTCTCATTCTGTCACCCAGGCTGGAGTGCAGTGATGTGATCACAGCTCACTCACTGCAGCCTCCATCTCCCAGGCTCAAGTGATCCTCCCACCTCAGCCTCCAAGTAGCTGGGACTACAGGTGTGAGCCACTCCCCAGCTTGCACATCTCATTTTAAATGCTGAGTAGCCTCATGCACTAGTGGCTGTCCTATTGGATAAAGCAGCTCTGGAATACAGAGAAACACACCTAAAAGGCTGCTTGCTCTCTTACTGTGCCATAACAAGCTTAGCAGATGGTCACAATGAGTAGAGGTTAAAGAAAAAAAAAAGGAATTAATAAAACCACTTGAATCTTTGTTTTGTTATGTAAACATGGGCATTGAGAGAGAGAGTTAAAAGTCAGAACAACTGAAAGTTGAAACTTTGCTATAAGTTGATAGTGGCCAACAAAAGTACTAAAAAGTGAAATATGTATTCAAAAACCCAAAATCCCCCAAAACATTTAAGTATCAAACTTTAATCCATTTAAAATAATCCCATTAAATGCTGCCTGTTCAATTTTATTAAAATATCTCTTGGCAGCTACTTCATTTGGAAGTGGCAGCTTTTTTTGACACCAGTAGTTTAGTAAATCCATGGCAGGAGATTGCAAACCAGTTTCCAACTTGATTTAATGCTGTTTTAAGTTTATAAGAAAAATGTCACTATGTAAACAACAGACATTTTGATTAAACACTAAAGTTCTTATTTTGGCTGTTAAATCAATAATGCAGCTGGATTGAAAGTAGTTTACATTCCCTCAAAACTGGGCTTCGTTTCAGCTAGTATTGCACTGACATCATTTTCCAGCAAGATCTGGCTGCTGAAAGCAGCCAGTTTAGAAATATCCTTTGCAAACAACTACATAATTTTCAATGTTAACACATTTCAAGAAGAGGGTCTCACAAATGCCAGTGCTTAAAATAGTATAGTCAATCCAGAAATAGTCTGTCATCTAATGTGTAATTTACTAGTAAAATCTTTTAAGGTAATTTTAACAAGAGTATAAGACAAAGGCCTGTGATTGCATTATTTATCTTTTTCACATGAAACTAACTTTGGACTGTTTCCTATTTTCCCTTGTACAGTAGATTAATTAATATGTAACTCATGATAATGGATCTTAAGTATGCTTTGGTGACAGAACACCTGAAAACCCTGCTACTTTTTCCTAAACATCGAGCTCCAGGTAGAACTTCATAAATACTGATACATTGCTCGATTATATCTACAAACTAGGAATGTTTTGTAAGTAGAAAATAAGGCCGTATTACATGTCTAAAACATAAAACCACAATCACTAGGATATATAGCCATTACCCAAAAGAAAAGGGCAGTTGAACAGATCACAAAAGACCACCTGGAGTTTTTCAGGGAACATTAATTTACAACTCGCATATTCAGTATCAGCAGCCAGAAGTTAAAGAAAAAATATAATGCTAAAATATATTCAAGACCCTCCAATAAGTATGATTTTATGTGAATTAGAAAAAGGTCACTAGGATTTCATTTCAGAAGCACGACACTCTCATACAGCTGGTGAGCAAAAGTATTCTAGAGTCTACATTTGAGAGTTATAAACGCAGAACTTTTAACTATAGGACTTCAAATTGCTTACCTGTAGAAATTCTCTGACATTAGAGCCCAGGACACGCAAGATTGTATCATAACCAGATTCTTGGCAAAAGACGAAAAACATCTTCCCAAACATTTGGAGGATTTCTCCAGCATTGAGATCTATTTTGCAAATTCAAGAGGGGAAAAAGAGCATACAATAGGTGAAATATTGTTAATAGAAAGAATGAAGATAAGTGTTTATTAAATAATGTAAAATGTCTTCAATTTTTGCGCATGGCAAACATAGATGATATGAAAACAATCCCGCCAGGACAATACAATGAAATCAGAGAAGACAGTGTATAAACATGTTAATGGTGTATATTTGCATTTACAAGCAAAGCAACCAGTTTTTCAGCTTCTATTACAAATTATAAGTGGAGCGTACCTAATCTGAAAATCTGAAATTCGAAATACTCAATAACCTGAAATTTTTGGTCACCAACATGACACTACAAGTGGAAAATTCTACACCTGAACTCATGTGATGGATTGCAGTCAAAACATTGTTTCATGCAGAAAAGCATTTAAAATATTGTACAAAATTGCCTTCAGCCTATGTCTATAAGGTGTACATGAAACATAAGTGAATTTTATGTTCCGACTTGAATCCCATCCTCAAGATATCTTCTTCTGGATATGCAAATATTCCAAAATCCAAAATAAAATCTGAAAGCCTAAACACTTCTGGTCCCAAGAGTTTTAGACAAGAGGTACTCACCCTGTACTTAATTTTGATCTTTTTAAAGCATATATTTGATATACTACTTTTTTCCAAAAAAACACGGATTTTAAAAATCATCAAGAATGCACATGACAATATTTTAATACAAAAGTCTTTATATAAATATGTATATTTAATAACTTGATTACATATAGCATGTACCCTGGTGTCCTGCTTTTTTCTTAATAAACAATCATTAATATATCCTAAAACTTAAATTTTCTCTATCAATTTTTTTTTTTTAATTTTTTGAGACAGAGTCTCACTTTGTCACCCTGGCTGTAGTGCACTGGTATGATCTTGGCTCACTGCAACCTCCACCTCCTGGGTTCAGGCCATTCTCCTGCCTCAGCCTCCTGAGTAGCTGGGACCACAGGCACCCACCGCCACATCTGGCTAATTTTTGTATTTTTAGTAGAGAGGGGGTTTCACCATGTTGGCCAGGATGGTCTCAAACTCTTGGCCTCAAGTGATCCACCCGCCTCGGCCTCCCAAAGTGCTGTGCATCAGTTTTAATTGCTATCTTATTCAACATATGGATGCAATAACTTATTTTACCAATCCCTTCTTATTGAAAATGTAGGCTTTTTTTCAATTTTTGATAATATATAGAACTCTGACATGAAAACACATACATAAATCTTAATGGAAAGAGATCTAATGATTTCTTCAGGAAAAATTACTGAAGGGTTTTAATATTTTTTTAAAAAGCCTTTCATGAGGCAAAATTGTTCTCCAAAAAGGTTTTCTTAACTACCATCACATTAAAAATGTGTATGATTTCCCATTAACTGTACTCCATCATTACACTAGATATTTCAATTTTTAAGACTGCCAAATTGACAATAAAGTTATTTCATGTTTGTTTCAATTTTGATTGCTGGAGGCTAGATATTTTTCTTGTTAATATTAAACATTTACCAATCTTTTAAAACAATTTTTATTCTACTATAGATAGTATTTGCTTTCCTAGTTATATGTGGCAAAGCTAAAAGTTTCATTCTGTTGTATCCAAACTATAGCCCAGTTAAAAATTAAGCACTATGGGAATAATAGATACTACTTTGAGAACAACTTCTTCTCCATGAAATTTTTAAAACTTTGCCTTCTTCAGAAAGATATTTGTCTGTGGTAGATATCAGTTTCATGTTTCTTTTACCAATAGTTAATATAACTTGTGACTGTAAAAGAGATTTGGAGAAACACATTATTACACTTGAATAACTACCATTTTGTTGACACCACAACTGATGTTGTTACATTAAGTATCAATAATTTTCTTTCCTTCCTGAATACATGGCTTTCTGTTGGGGGAGACAAAGGACTGGGCCTGGCGTGGAGGCTCACACCTGCAATCCCAGCACTTTGAGAGGCCGAGCCATGTAGATCACTTGAGCTCAGTAGTTCAAGACCAACCTGGACAACATGATGAAACCTTGTCTCTACCAAAGATACAAAAAGTTAGCTGGGCGTGGTGGTGCGTGCCTGTAGTCCCAGTTACTTGAAAGGCTGAGATGGGAGGATCACTTGAGCCTGGCAGGCAGAGGATGCAGTGAGCCAGAGCTGGGCCACTACTGCAGTGCAGCCTGGGTGACAGAGCCAGACCCTGTCTCAAAAAACAACAAGAAGAGCACATTTACTCTTTTCTATTCTCTAAAGAATTTGTAAAAGGAAAAATAAGACTTGGCATAGCCTGAACCTAACATGATATGTGGATGTCCACCACATAACTATGCAGGTTGTACAAATGCTCTGCACCACTTGCGTAACCCTGCGTTGTGATCTTGAACCACGCGTTCTGTGAGCTTCTACGTGTAACTTGGCCAAAGAAGGAAAGCTGCATTCAACTTACTGAGGACTTTGCTTGCAGCAGCAACCAAATCATAAGTTTTGGAGTCATCATATATTATTCTGACAAGAAACTGTCCTTCTTCATCTAACTGTGCCTCTTTTCTGGAAAACAAAAACAAGAGAGAGAGACAGAAGAGAAAAGTTGAAGTTAAAAAAATAGCTACTATAGGTATAATAATTGTATAAACAATGGTTTTATCTCTGAAATAGAATTTGGTTTTTTTGGGCGAATTTGTTTAAACAGCATCATGTACCTAAAATTCTAGTGAGAGAGCAGAAATGATGTCATATCCCCCTCCCTAATTTAAAATGATATATTTAAGTATATTTTAGCAAGATTAACAGTACACAGCACTCTACTGCTCAATACAATACCTGCCATTAAATATAATAAATTAAATAACTTCTGGGTTAATAGATGTTTAGCAAGTTTTGTTGAGTCCCTATTAGGTGCCAGACATTGTTCTGGGTACTAGGGGTACAATCTTTAGTAAGACAGACAAAAATCCCTGACTTCTTGCAATACATATATTCTGGGAAGACAGACACAACATAAAATAAATAAATAACATATAATGGTAATTATTATACTTTGGAGAAAAATAAAGCAGAGTAGAGCAGTGGAGAGCTCAAGTACAACAGCCAGGAAGGCCTCACTGAGAAGCTGGCATTTGAATAAAGTCTGAAGGAGCTCTGAGAGTGAGCCACGAGCAATTCAGAGAGATTGTGTTCTGGGCAGAAGGAAGAGCAAGTGCAAAGGGCGAGGCAGGAGCATGCCTGGGGTGTCGGAGGACAGCAGAGGCCACTGTGGCTGGAACAGAGGAGCGGGACAAGTAGCTATCAGGGAACGGGTGGGAGGGGTAACATGAGGCTACAGTGCTTGGCCTGGTTGGACATTGGGGTAACTGCCATTTACTTGAAAGAGGTGAAGGACTTGAGCACTTGTGACATGAGTGGTGATATAAACTGATCTAGGTTGAAGGGATTCACCTGGCTACTGCATTGAAAATAGACTAAAGGGGTACAAGACAGAGGAGGGAGACCAGTTAGGAGGCTGCTGCCAACATTCAGGTAAGAAGTGTTGGGCTGGGCGCGGTGGCTCACGCCTGTAATCCCAGCACTTTGAGAAGCGGGGACTGACAGATCACGAGGTCAGGAGATCAAGACCATCCTGGCTAACACGGTGAAACCCCATCTCTGCTAAAAATACAAAAAAATTAGCCTGGCATGGTGGCAGGCGCCTGTAGTCCCAGCTACTCCGGAGGCTGAGGCAGGAGAAAGGTGTGAACCCGTGGAGCAGGTAAGAAGTGCCTCAAACTCATATATATTCTAAAGGTAAATTCAGCATGATTTGCTATGGATTGGACGCAGGGTGTGAAAAGAGAGGACACAAGGAGGACACTGAGGTTTTTGGTCTAAGCAACTAAAAGGATGTTGTCACCAGTAGCTGAATTGGGAAAGACTTGTTGGAGGCGGATAGGGGGTCAAGGTCAAGAGCTATGTTTTCAACATATTAAGTTTGAGATGCCAAGTGGACTGATAAAATCTTCAAATATATCCTTAGCTTATTAAACACAGTAGCTCAAAATATACACAGTACTAGTGAAAGAAAATTATAAATGTTTTTAAAAGTTGTCATGATTATATAAATGTATTTATTTAGATAGGATTTGAATTACTTTTCTCAAACAAGCATTCAAAGGAGAGGTGAAATCCATTGTTCAAAACATTGCCACCTACTATGCATGTAACAAAATTGCACATGTACCTCATAAATGTATGTAAATAAAAAAACCCACATGGCCAACTGTAGAAAAGAACTAAGTTCCAGATATCATTGCCAATGTTAACTTCACAAAAATACATGCAGCTCGGATGTCAACCTCTTACTCTCAATCCAATTCATCGGAATCCCTGTACGTTGCCAAGGGAATACAAAGGAAACCAGCCACTCTGATTAGGTGAACTTGCAACACAGCAGCTCAAATAACTCCTTAAATACTGTCACGGCAGTCCTTAGTCGCTTTCTCTCCTTCAGAAGCTGTGCTATCACAGCTGCCACTCATGACTACATCTGTGTATGCTCAAGGGAAAAATTCCAAATGGTGGTATGTCTTATATCCATACCTTAGTATGCAGATAGTCTTAAAAACATCCTCTGTTCTTCAGAGCATATAATTTATTTGCCTGCATTTATTCATAACTTTTTTTTAAAGCATGTTTTCGGTAAGCACAGAGATCTGCATTTCAGAGCCCAGGATTTACCAGCTAAATGAACCTGAGCAAATCACGTAAAGCACATAAGCATTAAAATCTCTCTTTTCTTTTTTTTTTTTTTTTTAAAAAAAAAAAAAAAAAAAATCTCTCTTTTCTGGCTGGGCAGGTTGGCTCATGCCTGTTATCCTAGCACTTTGGGAAGCCCAGGTGGGAGGATCTGTTGAGCTCAGGAATTTGAGAACAGCCTGGGCGACATACCGAGACCTCTTCTCTCCTAGAAATAAAAAAAAAAAAATTAGGCAGGCGTGGTGGCGCAAGTCTGTAGTCCCAGCTACTTGGGAGGCTGAGGTGGGAGAACCTTGCTTGCGCCTCGGGAGTTGAGGCCTCAGTGAGGCTTGATCTTGCCACTGCATTTCAGCCTGGGCAACAGAGCCAGATCCTGACTTAGCTAACAAACAAACAAACAAAACCTCTCTTTTCTGAAGTGGAAGCAACAGATAATTCACCTTTCACGACAGTAAAGAGATAAAGTGTACAAAAGTATATTCTAAGCAGTTAAAGCACTATACATATTCCCAGTAAGTATAGCACTCCTCATGTCTACTCAATTATAGCACTGTACATAAAATATGAAATTCTTCTCCCTTTTTCCAAACATAAACAGCTGTTAAACAAAAGCAACACAACTCTTCAAAGACCTCAAGTATTTTTAATACCAAAAGTCAGTGAGATATCAAAAAGTTATGAAAACGTAATATACAAACATTGTCTTATCCTCTGATAAATGCTACTATATATTTTCTGCATTCTAATTTCTAATTGTAAAAATATATATAAAGTACAGGAAAGGAAAAACTAAAAATAGAAAATAAGCCTCCACTACCCTGAGATAATCACTGCTAGTATAATTTTCAAGTTGTTCATGCTTGAATATACTTATATATAGAACATACTGCTTTAAAACCTCCTCATTTGAGTGAATATTTGATGGATATCTTTCATATCATAATTATACTTCTATACCATGGCTGCATAAAATTGCAATGTAGATGTATTGAAGTCTTAGTAGGTAGTTAGATGTTTTTATTTTTTCCACAAGTATAAAAAATGTGATGAATATCTTTGTAGCTTCTTACACTTCTAGGTAAAAATAGAAAAAACTCCTAGGAATGGGATAAATGGCTTGACAGATATGAATATCTTATGTTTTGTCATTTTGCTATTAACATTTTATTGTGAAACAACACTGATCTATAGATTAAAATTTTGGAGACTCTGACAGAATATTCTAATTAAAGACACAATAAGGTAGAAATTTATTCATGTTTTCACCATTCTGTTTCTTCCAATTGGAATAAATCAAATCACATAAATTTCTGTAATAAACTCAGTTTATTTGAAACATTCACCAATCTCTAGTAACCCATAAATAAACAAGGTACAAGCAGAATCCACAGTCCCTCTGCATAAAATAGGGGAACAGCCATTTCCTCAGAAACCCCCTAACCATGGGTCAATGCATTGCTCCTTTCCTTTCTCCCTCTTTATTAAAATAAGCTCCCTTATCGTCGAAACTTTACTTCCTGAAATAACCAGTGTCAGTGCTCCCCGGTGGGGACTGAAATAGAAATTAAACAGTAGTACATGGAAGGAAATAATAATCTTCTTTTAAAAATTTCACTCTGAATTCCTTTGAATTATTCAAAGTACTTAGGACTCTATTTACATCTTTGGGAATGTGGGGCTACCCTTTTTCTTTTTCTTTTTTTCTGATGGAAGAGCTTTACCACAAATATTTGGATGCCTATTATGTCCCAGCACTTTTCTAAGCACTTTTAATATATCAATAAACAAAAGAGGTAAAGATCCCTGCCCTCATAAAGCTTATATTTTAGCTGACAGATACAAGTAATAAGCAATAAACATGATATATAACAAAATGATATAATATGTTATGAAGCAATAGATGCTACAGGAAGAGGTAGCTCTGGATAAAGACATGAAAGTGGAAATGCAAGAGGAAGGGGCTGGATGCAGTATACATATGAGGATAATATACATACGTGTTCATGGTAGGCTTCATGGGGACAGTGACGTCTGAGCAAGGACTTGAGCAGGAAACCTCCGTCCTTACCACCTTATAGCTAACCTTTCTGGGGCCACTTCCTTTCCTTCTCTAGCCTATTCTTCATCTTCTTTCCTTTCAGGGGAAAAGCTAATTGGAAATATTGCAAAAGTTAATTGGAGGTATCACAAACTCTTTAGTATGAAGCAGTTTAATACACTAAACTGAGATGGAGAATATACAGTGAAGAAGGAGTAATAACTAAGAGAATTAATTTCAGATAATATGGCCTTTGAAGCTAGTAGAAATTTTGAATCAACAAGGCCTTCTCTGTTGTGTCTCAATTCTCAATACAACTTTTCTTCTAACTTTTAGGTAAATTTGTATATAATCAGACTTCATGCTGTTGAATGTTTTAGCCTCCAGAAAGCACAGAGATGTGATAATAACCATTTCCCAGCACTCTGCAAATTATAGCTGCCACTGTTCTTTGAGGAAAGTTTTACTGGCTTCCCTTCCCACACTGCATGCTTCTTTCTCTCCTTAGCTTTAGAGCTGTTTTTTCATCTGCTACCTGAAGTCACAGAGGGCGACCAGTAAATTTAAGAAAAGTCAGGAAGTAAGCTAATATTTAGATTACATAAACAATTTACATAATTCAAGTAATATTACCTCATAATTCTGCATCCCCCACTTTGCTATCCCATAACTTTTAAGTTCTTTCCTCAAAAGCAAAGGCAAGAATAATACTTCTAATAATTTAAAATTTATTTTTGTGACAAGTAGAATTTATATGGGCTTAAATTATCCAAATTCAGCCAAGTACATTTACCAAATTTTATAGACTTATTCATTCTTTCAGAACTATTTTTTGAGCTCCAATTTTGTTTAAATTGTTGCATTATATATACACTGTTACATTATTATTATGTAATTATATAATTACATAACAGGGAAATTATGCAATTTCCTTATTATTTAAATTATACTTATTTTACATGTGAGAAAAACCACAGGTTTCCCTAAGAACCACAATTTAATATTTTTATGAAAATTTTGGACATACTGTCATTTTTTTCAATGCTTCTTAGATGACAAAAAACATCATATAAACTATAAGTAAATTGGATTAAACTGTGTTCAAGAGTGCTCATCTATCAAATAATAACCAACAGCACTGCAATCTTCATGCATCCTAGTTTGTATTACATTCTGTTGCTGCTTACTATTATTATTTTTATTTTTAAAAGCCCTACTGAATCCCAAGTGAACACAGTCTTTCACTGTTTTCAAATACTCTGACTTGCCATATTTACATACCCAATGACTCTGCTTGGCTTAAGCATTAAATTTTTCTATTCAGTGAATTACTCAATGAAAGAGGTCAGCAGACAATAATAAATATTTAGAGAGGTTCAAGTTTAAAAGCACTTTCATCAGCTAACAAGTAAACCTAGATAAAGAGAAACTCCCTTGATTTCATCTATGTCATAAGTCAAAGTTTTTCCTTACACAGTATGGAAAATAAACGACTAAGCCAATCCTATGTGCAGTTTGGGCAGATTCAACTCTTGTTGTTTCATTTCCTCGTCTGTAAAACAGGCAGCGGTTACCTCCGGTCATTGTGTGGGTTAGCAGAATTAATCTATGCAAAAACCTCAGGGTAGTACTTCTCGCGCACTTAATGCCTGATACTTCCTCTAACTGGTAAGTTATAGTAGTTGGAGAAGATGAAGGAAGAAGGGAAAAAGGAGAAAGAGGAAATGGCAAGTGGAAGAAAAGAAGGGAAGAATGACAACAAAATCTTAGTCATTTTTAGTCAGAATCAAATAATTAACGTGCACTTAGTATGCAGATTTGCTGATAGAATTTACAAACTAAAATAGCCAAGAAACAAACAAGCTCTGTCTCCCCTAAGAGCTTTAAAAATAAAGATCAAATTCTCACCTGGCAACAATATCAGAAATAATCACATTCTTTGTACCTGTAGCCACAATAACTGTTTAGAAGTTGAATACGTATAAGTGAAATAGTTTCCCAATAGCAATCAACTTCCTACTTACTCTTATTTGTTGAAATTTAAGCAGATCCTTTATTTATACCAATTACCTTTTCACAAAGAGGTAGTTGGTATTTTTATAGTGGTGGTGTTTGGTAAGTTGGGATTTTTTTCTTTAATGTAATTACTGGTGCCTAACCCAGGTGCCTGGAATTGCATATGTGCTTAATAAAGGTATACATGTTTAAAAATTAGTGAATGAATTAATGAAATCAATTTCCCCACGTTTCCAAGCTCCCTACAAAAAAAAAAAAAAACAAGCAATCAAACATTACTAACAAAAGTCCATCATTTGCTTTCAAAATAAAGAATATTTTTTATTATTTGTTTTTTAAAACTAGGTATACAATTTGTCCAAAATGTCCAGGTAACATTTCTCATAACTTCACATACAAGGAGATATTCCTCACCTACAATATGTGAACACAGAAAAACTGAATTCGTATTCTGACCCTGAGCTGCTGCTACTGTACATTTTTAGAGTAAGTTAAGAATATGACAAGACTGCTATATTTCAGTTAAAGAAGTTTTCCATGGAGTATTTTGAAATGGGAGAGCCTGAACACAGGCATGTTGAAAACATAATCTCAACACAAGGTCTGCTCTTGGGCAGAAAAGGTCAATCAGGATCAAACAATCAAACTGACCAATGACAGCTCCAAGATACTATTGATCCCATAAACAACATTATCAGAACACATGCTGTATTAAAAAACAGTATGTAGATGTCGTTTTGATAATAAATCCTAAAACAGTCCGCTGTAGTGAGCTGAAATGGTACCATAATGTTGCATTGTCCCCCATTATTAAAACTAAAATCTCCCACTATAAACTGTGGACAGTAACTATACATAACATCTAAAAAAGTAACACTTTATATTGTTTTTTTCTAAGTGGCTGTGAAGCATGAATAGCCTCTGAGTTTTCAATAGCCTAATCTAATGATTCTCAGTAAGCCTGAACCCCAAAGGAGAGACTCTAGGTTGAGGGAGCTGCCAAGTGGGGAGACAGGCCCTTTAAATCCGGTAACGACTTCCTGCCTGAACCCCCTTTTAGTTAGTAAAGGTCAGTCCTTTCATCTCAGTGTGTTCACTCACTCATCCAAGCACTGTAAACAGTAACCATAAATGCTCTCCTGAGTGACACCCATACCTTAGTTTTAGGGGAAACAACAACAGTCTTGATACATAATTGCATGTTTCTTTCTGTGACCAGCCTGAAACAAGAGACCCTTAATGGCAATGTCTCCAATTTTGAAAACATATCCACAAAACTTACAAATCTTCATTTGAGCTGCTGAGACATTTTCAGCAGCTTTAACAGACAAATGAATTTACTTAGACACTTGTGTGTATGCTTCATGTCAATTCACCTTTAAAAATATTATTGTCAAAAATCACCTGTACGCATGCTTGAACATTCCAAGAAAAAAGAAAAAGCAGCAGGCAGTACTAAAACACATAAACATTGCCCATGTCCTTGCTAAATTGGTTGTCTTTGGACAGAAGAAGGTTATAGGTCTTTCTCTTTGGAGGAAAACATACAACATGGTAATTACAACTTTATCTGTGTTCAAATCCCAGCTCTAATAATTAATAGCTGAGTGTTTGAGGCAGGGTTTTTTTTAAGCCTCTATTCTCTTATTTGCAAAATGAGGATAATGAAGGAATCTATTTTCTGTGGTGGTAATGAGGATTAACTGAGATAATGAGTATAAAGCATGTAGGACTGTGACTGCAGAACCATAAAGTATGTGTTTAATATACGTGACATATTACATTCGAAATAGCATGACATGGTGAGAGCCCATCTGGTTTTCAAATTTAATTTCAGTATTCTAAACACTGAGCTACAGTCTATGACACTGACTTTAACCAGCACCACACACCCCTGCCTTTTAGACACTTGCTAAAGGATTCAATCATGTCCTGAATCCAATCTAGTAATTGTCTTTTGACATATGAAATTGCCATTCTAACAATAGAGTTCTTAGTCCTTCCAATATAGCCACATGACATGAGAAAACATAAAAGAACTCTGACGCTCCCAAAAGGAATTGCTGTTATGTATTGCTATATTGCTCTATCTTCTGCCTTTGCTGATATAAGAAATGTTTATTTTGCACAGCAATGTCACTATTAACAATTACAACGAACAATTACAGTTAACAATACTATAATGAATACTTGAAATTTGTTAAGAGAGTAGGTCTTAAGTGTTCTCACTACAAAAAAAGAGGGTACCTATGTGAGGTGATGAATATGGCAATTGGCTTGATTACAGTGATTATTTCACAATGTATATGTGCATCAAAACATGAAGTTGTGCACCTTAAACATATACAACTTTTATTTGTCAATTATGTCTCAATAAATCTGGGAGAAAAAGAAATGTCTATTTGAAAACATCTTATATTTAAATAGTAGTTGAAGATGTCACCATGCTGACATAAATTCTGGTTGCAGAAAAGAATCTTTGATAAAAATATGTGTGTGCTCTATTCTTTGGAAATGAAAAATGTGAAAGATACTTCATTCACATATAAACATCCATATTTTTATTACAGAAAGAGAGCCTGATATTTTATTGAATATATACAGAGAGGGAGAGAGAGAGCACTCTAGAAAGAGTTATGGAGGCTAGAGTCATGGAGGATAGACATTAATCAGTAGTACAAATACTTAGGTACAAACTCTTGCAGTACAGCACTATGAAGGAAAGGGAAAAGTTTAGACGTGAGAGAAGGTTCCCTTAAGAAGTGACATTTGTTCTGACATCTCAAAGCTGAGAGGTGTTTACATTTACAGGAGGGTTGGGGAGGGTGAAGAAAAGGAGACCATAGCAAGCACAGGTGTTAAACAGACACATTCAAGGCTCAGTATGGCTGAGAAACTAAAAACAGGCACATGGGGCTGGAATGCTTAGGGTATGTAGGACAAGTTGAGTGAAAGGTTTTCATGTTTGGGTTATCTGAAGATTGACCACAAAGAATTCCAATAAAGTTAACAATTTCATATTTCATGATTCAACAATGAAGGGGAAATAGACCAGAATATGCAACAGAACCAAGGCCACAGTAACAAGGAGGTCCAATAAATACTTCAGAATATCTTTTACATGGAATAAAATCCACTTTAACTTCACTATCTTTTGATATAGTTTGACACAGAAAAAGATGCTTCATTTTGCTAGACACCAACAATAAAGACATTTTTTTCTCCCACCATTTCCACTTTAATGAACAAGGAGGCAAAGGAGAGAATGAAAAAGCTGTAAGTACTCACGTCTGCTGAACTGTCACCCTCGGATCTAGCCAGTTAGATTTCTTTATAGCATTCATTTCCTTAAGTGTGTTTTCCTGTTGATGTCTGCACAGCATCAACCCATAACTATAGCTTTCCAACACATTAAAGAGAAACATTTGCTAGAGCCCCTTATTCTGGAGAAAGGCAAGGAAGTAGAAAGGACATTTTTCTTGCAAATCGTAACAATGCTTAGTAAATGTCTGTCAAAACTAGATCTGGGTACATTAAGAGTGAGAATACAGATTTTCTGATTTCTGATGCTCACTGTAATATGCAAAGATCCTTCCGACACACCAAATTAAATGATGTACTCCTCTGATTTTTTTTTAATTCTCAAAAATCACAGAATTCAAGGAAAATAAAGACTCCAAGACCCAGCTTGATTTCTGGGGGATACCTCAGATCATCAGAACCCAAATAAAACTCAAAAGAAACACCCACACACCCCCTGAGATCACGTGATGACCCGCCTTATCACCTAGGTGCCTGCCATGCTGCTCACTGACATGGTCCAGGTTCTGGAAGAGCTCTATGCAAAGAGCTCAATAGCAGGTATGTGATGGAGTATACACTTGGGCATCCAGTTCCAGCTGCAAAAGATAACTTCAAACATTAGTAAGTTTATCAGCCAACATACGATACAATGCAATGCCTTCCTCTGTATTTCAGGCTAACTGGCAGATCTTTCTACAGAAAAGTATCCTGATCCTAACAATGATCTGGTTTACTTATTTCCTTAGTCTGTATATTAATGTGTTTATTTGTACTGAGGAAGTTTCTGGGTAAGAAAATAAATGTAGTTTCATTTTTGTATGTATACTACATTAGTTCCTATTTCACAGTTATATCTTAAAAGAAGCATTAAACCTGGCAACAGAAGAACAAGGGCTGAAGTTCTGACTTTTCAGTTTCCTATATGTAATTCTCTGGGACAGTAAATAATTACATATAGGAATTAACCTCTTGGAAAATCAACTTTGTTATTAAAAAAAATTGAGCTGTAAAGTCCTTTCCTATTTCAAATGGCTGTTGTAGCAGTCAACCAAAATTATAGAGAGAACAAAACTTTGGAAATTTGAAATTGCTTTATAATATAAAGTATCCTTACTACTTTAAAACATACATAGGCTCATTCCTACTTAAGCAGGTCTACAGAAAGGTATAGAAGTTTAAATCACGCCTTCATAAATATGAAAATCTGAATAAACATGGCAAAACATGGTGATGTGCTCTTTTGTTTGTTTTAATTTGCTTTGATACAATGGATATTAAGAGCATATGTTGCATTTCAAAACAAAATAATGAAAAATGATGATGATGATTACTTATCCTAGAGTGATAAAAAAATTTAGACAGAATATAGACTGCAATAATATTTTTTAAAGGAGGGCTTAATATCTTTCAAGTACATTGGGGAATGGAAAATTTAAAAACTCTGATTCTAGAGTAAAATAAAAAAACCTCATTTATTAAGCTATTGTCAAGAACTATGTTAAGCATTTTGCAGACATTATTCAATGCATTACATCAACTCTATGAAGTATTATTTTTTCCTTTATGCAATGGAAGCTTGCAAAGTTTAGGCAACTTGGAAAGTCCCATAACTAGTTTATAGCAAAGTGTTTCCTTATTTGAACAATAATGATTAATTTGTGATTAGCAAGTTTAACAAGACACATTAATTTCAAAACTGGAAGTATATGCTATCCAACAGACAAAAGGTTCCCGTATTTGAGTTACAGGCAAGAAAATAAAAACAAAATAATAAGACTAAAATATCATGAAATCTCTAGAATTTTTTTTTGAAGGCAAGGATTACATCATTGCTTTTCTATCCTCAGTGCCTAAAACACTGACTATGCTCATTAAAGATAAACGTTTTATCTGATTTACTTAAGTCAGGACAGCGTACTTTGTTTTACAGACTTTTAATCATTTGGGATTTTTCAGTGTTTTGGATCTATCTTCATAATTTGTATGTTTCCATGAGGTTAGAAAATCTAAAATTGGGCTGGGTGTGGTGGTGCATATAATCCAATACTTTGGGAGGCCGAGTCAAGAGGATCACTTGATGACAGGAGTTCGAGAGCAGCTTGGGCACACAGCAAGACCTGTCTCTAACTGCTCCCCTCTGCCGCCACCCAGAAAAAATAAGGAAAGAAAGAAGAAAAAAAAATCTAAAATTAAACCCAGTAATTTGACGCAACGATGAGTTTAGTCAGGGCTGATGGAAGGATAACAGAGATGGGAAATCAAGTACTTAAGTGCTTTTCTAGGATATATCACTCCTAATTTTATTTACTTTCTACCCTGATAATTTATTTTTGTCATTACTTAGAAATCATAGCCTCTTAAAAGGACTATCTGAATGTTGAATGGAAATCAACAAAACAAACTTTGAAATAGATTCAAAGGTCTCTTTTGCTTTTTCACATTGGTTATGGTCTAAATCAGAGGTCAGCAAACTATAGCCCATGGATCACATGTAGCCCACTTTGTCTGGTTTGGTTGTTTGTTTGCGTTTTCCTGGTCCAAGAGTTAACAAGGGTTTTAATATTTTTAAGTGGTTACATTTTAATAGTTATATTGATTCCTATATAATATCCTCAATTTTACCTTGGCCTGCAACACCTAAAACATTTACTATCTGGCCCTTTAAGAGAAAGTTTGCTGGTCCTTGGTCTAGACAATTTTTCTTCTTCTTAAGAGGAATTTAAAGCTTTTGTGAAATGGTTATATTGTTGGTAAGAGTGTAAGTGGATACTGAGTTTACAATGAAGCATTTTTGGCCCTTATCCACTTAGAATTTTCTGTCTGCTGTCTGGAATCTGTTACTTAGGGTTTTATTTGTCATTAAATGTTTGGCATCTTTTCCCATCCTTTCTCATGAAGGATGGATGGCCATTTCCCAGTGAAGCAAAAAAGTATAATGTAAATTTGTATAAACATCAATTTAGATAGTTTCTCAAAGACCAAAAGAAAAAATAAGAGTTCGGTACTTACTGAGACAAAAAAAATTTTTTTCCTCCTATATTCAATTTCTTATAAAAGTTAAAACTGAAAGCATCTTGGACCAATGACTGCTGTAATATTCCCTGAAGCAGAGGGTAGGGAGGAGAGGAGGAACCAGAATCACCCAAGGAGTATTTTTCAATTACACTCCTCCAGGTTCTCCTCCCCTCTCCCCAGGCAGCAAGATTCTTTTCTGTGGAAAGCAAATGCTCTCCCAGGGAGCATTTAGTAATTACTCAGGGGTATTGGGTTGGAAACCAAGGAGCAGCTTTAATCCCCTCAGTGCAGAAAGTTCAACCATGTTCTCTAGCCCAGACACTAAACCACACCCAAAATCAGCTGGGGTCCACCAAAAGATGCCTAGACAAATAAAGAATCCACACTAACACCTGGATTACTAACACCAGTGTGAATAACAGTTTTTCCCTTGCAGGGGCATAACCTTGAGGCAATTTTATTTAAGAAAAGACCAATCTAACTTGTTTTATTTTTACCAGAAAAATTATGTTGTGGATGATTGGAATTTTTATCCTCTAGACAAATTATGAATACTGTTGGAAGCTACATAAAGATAAATTAGTAAGTTAATAAATAATTTTTAAAAGTAGAATGGAACAATATTCTCAGCTTGATTTTGCAGAGTTAAATTCTCATCAATTGAATCTTTACATATTTGGACTTTCTCTGGGAAAATATGAGCAATATAAACAAATCTCTTGATAATTTTAACTTTTTAAAATGTCTGATACATTACTCTATAAAGTATTATTTTTCATCTCTGTATTTAATAGTGATCTAAACTGATAATGGCTAGGATATACAATCTAAATCTGATTAAATTACATAATGACTGTTTAATCATAATAGCCATCTTGTATTCTGCTCTAAAAATTCTAAGCATATTCATTGTCATGGCATATCTACCAGCAAATTTGGGAATTTCTATGTTACAGATGCAAAAGCATCATATGGAGGATATATATATATATATATATAGCATTTATAAATTTACAAAGGAAGTGGCTTAAAAATAATTCGGTAGTTAAGTTATACTGTTAACAATCTTTATTTGATGTCTGCCTTCTTGATATCTGTCTACTAAGCAAAATAAAAATTATAATGGTATTAAGATGGCCAGAAAATTCAAATCCCAAAGTAACTTTTGATGCCTATGTTCTCAGTGGATTTGACCACATAATTGCCAAGTCTCAGCTTCTGTTTATAATATGTAGGTAATACGCCCTGTGGATAATATAAATGGTTTCTGAAACATGAAAGAAATGCTCAGTGATAACAGATCCAGGGGAAAGAACAGTTACATTTTCATGCTTAATATATAACCCTGGTCATTTCTATGGAAACAGATAGTTATGAGAAATCACCATCATGTAACTGCATAATAAGGCCTGTTAGAATTGATTGCTAATAATTGTAATGTGCTTAGGGAAAAACAGCGTGGAAGCCTCACCTACCTGAGACAACAAAATGAAATCAGTAAGTACAGGAAATCAGAGTGAATAATAACAGTGTATTCCCATCTGCCCACCCAGAAAACCCTTCCTTCCACCTTTGTTACAATGTGATAATCTGACTGTTGCTCTAATATGAAAATCCATAAATATGGTTTTGGAGTAGCTAGTTAGTGGTGGTCAGCTATACCATAAGTTAAATGCAAATTTTATGAGAGTGAGAGGGAAAAGGAGAGAGAATTCTATTAGAGTGAAACAGTCAACCTGCCTGCAGAC
The DNA here is from genome assembly GCF_028878055.3 of Symphalangus syndactylus. Lineage (NCBI taxonomy): Eukaryota > Metazoa > Chordata > Mammalia > Primates > Hylobatidae > Symphalangus > Symphalangus syndactylus. The sequence continues at coordinate 129,103,578 of NC_072426.2, read as the reverse complement.
ATGCTGACCCATCAGTCATTCCAACAGTTTAAACTCTTAGGTGGGTGTGGTATTTCCGTTCACATCCCCAGTACTGGGCTCAAAGCTCCAGGACTGAAAGTAGAATGCCTCCTAGAACTGTAAGTCTTCAACACAGTAGAAAAAAACAGGGGGGGTGGGGGGGTGGGGGGGTGGGGGGTGGGCAGTGGGATTTGGGGAAAACGAAAAACTTCCAATTTTCACTTTATTTAAAAATGAATAAATGCACTTAATTCACTGTTGCTCAAGAAATAATCTCCTGCGTGTTTCAGCATACCAAAAAGGCCTAACTTATGCCAGGTGTGTAAATCATAAAGGAGCCAAAGTCTTCCGTTTATTTCTAAGGCCTCCGGGCGCAGGAACCTCGCGGAGGCCCGTGTGGTCCCTCGGGGCTCTGCACGCGTGGGAGCTGCCCGGCCTGCTGAGCCTGGGAGCGCCGGCAGCGCGTTCCCACGCTCAGGCCGGGTCGGGAAGCCGTGATGACCCCTAGGGGCTCCTTTCCGCGTTCTCGCCCTCGCAGCCCCGCCCCAGCCGCCCCTCCCCTCCTGGTTCCAGTCCCGGAGCGTGGGAGCGCAGCTGCAGCGAGCGGGGAGCGACGCGCGGAGGCACCTCCAAGGATGCGCGCCTGCGACCCGGCCAGCAGGCTGAGGACCAGGCGAGGCGCGGGGGGGCCTCCCACACTGGGCGCCGACCTGGGCCACAGCCAGGGGAGCCGGCCACTTACTTGATGTCTTCCCACACCTCGGGGCCGTAATTGCGGATCACCAGCAGCTCCAGGGCGTGATTCACAAATCCGTACTGCGGGGACAGGGAGAGACTTGAGCGTCAGGGACCCCTTGTAGCTGAGAAGCGGCTTGGGGGCGAGGCTGCTGCCTCTGCTCCCATGGCGCTGGCTTAACCTTTCACCCCGCCCCGACTCCTCTCCCTTAGGGGTACTATGCACCAAAGGGTTTGGATCGTGGGGGCGCAACCCCCCAATCCCTGGTGGATTCTCCCCGTCACCATCCGCCCCACCCCCACGCTATCTTCCCACCCTCCTCACCTGTCACCGCTCCGGGAGAGGCTGGGCATCGGGGGCAGCGCAGGGACACGAACCCGGAGCCTTCCCTGCCTCTGGCGCTCAGCCTCCCACACTGGTGGGGCCGGCCAGAGCCGGGAAGACCCCACGCCTCCGCCGCACTTCCCCTTCCCGAGCTCAGGAAGCTGCGGTGTGGAGCGGCGAAACCGCCTGGGAAGCAAAGGCACCGATCGCCCCCGCCACGACTCGCGGCGTTCCCACCTCCCCTGCCTGGGCGCGGGCAAGGAGTGAGGCTGCTCCAGTGGCCGGCAGTGAGCTCCCAGGGCCCCCGAGCCAAGCTCCCGCTGCGCGGCCAGTTCCCTCGCTGCCAGGCCGGCCGAGGAGGGGTGAGGTTCCGGCCGCACCCGGCTGAGAGCACTTACCATGGTGTCTGCACCGGGAGCCGGGGAGGCAGCCCCCACGCAGAGGCACGGCCGAAGGGACCCAGGCAGCGGCGGCAGCGGCTACAGCGCAACCGGGCCGGGGAGGCAGCATCCAGCTGGAGCGCGAACAGCCGCCTCGGCCCGCCCTGATTGCCACCTCTTCCCAGCCAATGGCGAGTCGAGCCGCAGGGGGCTGGTCGGTGCCCCCCAGTTCTTCAACCAATCAGGGACAGAGGAGGGAATTCGGATGCTCTCAATGCTGCTGCGCTCCAGTGCCTTCCCGCCCCCGCCTGGTGACAAGGCCTTCATTTGAGGCCATAACAATGACAGTGGAGAAGCCCCAGCCGTGCTCCTTGCATGAATTCTGGAGCAGAGGAAACGCAGCTCTTGTGGACCCACTAAATGTATTATTATTCAGAGATCTGCCCTCAGTGGTTAACACAAGCAAAAGGGGACAGGGCGTGTTTGTTGTGTGAGTGTGTACGTGTGTACTTTGCAAAGGACAGACCTTAAAAGGAATATCCTCCGTTGTTGACATCCTCATGCTTATCTTTGTCTTGCGGATAAACATTTCCCCTGTGGCTTTGTCCCACAACAATTCATGGCAAATTTAAAGCTAGTTATATTGAGAAAAACATATTTTTACTTCTAGTCAATGAGACTAGTTGAGTGAACTACCAAAAATTTTCAGTAATGTAGTTTGGTGGGCTTCATGTTAAATCCAGTCCTGCCCTTTGCTAAACTGTCCAAGATCCAGCGATATTCTAGGCTTGATCCCAGTGGGACACCTTTCCCTACACCATGTCCGGGAGCCATAATTCCAGTGAGTTTGTAACCCTCTAGAGCTGGCCTCTGTTGCTGTTTCTTAGCAATAGACGAACTGGAAAAGGACCAGTACAAAATGCACAGACTTTAACTACTCTACCTCCAGCTTACATTCTACCAGGCCCTTAGGTTAGTTAATGCTCTGAGTCCTGCCATAGAGAGAAGATGAGAGGAACAGGAAGTGGCAGCTTATTAAAGCTGTTTGTACATGAGGTATATGGACTCCAGTTGATTTTTAGGACAAGGTCAAAAGTGAGGTCACCAGTCTCAAGTGGACCTGAGAAGCCAGATGGTATTTTAAGATGTGAATAGTTTGTTGTGAGAACAGTCTCAATATGGTTAGAGAAAAATGTCAAAACAATAAGATTGTGCTGACATCAGCACCTAGAGAGCTATGATGAAGTAAACTGATACAGAAATAGTGGTATAGCAAACAAACAAAACAACAAATTACTTTAAAAATTTGCATCAATGGTGGAATGAGTAAATAGATTAGAGCCTTTCATACAATCTAACACTTTGTTTTAAACAACCATTAAAATATTAATCATTATTTAACAACTATTAACCACTATTTTTGAACCATTAAAATGGCACATTAAACAACCATGAAGAAGCAGGAGGGTGACTAGAAAATGATGATGCAGAAAAGTATTGTCAAGTTTACAAAAAACCACATGAATGCAATCATTTTCCATTTTTTAGAGGTAGTGTACAGTAAGGTGCTATGTGGGTAATAACACAAGCACATACATGTTGCTGTAAGAATAATGGCTTGGGAGGAAACACAGGAAGTGTTGATATGGCTATCGTCTGTAATTAGAACCAGTGGCTGGAATGGCCATGACTCTTACTTTTTATAACTTTCTGTATCTTTTGATTATTTTTCTACATAGATGAATTTTCTTTACTGTTATGTAATTGAATTTTTTTTTAACTTTTAGTTTCAGGGGTACATATGCAGGTTTGTTATATAGGCAAATTACATGTTTTGGGGGTTTGGTGTACAGATTACTTTGTCACCCCAGCACTAAGCATGGTACCCAATAAATAGTTTTTTGATCCTCACCCTCTTCCCACCTTCCATCCTCAAGTAGGCCCCAGTGGCTATTGTTCCCTTCTTTGTATTCATGTGTACTCCATGTTTAGCTCCCACTTGCAAGTGAGAACATGTGGTATTTGGTTTTCGGTTTCTGTTAATTCACATAGGATAATGGTCTCCAGCTCCATCCATGTTGCTGCAAAGGACATGATCTCATTCTTTTTGATGTCTGCATAGTATTCCATGGTATATATGTACCACATTCTCTATCCAGTCTACCATTGATGGGCATCTAGATTGAGTCCATGTCTTTGCATATAGTGAATTCACATATTTATTCACATATATTCACAGGTATTCATTTTGTGAATAGTTTATTTCATTCCATGTCTAGTGCTGCGATGAATGTATATGTGTGCATGTGCCTTTATGGTAGAATGATTTATACTTCTTTGGGTATATACTCAGTAATGAGATTGCTGGGTCAAATGATGTTTCTGTTTTAAGTTCTTTGTGAAATCACCAAACTGCTTTCCACAATGGCTGAACTAATTTACATTCTCACCAGCACTATATAAGAGTTCCCTTTTCTCTATAACCTTGCCAGAATCTGTTGTTATTTGACTTTTTAATAATATACATAAAATAATTTTTAACTTGTTAAAAATACTTAAAAAAAAAAAGCTATGTCTTTTATCTGTTCACCTTTGAGCAGCAATGGACCCATGCTGTCTGGTTTAGGGTGTGTTGTGGTGTCCTCCACCTTAAACTTTACATAGGCAAAAGATAAAGAGATTGAATTGTTCTCTAGGAATGAAAAATGAGGAAAGCTCACTTAGAAAAAGATATGAGAGGAAATGAATGATGAGCATTTCTGCCAATGTCCCTTTCTCTCTGTCTCTTTCTCTCTATTTCTGTTCTTCTACCCTCACTTTCCCTTTTGTCCAGTAACTTTTTGCACTTATTGTTGTTTTTGTCCAACACATTTTTGCATTTGTAAATGTTTATAGTGTTTTATTTTCCAATTGTCTTATATTCATTCTGAATCTAAAAGAAGTTCTAGACACTAAACATTTACTGACTTTTGTTTGGCCCACAAGATATTACACAGGCTGTGATGTTCAGGGACAGAAGGATGCCTGCCAGCTATAGCGGATCTCAAAAGAGGGGTCACCATGCTTCTATAAAAGCTCCCTACCTATTGTCACCACTGCTGGCCAAGTAGCATAGGAATCATATCAGGAAGTAGTTTATGCTATATTCTCTGAACAATGCATTGTATTCTTGTATGTATGCCCCGAACTGAGGAGAATCAGTTAAAGATGAAAAGGAAGAGCTTAGGGAATGGCTTAGCCAGCCCTAAAAACAACATGAAGGTCAGTCTAATGAATTAACAATAAGTAAAAAGGCAATATGTGGCTTTCAGAAATGTCAGCTGAGGTGACTCACATTTTCAGCTAATAAAAATAAATTACTTTGGTAAGTTAAGTATTAAAAGTATTGTAATCGGCCGGGCGTGGTGACTCATGCCTGTAATCCCAGCACTTTGGGAGGCCGAGGCAGGCAGATCTCAAGGTCAGGAGATCGAGACCATCCTGGCTAACATGGTGAAACCCTGTCGCTACTAAAAATACAAAAAATTAGCCGGGTATGGTGGCGGTCTCCTGTAGTCCCAGCTACTGGGGAGGTTGAGGCAGGAGAATGGCATGAACCTGGGAGGCAGAGCTTGCAGTGAGCCGAGATAGTGCCACTGCACTCCAGCCTGGATGACAGAGTGAGACTCTGTCTCAAAAAAAAAAAAGAAGTGTTGTAATCATTGTTTTCAAGGCTTTGCTAGTTAATGTGAAAATTAGAAACCTTTGATTAAGGATAAAGGAAGATACATATATATTTGGGGGTGTTCCCGGGTCTGTGCATGTGTTTCTCAAAGCTTTGGTGTTTTGCCGGTTTTTTCTATCATGGAACCATGGCTTCCATTTTTGGATCATTTTATGGAGCAGCATGTCATTTAATTTCAACTATTTCTTATACAATGATTTGCTTTATATTCATGTGCCTCTTTAAGCTCTGTGGCTAAGAGCCGGATATTGATTCTTTGTGAAGCTTCTGCTGCTGATCTTGGTTAGTCACACAATAATCACATCTCTTGTCATGATTTTTGCTAATATAGTCACTCAATACTTCAAGCAAGGAATTCAGAATACTTACAAGCAAAGAGAAAAGCAAATTCTAAATGACACATACTGTGATGTGATTCTAGATCAACAGAACAAAGAGAGATCTAAGAATTCAGATTCCTAAAGAAGTGACATTCAGATTTATCGTTAACTTGCCAATGAACTGTAAGTTTTGTCATATGAAAAAGGTAGTATTGAATATTAAAAGAAGCACTTTTTAAATTACTTTTTTCTACATCAAATTCTTTTAATATTTACCTTGCCATCAGAACTTATAAACAAAAAACATTAGTCATGCATACATATATATATCCATTTATTTATAAGGTTTAAATAATTATGTATGAAAATTAAAAGAAATTAAAAGAGAATTAAAGATGATGCTTAGTATCAATGTTATAATAATTGAAAGCATTAAGTTAACTAAACACATCACTATAGCATACTGGGAGTATATGAAATTAAATAAAAATATGTTTTATTTTCAAGAAAAGCTTATGAATGCCAGATTGAGCTATAAAGTTATGCTTCTGAAGTCAAATTGCTTAAAATAAAAACTAACTTGTTCTCATCTTCTTTACAGCCTAAGCTTGTACATGGCTGGGAGAGATTATCTTAGTTATTTTTTTTTTAGCTTGGTAAGGATAGATCTGCCATGATTACGTCAAGGATTGATTGACTTTGAGCACTGAAAGGTATTTTAGAGGTCATTTAGTCAATGATATTTTCCTATATCTGGAAATCTCTTTATGAACTTGTTGGGGAACAGTGAAAACTTAAAATCTTAGCCAAGAAGTATAATTAGTAAAGTTATGAATTGTTGTCCTCAGAAAGTATGGAGGACATTAAGATTCCCATCAAACTAGAGCTAAATATACTTTCTTTCCCATAGTCTCACCCAGTGGAAGTTGGAATCTAGATTTCAAAAGCTGTCCACAACTCTCAAAAGCCTCTAGATACTATATTAAAATATTGTTCTTCTCTAGTCTATGTTGAAACTACTTATTATTATAGATATAAATAGAAAATAGCAGGGAATAAGAGCCACTAATTCAAGTATTTGGTTGCTTCTTTTTGTAACTTTATTTGATTTAAAAAACAAAAATTAGCTATGGAGACAGTTTAGTGTAGGAGTTAATTGTACAGATTCTTTAGTCAGACTGCCTGTTTTTCACCATTGGACAAATTACTTAATGTATTTGAACTACAGCTTCCTCACTTGTAAAATAGGAAAAATAACAGGTCAATATACTCCAGTGCTGAGAAGGTTAAAAATATTACCTACCCCACAGGTTTGCAAGTGTGATGCTTAAAGCAATGATTGGAAAATGTTAAGTCCTCACAAATTGTTAGTTAATATTGTTTTTGAGGTGGTGGTTGTTATTGCTGTGTTCGAAGTCAATGATTAATGAAACTAAACCCCTTTTGTCCACCTTATATAAATGTAATATGTCCACTGACAGTGAATGCATAGTGAAAAGAGCTGAACCATGTCAAACTAAAAGATCTAGATCACCCTTGTCAGTTACTTGCTTGGCAATTCAACCTGTCTGAGCCTGGAACTTCCCATTTTATAATGGTGATAGCATTGCCTGGCCCACCTTGCTCAACTAAGATACTAAGAGGATCAAATGAGACATCTTTGAAAGCTTCTTATAAAATTTAAAGGACTACATAACTCAGTTACTGATCGTTTGGAGTTAGTAACAATAAGCCAAAGACTCACGTATGAAACATTGAGGGAGAACTGACAATCTGCAAGAAGATCTCTTGCCTACATCTACAATCTGAACTTTTCATGTTCAGATTACTGGTTTTGTTGTTGTTGTTGAAAATAAAATCCAAATCTAACTAGATTCATAACATACAACTATATTATCAGTTTTCTAACAAAAATAGCATGAATAAAAATAATGAAAAGGAGGTAAATTGTCCATTAATATGTTTACATAAAGTATGAGCTTTTTTTTCCTGAATGGGTGTTTCATCAGCAACATAAAAAGTTAAAATTAGCTTGTGCTAATGTATTAAAATCTTACTAAGTTTTATTGACATTTGAAGCAAAAGAATTGCATTGAGTGTATTTACTGGTATGCTTATAAAACATACATCTGTAATAAAATGCCATTTAGAATATATTTTGAAGGATCTTTAACTGTGACTTACAGTGTCTCCGCACGATAGTTCCCCCATGTGACAAAGAACATGAAGATATCAACTTGAAATACGGAAACAAAAACGCTTAAACTGGTTTGGCCACATTTAAGGAACCATTAATGATGCTTCACTTGAGAAGCATCAATACCCTATTGAAAAAATTGGAAAGTCAAGCAATATTTGTTCCAGTGGAATGATTCTAATGCTTTGTAGTTAAAACAACAACAAAAAACAGGAGACCTTACCTCTAAATAACTTTTGCAGTTTACAAAGTACTTTCACAGGAGTTATCCCTTATGGTTTTCTATCACGTAGACAGTGTTTTGCTGTTTTTGCACATGAGGACCTGCAGCCCAGAGCAGTGAGGGGCTCGCACGTTAATCAGGGTCTTCACTTGCCTCATTGACCCATTGCAGATCACCTAACCCAAACCCACACCTCTTTCCTGAAGATATCATTTTTTTTTCCTTTACGTGTCACGAGAATCAACAGTTGGTGTTTTTTGTTATAACACCTAGTAGAGTGGAAAGAAATTAGAAGATAAATATCTGCAACATTATAGATATGTAAATTGGGAGAATTCACATCATTTCCCTAAACTTTACTTTTCTTGTCTGTGAAAATGAGGTAACACAAATAGCAACTTATATAGTTTTGTAGGGTTTTTGGTAAGGATCAAAAGAGTTAACACATATGAAAGCATTTTATATATAGTAATATGTAATGTACATTTAATTTTCTGTCTTTATTATAAGGTTCTCTATTTGAATTATGTGAATTTTAAACATTCTTAAAATGAGAAAATACCACAAAGGAGATAAGAGCATGAGTGGTATTCATAATGGTATTCTAGCCTTGGACCCTGCTGTGGACAAATTGCTGAACCTCTCTAAACCTTAGTTTTCTCTCCTGAAAATAAAGCAACTACAGAGACTAAAAGTGATGATATCTATAAAGGACATATTACAGTGATTGATACATGGTGATACGGTTTGGCTGTGTCTCCACACAAATCTCATCTTGAATTGTAGCTCCCATAATTCCCACGTGTTGTGGGAGGGACACCGTGAGAGATAATTGAATCACGGGGGTAGTTTCCCCCATACTGTTCTCATGGTAGTGAGTAAGTCTCACCAGATCTGATGGTTTTATAAGGGGAAACCGCTTTGGCTTGGTTCTCATTCTTTCTTCTGTCTGCTGCCACGTCAGATGTGCCTTTTGCCTTTCGCCGTGGTTGTGAGGCCTCCCCAGCCATGTGGCACTGTGAATCCATTAAGCCTTCTTTCTCTTTATAAATTACCCAGTCTTGAGTATGTCTTTATCAGCAGTGTAAAAACGGACGAATATACACCGTAAATGTGACTTTTATCATTCATTTAAACATCCTGTTTATAAAAATGTAAATAATCCATTTTCACATATGCTGTGTTTTCGATAAAATAACTTGCTTAAATCCCATCCTGGCATGATAGAGAATTTAAGCCACGGTTTTCTGATCCTGTCCTCTTTTATGACTCCAGTCCCACAGACAGGAACCAAAGCCAGCAGAACAAAGCAGCCCCCAATGTGCTCTACTCTATTATCTGAAGTAAATGAAAATCAACCCGAGGTATGTTTTTATATTCTGTCTACCAAAATAATGTGCATTCTGTTTATTGAACTGCTCTTATTTCTTCTTTGCAATCTGTTACTTTCATTTTAATTCCTGCCAAGAGACAAATAAAAAAGTTGCTCATAATTTCTAAGGCGATTTAGACCTACTTTTTTGGCCTGTAATGGAAATCTGCAGTTTCTTTAGTCTGATCCTAGGTAAAGCTGATTTTAGTGAAGCCAGGAGTTTTTACACATTAAAAAGAAAAAAATAGAATGGTGGAATAAACTGAGTTCGGGAGTCCTGAAGTTTATGTGGATTCTCTTACCTATGTAACCATTAGGCATGCCGTGGTAGATAGAATAATTCCCACCCCCACACCCCTTCCCTGACAAGATGTCCATATCCTAATCCTCAGAGCCTGTGACTACGTCACCTTACAAAGCAAAAGGTACTTTGCATATGTGATTAAGTCAAGGACATTGATATGCAAAGATTATCCTGAATTCTGAGTGGGCCCAATTTAATCACAACAGTTCTTATAAGGGAGAGTCAGGAGTGACAAAGTAAGAGAAGCAGGTGTGATGATGGAAGCCGAGGTCACAATGATGCCAGGAAGAGGCCATGAGCCAAGGAAGGCAGAGGGCCTCTGGATGCTGCAAAAGGAAAGGAAATAGATTACCTCTTGGAACCTTTAGAAGGAAAGCAGCCCTGCTGACACTTTGATATTTGGACTTCTGATCTCTAGACCTATAAGCTAAAAACAATTCTGTTATTTTTTATGTCATTAAGATTATAACAATTTGACACGGCAGCAGTAGGATGCTAATTCAGTATGTCAAGTAGATTTCCTAACCCAAATTCTGAGACATCTCAGGGACTTGGGTATGGACTGAATGTTCATGTCTTTCTAAAATTCATATGTTGAAGCTCTAACCTCCACTGTGATGGTTTTTAGGGCCTTTGGGAGGTAATTCTATTTAGATGAAGACATTGATATGGGCCCTCCAAGGTGGGATTAGTATCCTTATAAGAGAAAGAGACCAGAGCTTCCTCTCTACCATGTGAGGATACATCAAAAAGATAACCATCTGTAAGTCAGGAAGTGGGACTTTACCAAGAACTGGATCTGCCTGTATCTTGATCTTGGACTTCTCAGTTTCCAGAACTGTAAGAAATTGATTTGTGTTGTTTAAGCCACCCAGTCTATGGTATTTTGTTATAGCAGTCTGAGCTGACAAAGCAGACCTAGAAGTTACATTTCTATGTTAATCTTTCAGAAATATCAATAATAGTAGAAAGTCTCCCACTCTACTTCTATATACATCCTAGTACTGTGTGTGTCAATCTTATATTCTACTGTTGGCCATACTGTGTTTCACTGAGAAAATGGCAATACCAGTGCTGCTTATATATAAGGTGGGATTCCCCTCTCACAGATAGCCACAGCTTTCTTTGAAAGAAGGTATATTTCCTGAGGATTAATTGTTAGGGAAATTATTGGTTTCTCCATTAGCCAGAGTTGTGCATCGCCAGCAGCAGAAACCAGCTATAGCTGACTTAAAGGGAAAAGAAACATAAATATTTGGTAGCTCACAATATCATAAGGAAGACTGAAAAGATGGTGAGGGAAACATAAACTATGTGTAAATTCTACTCATTTCCTCCACAAAAGGGAATGCAAAACATCATTGATTTGGGTTAGTTGTACTTCATATATTATGTAAGTATGAAGATTTGGGGTGACTTTTTACAAGGAGATAGCATTATTTAATCATTTTTGATTTGGGGAGTTAAAAAAGTATCTTTGCTTTTTGTGCTGGTAGGTGCATTATAGGGTCTAAAGTTTTTTTCCTACCTTCCTTCTCACAGCTAGAGAACCTCCTTCTACTACCATCCAAGTCCTTGATCTGTTTCCCAACATGAATTAACATTTCCATGTTTTCATTATATTTGAACATCAGGAATGTGTAGACAGAAGCAGTTCATCCTGGGAGGTGAGAATGAGCATTGAAAGAGCCATCCGTGAAGCTGTAAGGCTGGGAAAGAGAAGTGAAGAGGCACATGGAAGTGTTCATCTCTGGGGCAGGGAAAAACAATCCGGAGAAGATGAGTCACACCTCATTTATAACCCGTGAATGAAAATCAATACTGTTACATATCGTAAATTACACTGAATATAGTGCTTACACTTGAGTATCAATGCAGTAAAACCACTATGAGCCAATTGATTGATTTTTCTAGATCCCAATTCTATCATTCATCTTCTGGTATTCACCTTCTGGCTTAGCTACTATTTCCTGGCGCAGATTTTTAATAAAGATCCTTTCTCCTTGGTCCCAGATGTAACCCTATGGTGTATGGTCTGGCATTTTAGGGGCTATCTATCTCTTCTGTTCTTACCTCAGTGTCCTGAACCATGCATATCGTCGCTGTAACCTATTGAGCCTAGGGGAGACAGGAACAAACAAAATAGAAGGGGTTCTAGGAAGCTTGGTGTTTCTCTGCCTCCCTAAATATGTCCATGGTCCAGGAAGTAGGGAAATTATGAACTGACATGCTTATCTAACAATCCACAAAGTTATGGAAATGTTAGCTGTTAGTAGAGCTTGCCATCCGGTGGGCAAATACTAATAGAGTTACCCCAACCCTTAGGGAAGGACTGCAATAGGCTCCTGGGATTGAAAATGCTGATAAATATCTCTTGGGGCATTTCTTTAAAATACAGATCTCTGGAACCCCACCCTGCTGTTTTAATTGATAAATAAGTTGTTTCCGCGAGTCTGCACTTTTACAAGCACTCCCTCCCTCCAATGACTCTCAAGCAGGTGGGCCACATTTAGAGGTCCACTGTCTGGTTTCCAGGTGAAGTCTAATTCATAGTACTCTGATATTCTCTTACCTGATCTCAAAGTTGAAAAGTAAATGGCACCCAATGTGCAGGGAACTCCCTGAGATTCCTAAGCAGGTTGCATCAAATATAAGGAAATTACATACAGAGTATTTCCAGCTGTGAGAGTAATGAACTTCTTTTAGCAAGTGCATGGCCAAACTCCTGCTCTTAGTGCAAAACTCCTCCTGGGAAGAAGCTACCCTTGGTATGGAATTGGCGGGGTGGGAGGCAACCATACTGCAAGAAGTGATAGTCCAGAACTCGGTTTATTCTCCCTTTAACTAAAGATGGGAGACAGGAGGGAACTCTGAAGTCTCTTCTCATCCCACACTGCAGCCAAAGAGAAGTGGCACCCTCTATCCACATTTTTTTTTTTTAACCTATCAGTAAGAGATATTTCCCTGCCTTTGCCAGGTGATAAAAGTCCTCTTTATTTTGGTTTGTCCTTTCGGGGAGGCGGAGGGGGGGTGGTGCCCTACCTCTCCCACCTGGAACCATTCAGGTTTATAATAGGTAGGGCATGCATTGCTCTCAACTCAGGTGTATTTCATCTTTATCTGTAGCTAAAGGATTCTGGCTCTGATTCACCAGGCTCAGTAATTGATGGACACAATCCATGGAGCACTATGAGGGTTTTCTTGATTTGGGAGCACGAAGAGGGGACTTCAGACTCTCCCCATGCAGGCTCAGATGGCTTGTCACATTGATTCTTCCTTTATTGTCACTTAAACTCAGGATTACATTGCTCCCAGGCTTCAAGATGGGCCTGGTCTAGACAAAAACTTTCAGTCTCATGATTATGTGAAACTCTCAAATAATGTGTACCATGAAGTGTAGAACATTGCCTGACACTGAGATAGCCCTCAGTAAATTACTTGTAGCAGGAATTGTACTGATAATGCAAATCATTCCAATCTACTTTTAGCCTTTCTTGCAGTGAGGTTGGCTGTGTCACTTGTTCAAGGAAACAGAATGTGAACAGAAGGAATATGTGTGTCCTCCAGGACTGAACTTAAAAATTTGCCACACATATTCCCCAAGATTCTTTCTCCAACTGCCCAGTAGATATCTATACTCAAGGTGACATTGAAGATGAGAGTGATCTGTTGGTCCAGGTCGTGAGTGGCTTGTGGAGCTTCAGCCCTCATCAGCCTCATCCTTACACAATATGTGAGAAAGGAACTGCTCCTGTGAGTCACTCAAATTTTGAGTTTGTTTATTGAAAGATTAGGCTACTTTCAAAGACACAGTACCAGCTCAGGACCTTGCAGCCTGAAGATTGCTTACTGTGATAACTCTGCTTCCATGAACATCCTTCTTAGGGCAAGAAGCTGAGTAAATTGTTTATCCCACACTCTATCCATCCAAACAGGTAAGGGGCTGTGCCTTGCCCTTGTGTGAAGAAACCAGGTTCTATTCAAAAGTGTTACTCTTTCTGTGAACAGGAGGCAAAGGTATGAGCTGAGACTCTACCTGCTCTCAAAATCATCAGAAAGAGGGCTCAGAAGGAGTCACGATTACGGAACTGTTGACTGAAAGACTCTCTGGGGACTCAACCCATGGCTATTAATGTCAGTGTCACTGGGCCACCTCAGATGCAAACCCACCACTGCTGTGTCATCCACAAAATACATACGGCTATCTCATATCAGCATTGTAGGAGAACCGTATTAAAGTGAACCTCACTTTATAGAAACTGTATTCCTGACAGCCACATACAGTTCTTATGACCTTGAATCAAATCGCATTTATATGAACCAAGGCAAGTAATTTAATAGAACCCTATTACAGAATATAGGATTCTCTACAGGACAGACTTTACACAGTGAACATTCACACATAGTTTTATCATTAATTTTCATAGGGCAAGTTTGCTGTACTAGCTAGACATGCAAAGACTATGGGGCTCAGCAGGTAATATAAAGTGATGAGGCAGGTTGGGTGGGTTTGAGGTAAAAGTGAGTGTTGGGGAATGCAGTAAATCATGAATATTTACCCCACCCAAACGAGGCAGCTCCCACTCAGGGACAACGATTCATTGTAGAGACATTGTGGGCCAACTGATGCTACATACAATGAGTGATCTCGACTTCTTTGTGAAATCATATGATTTAAAAATGTTAGCATGATAACCTGATCCTACTTGGAAGTTAGTAAGTTAGCCTGCTGCATTCTGTAATGCTGGCAAAAACTATCAGATTTCTGGGTCAGTGAGTAAAGAATGTATTACTCACAGCAATAGCAATAGCCAGAGTAGCCAGTTTCTTGAGTCCCAAGTCCACAGGGTGACGAAAAGAGGTCCAGGTAACACCTGTCCATGCAGTAGGTTACATTACAAGAGAAGAACCCTGAACTTAGGGAACCTGAATCTTTTATACTGAACAGTAAGCATGCCGGCCCTTTGTTTCAGAAAGAAATACTGTCTCTGTCTTCCAAGACAATTTGCTGTACAAACACCCCAGGAAAGCTAGTGCAGAACAAAGACACTCAGAACCTCTTCTCATAAGACATGCATAAATATGAGAGACCACCTCCCAACAATATTCTCCCCTAGTTTCTACAACATCTTGTCTTCTGGAGAATTTTCCCATGGATACATCACTCCATCAGCACTCTGATTAATCTGATCAAGAGAGATGGGCCTAAGTCTGTTCAATTTGGGTTATATAGCATTTAACTGCAGTTACTATCAACAGGACTCCAAGCAGTAGAATGAGGCCAACCTGCAAAATTGACCTGTCATGCCCTGCCTCACCACCTTATCCAGTCCTGGACTCAACCAGCTGAACTAATCCCCAAACCACCAAGTCTACCTTAGAAAAACAGGTATGTTTCTCCTCAAGTTTCTCTAGTGATCTTTCCACTTAGCCAAAGGCATTATTGCAGATACAGCAGGGTGTATTTGCAATTACACAGACTCCACCTTGGCCTGCAAGGGGAAAGTATAGGGTGATTTTATTACCATTCATAAGGACCCTGGCCAGCAAGTTGTGCATTAGCTGAATGCCTTTGGCAGAAAAGGTGGTATATTTAATCCCTTCAGCTAAAAGGGAAAATTTTTAACTGTGTGATTCCCATCACAGGGATAACTGCTTGCATTGTGTGCATAAATGATTAATTAGTTATTCCTCAAGGAAGCTTCTCTAGAAATCAAGGATGGCTTCCCTTTGGAAACATCTCATAGTCTCATGCAGGTATCATGATCTACTCCTGGGATTTCCTTGAAGACACTTGAAGATCTCTTATCCTTCCTATGATGGTTACTTTTATGTGTCAACTTGACTTGGCGTCGGAGTGCCCAGATTAAACATTATTTCTGGGTGTGTTTGTGAGGGTGTTTCTGAATGAGATTAGCATCAAATTGATGGACTCAGTGGAGTGATTGCCCTCCCCCGTGTTGGTAGGCATCACCTGATCTGTTTGAAAGCCTGAATAGAACAAAAGGCAGAGGAAAGAAGAATTCAGTCTTTTTTTCTCCCTCGTTGCCTGAGCTAGACCATCTGCATTAGTCCGTTCTCATGTTGCTATGAAGAAATAACTGAGACTGGGTAATTTATAAAGAAAAGAGGTTTAATTGACTCACAGTTCCACAGGACCAGGGAGGCCTTGGGAAACTTACAGTTGTGGCAGAAGGCAGCTCTTCACAGGGCAGCAGGAGAGAGAATGAGTGCTCAGCAAAGGGGGAAGAGCCCCATATAAAACCCTTAGGTCTCATGAGAACTCGCTCACTGTCAAGAGAACAATGTGAGGTAATCAGCCCCAATGATTTAATTATCTTCACCTGATCCTACCCTTGACATGCGGGGATTATTACAATTCAAGGTGAGATTTTGGTAGTGACACAGAGCCAAACTATATCACCGTCTCATCTCATTGTTTCCTGCCCTTGGACTGGGATTTAGATAAACTCCCCTCAGTCTCAGTTCTTCAGATTTGGATTGAATTATACCACCAGCTTTCTTGGGACTCTGGCTTGCCTGCAGACAGCAGATTGTGGGACTTTTCAGCTTCCATAATTACCTGAGCCAGTTTCTCAAAATAATATGTATTTTTGGAAAACTCTAATGTAGATTTTGGTACTGAGACTGACTCTAAAGGAACGTATTAAGGATGAGTTTTCTGAATTCATTCCAAGGTTTATGAAATTGGCTGTCTTATCTGATTAGATTTAAAGATACCAGACTCTATTTCCTGCAGTAAAGAGTGCAGGGATAGTCAGTGGCATGATCTGGCAATAGAGATATGCAAAATACCTGCACTATATGCTTCCAGTGAGCCACTAATAAGAAGTAAGGAGGTGGGAGAATTTCTATACGATATTTTTGAACGTTTCTGGAAAACTAATGCATATAACAACATAGACTAGTTTGTCCTAATGTCATTGGAAAAGTTGCACAAAAAAAGAATGAGCTCAGGGATTCAAATTCCCAGCCATATAAATAATCAAAGAGCTTCTGTGTGTACCCTGAAAAAGACCCTTATCTCCTGCAGCCACAGGACTCAAACTGCTAAAAATTAAACACAAAACCTCATTCTGCAACTGGCTAAATTACAACGAAGTTGACTTTCCAGCTTTGCAGGATTTCTACACTAAAGTGAGGGCATCAATTGGAAAGAATGGGATTCTGTAAATTAAAGATAAAGACATGAGCAAAGATCCTGATGAAGCTGGAGACACTGAGTCCCTAAATTCCGATGAGTCTTCTTTGCCAGTGGAAGAAGTCTTCTGATCCCCACTGAAAGCGGCCTCCCCAGCCCCAGTGGAACTAATTCCCTAACCCCTGGCAAAGCGGCCTCCCAGCCCTCCATGACAGTGGCGTCCTTACCCCCAGTTGTATTGGGTTTTCCATCCTCATCTGAGGGGTTAACTTTGCATTACCTGACAAAATGGTAATAGTCTCTCTGAGGCATTGCTATGCAAGACAATGCTGTTTCTTCTCAGGGCCCATCCGAACCATCCCTCTTTCCTTTTAGACCTATAACTAGACTCTAGTTTTAGCAGGCTCCTGAACGTGAGGTACAATATATGACCCATGAGGAGGTGCATCACACTCTAAAAGAACCACTTTTGCTTTCTAATTTATGCAGACAAAAATCCAGAGAATATGGTGAGAATGGATACGAAGCGTGTGGGCTGATAGTGGAAGCAGTATACAGTTGGATCACGCTGAATTTATTGACATGGGCTCACTATGCAGAGATTCTGCATTTAGTGCCGCAGCTTAGGGAGTTAGAAAGGGCTCTAAAAGTTTCTTTGGTTGGTTGACTGAATCATGGACCACAAGATGGCCCACAGAGAGTGAACTGGAAATGTCAGACATTCCTTGGTTTAATGTAGAAGAAGGGATTCGAAAGCTTAGGGAGGTTGAAATGTTAGAATGGATTTGTCATGTAAGACCTACTCACTCACACTGGCAGTGTCCACCAGAAGACATACCTTTTGCCAATACTGTGAGAAATAAATTTGTGAGAGGAGCACTGGCATCCTTGAAGGGTTCTGTAATTTCTCTTTTCTGTAGGTCAGGCCTTATTTTGGGATCTGCAGTCACTGAATTAAGAAATCTACAGACAATGAGGGTAATAAAATCTGGAGTGGCAGGGGCCAAGTGGCAGTACTCAACCACCAAGAGCAAAGTAGACGTGGTAACCTTAATAGAGAGCAGAGTCAAAGCATCCATCAGACTAGTGTGACTCATGTAGATATATATAACATTGGCTACTTAATCATGATGTTCTTATAAATGAAATAGATAGAAAGCCTACTAAATTCTTACCTGACATATGTAAGCAAAAATTTTCACGTTAAGCAAACAAAAGTTTAACTTGAATCTTAAAAGCAAAGAATCGTGGCCCTCAATCAATTCCCGGATTTGAGCCAGTTTACAAAGCCAGAGCCCCTTGATTGAAGGGAATGCTTGGCCCCCTTGAGGATGCAGTCAGTATACCACCAAAAACATATACTGGTAATGTTTCTCTCATTCTTCCCCAAAGGAATCTCCAGCCTTTTCCCAGTGTAGTTGTGCAATGGGGAAAAGGAAATCATCAGACCTTCTGGGGAAGGAGATACTGATATTGATTTGAGAGCCTTGAAAGGTCTCTGTGGTCCTTTAGTTAGAGTATGTCCTAATGGAGGTCAGGCGTTCAATGGAGTTTTAGCTCAGGTTTAAATCACAATGGGTCCATTTCATCACTGAACCCATCCCGTGGTTATTTCCCCAGTTCCAGAATGCGTAATTGGCATATACATAATTAACAGCTGGAGGAAGCTCCACATTTGTTCCCTGACCTATGGAATGAGGACCTGGTAAGAAAGGCCTTTGGAACTTCCTCTACCTAGAACAATACTAAACCAAAAGTAATACCACATACCTGGAGGGATGAGAAAGATTAGTGCCAATATAAAGAAAAAAGATACAGTGGATGGCGATTCTCACCATATACCTGTTCAACTCTCCTATTTGGCCTGTGCAGAAGACAGATGGCTCTTGGAGAATGACAGTTGATTATCTGAAGCTTAATTAGGTGGTTACTTCAATTCCACTGCTGTACCAGATGTGGTTTGATTGCTTGAGCAAACTAACACATTTCCTGGTAACTGGTATACATACAGCTATTAATCTGACAAATGCCTTTTTCTCCATACCTGCCTATAAGGCCCACCAGAAGCAGTTTGTTTTCAGCTGGCAAGGATAGCAATACACCTTCACTGTCCTACTTCAGGGGTATATCAACTCTCCAGCTGTGTGTCATAATTTAGTTTCCAGAAATCTTGATCACTTTTCCCTTCCACAAAATGTTACACTGGTCCATTATATTGATGACATTATATTGATTGAACATAATGAGCCAAAAGTAGCAACTACTCTCTACTTATTGGTAAGACATTTGTGTATCAGTGGGTGGGAAATAAATTGGACTAAAATTCAGAGGCCTTCTATCTCAGTAAGCTTTCTAGGGGTCCAGTGGAGTGGAGCATGTCAAGATATTCCTTCCAAGGTGAAGGATAAATTATCGCATTTGGCCCCTTCTACAACCAAGAAAGAGGCACAAGGCCTAGTGGGTCTATTTGGATTGTGCAGACAACATATTGGGATATGTTGCTCTAGCCCATTCATCCAGCAACCCAAAAAGCTTCTAGTTTTGAGTGGGGCCTAGAACAAGAAAAGACACTGAAACAGGTCCAGGCTACTGTTCAAGCTGTACTACCACTTGGGCAGCATGATCCAGCCAGTGTCCTTACAGAACAGGTCCTTGCCATTGTAATTTACATGAATAATACAGACATAATCAATTACAACTTGTTTCCAGAGTTCATGATCCCCAAAATGGGTGCCTTCAATCTTCCAATATGTAGTATTCCAAATAGCAGACCAAACAGCTAGGACATTAGCAGCAACCTAAGAATAAGTAAAAATAGGACACAATTGGGTTTCAGGTTAGCTGAACTATCAGGGAAACAGGCATGGACACACAGGAAAAATCTGTGACTTGAAGGTTCCATTGAGCCAGCACCTTTGCTGTAAATGGCAAAGTGACGAATAAAGGTTTCCCCAGAGTGATAGCAGCTACTTTTTATTTAAAGACAAGGTGCTGCTAGCAGTGGGATAGCTGCATTCTTGAATATACTATTTCCACTTACCAAGTAGGGATTGTCAGGCCCTCTCCATCTTATTAATCATTGAGTCTGAGTCAACCCACCCAAAATGAAATTATCAGGCTGGAGAGTCACAAGACTTTTATGGGTCAGGTATTTGGTTTTGAAGGAGCATAGTAGCAAGCCAAAAATGCTTTAAATCAAAGTGATTTAACAGCTGTGTCAAGGAGGTGATGAGTCAAGACTTCAACAAAGACTTCTGGGTGAAAGCTGACCCCCTTTATCAGAGGCTCCAATCACCAAGACTATCAGACATGGAGACTTGTATCTCAGAGAAGTCATGAGGGTTGTGGAGCTCCTTTGTTGCTTGCACTTATCTACTTACTGCTGTTACTGATCAGGAGAATTTTCCACCACTTCCTGGATAAGGCGTATGAGCACATCAATTTCTAATGTATATTCAGACATGGATATGACAAAAAATAATACACTGTATTGGCCAAAAAGACCACAAACACAAGGTCACCCTTGCCTCCTTTCCCAACTCTAATTCCTGACAAAACTCTGTTAATGGAAGGTTTGCTGTCCCATTCTGACAAGGGCCCTGAGTGTCAGTATATGACAGAGGCATAAAATTATGATTCCCTCTCCTCCCCAAAGTCTCTGCCCCCGGCTGTACTTGGGCAGTTGCTTGTGGCCTATGATTCCACTTGGAGGCAAGGAGAGCTTGACCTCACCTCTAATAGTTTATCTCCTTAAAGTAGCTGAGATCAGAGTAGAGAGAGAGGGATGGGTTAGGTGTAAGATGTAGAGGGTAGCTTTCCACCAATAAGGGAGGAGCACTTACTTTTAGTTATGAGCACACACAGGCAGCTCAATCAAATGAACTTGCAGTGTATTCGACCTGCCCAACACTCTAATAGGTGGCAGAGTCCTCATAACTGACACCATCTGTTTCAGCTTTGGGGGTCCCTTGACCAAGCAGCCATAGCAGCATTGTATTCCAACTGTGGGTATGGATTTGTACCCATCACCTGACATGGGATTGACTGGCACAGAGACAACTTTTTAAAAAGGGATGCACCTTAATCTGAGACATTTGGTGCCCCATTATCAAGCAAATACACTTAAGTTCTTGTCCAATTTAAATGCAAGTGCTATAGGAGTTTTCCAAGGCTACAGGTCTGACCTTAGCAATTTATCTACAATGTCAGTCTCTCATTCTCCAGTGAGTCACTTTCATCAGCATTGCAAACCCAACTCAGGGGCATTAAAAGACCAAAGATTAGTCAATGCCTGTATTCATTTGTTAGGGTTTCCTTGATAAAGAACCATAATGCCTGGGTGACTTAAATAACATAAACTTATTGTTTCTTAGTTCTGGAGGCTGCAAGTCCAAGATCAAGGTGTCACCATCATTGGTTGCTTCTGGGGGCTGTTGAGAAAGAACGAGTTCCATGCCTCCCACCTAGCATCTAAAGGTTTGCTGAACATCTTTAGTGTTTCTGGGTATATCCAAGTAACACTGACTCTCTGCCTTCATCTTCACATGATGTTCTTCCTGTGTGTCTCTATGTTCAAATTTCTCCTTTGTATAAGGACACCAGGTATATTGCATTAGTGGCCCACCCTGCTCTAGTATGACCTCATCTTAACTTACCTCATTATATTTGCCATGACCCTATTCCACATAAAGACACACTCTAAGGTACTTGAGGCTATGACTTCTGTGGGGACACAGTTTAACACATAACAATGCCTTATGTATGCTTTCCTGTGGAAGTTTGTCAGCTCCAGAGAAATCTCCCCAAAAGGGACAAAGCTCCCATGGGAGCCAGGACCTACTGAAAAACACTCTGAGATCTTTGACTGTCATCTCTGAAAGAATCCAAGGTTGGCATGAAAGACTGCAAGAAGGGCTCAGCCTTAAGACTTCCCAGCTGTTGCCATTCTTCCTCAACAAGCGTTATGCATCTACTGCCCTCATCTCTCAAATGAACTGGCCAAGTTCTAATAACTTACTCAGTTTCTGCTCATAGGGGCCATATATTTTCTTCTTTGTGGTCAGTGTAAGTGTACACTGTGTTGGTCAAAGGATACAAAATTTCACTTAGGAGAAATAAATTTAGGAGATCTATTGTGCAATATGGTGACTATAGTTAATAACAGTGTACTGCATATTGGGAAATTGCTACAAGAGCAGATTTTAAATGTTCCCTCCAAAAAAAAGTGTGTGAGGTAATGGATATGTCAATTAGATTGACTTAGCCTTTCCACATATATCAACAGATCATGTTGTGTATCAAAAATATGTACAATTTTTATTTGTCCATTTAAAATAATTACTTGACTAATTTTTGTTTTTAAAATGGATATATCTGTAACTCTTGTCTGAAGAAGGTCAGAAACTTCCTCTAACCCAGGATGGTTATATGTTATGACCTATAAGAATTTTCCAGGGCTACAGGTCTAACCTCAATTGTTTATCTCGTTGACTTGAGGCTTGAGGAGTAGACTTGAGGCTGACATCCAGTGGAGGGAGAATCTGCTCACCCAGTGAGAGTTAACAACAACCAAGCCACTGTTTAGGCCGCTGCTTTTGAACCTACTTTCTGATGCTTGAGATGCAATGTTTTCTTAATTCATTCTCAATAGCAGGTGATAAAATTGGGGACCATTTCTCACTCTGCTGATTTATAATTTGGTTACCACATTTGCCATCGATTCCCATGAACTTTTTCCTCCAATCTCATTAATCAGCTCACAATACCCTTACTCTTTCTCTTCCAGGAAGCCAAGTTTCTGTCAGCATCCCAACCTCATTTCCAAACTGTCAATAATTGTGAAGGATCTGAGATTTTACTCTACCTGCAAGTTAAACAGCTAGACTGCCACAATTTCATGGATGCTGGCAGAAGACATGAGACTCCTGGGTCAGAGAAAGAGAACTTCACTGACTCACACAACTATATCACCTGACCAAGGGCATCAGCATTATCTTGCACTGGTTCACTGGGTCACACACAGCAATGTGAAAATAAATAAACTACACCTGCACACAGTGAGTTGCATGGCAGAAGATAAATCCTGAGTTTAGGAACACAAATCTTTTATAATGGGCAATAAGCCTGCTGGCTCCTTGTTCTTGGGAGAGACATTATCTCTGTCTTCTAAGGCTGCTTGCTATACAAACATCTTTGAAAAGATAATATAAAACAAAGGCAGTAGGTATCCCTGCCCTCTATAACATTCAAGCGACTGATAGAAAACTGTCTCCCAACAGAGTGCAATGGAGACACATTTATCCCCCAGTTTCTGCTACAAACCACTACACTTGGATAAGCCAAGCACAGTTTTATTTCTAAAGTTGGTGTTTTTTAAAAAAGTTTTGACTTTATATATGATTTGAAAAACCGAGATTTTTTTAATTTTGTTTTTTATAAATAGAAATTAAAATGTTATTTTTAAATTTAGGTTTTAAAACAATTGTGATTTTATGTATAATATGAGTTTTGTTGGAAATAGGAGCTTTAGAAATAAATGTATTTTGATTATGTTAGTACACTATTTAACAATAACTTTTTGAAAAGGGATTTGAATACATTGACCTGTACAGAGCAAATGCCTGACATAATAGTTGTTAATCCTGGTTTTCCATACTGTTACGTTGGAAGTTTTCTCTCTCTTTAGTAGCAAGACCTACATCAAAGCAAATATATTTGTATAACTTGGGACAGTGGTGTTTTTCCTTGATATAAAGTTCATTTTTCTTTTTAAACATAACTCATTTTAAATTTTAAGAAGATTTTTATTTAAACACTTTTATTACAATATTTAGTTGGCAGCAATATCTAACAAGCTTCTGAGACAGGAGGTAACATTCTCATAGACTTTGCAACTCAGCTAGAAGTAAAACTCGAAATAAATATGCCATTTAAAGCAACTATGAAGGTAATAATAAAAGGAGTGTTGTTAGTACTAAGAAGGTTCTCAATGCAGGGTCCAATAACTATATTTATATATACAGAAAAAATGAAATTAGTTACTAAACATAACAAAAAAACTTAGTATACCTATAGCAATGCATATTTACCAAAAACTGGTGAAAAATATATTGAGAGGTATGTTAAATATTTGCTGAAAAGAAAACTACTTGTCTGTATGTGAAACCCCATGAATCATTTCACACGTCAGGACCAAAAAACTAACTCCTTTTATTCCTCAAAAATCAAAAGTGGTCTCATCTAACCAAAAGTCACAGACTTGTCAGTTATTTATTGTCTTCTCATTTTGAACATTATCTACTATTTTTTCTCTCTACACAGTAAGTTCTTCATCAAAATTTATTATTTTGTCCTATCTAGACAATATGGTCTGTGGTACTTCACTAGGGTGGTCTAAGAGTAGATTCTAGGGACTTCCCCAAGCTCTGGCAGTACATATGTCTTGTACGGGGCCATATGCACATTTTTGGAGGGGTGATAGTCTATGTCTTTTATCCAGTTCTCAAAGCGATAAAAGTGAAGACCCACTAGCCAACTGTAGCAGTTTCCCAAGTAAAATATAAAGATGATTCACTGGGGTAGGTGAAGAAAATACTAGAATTTCTATTTATATTCATGCTCATTTAGAAAAGAAAAGCTGTCCTAATATGTAGTATATGGATTGAGAGCAGCATGTATGAGTCTACAGAGTTGTGCTACAATATTAACAGATTGCAGGAATCTAAAAGGTTGGAGAATAGTGCTCTAGGGCAGTGAACATCAAGTTCTCGTATTTTCCAAAACATCTTTAATTTACACGTGCAAGGAGGTGAAGGAATAGTAAATTCTCAAATACTAATACATTTTCATTCACTTCAATGTTATAAGATACAATTTATTCAGGGAAGATGGCAGCTCATTGTGTTTAAGCAGTGTCTGGATGCTGCACATCGCTGTATCACTGAGAGTCATTATTTCTAAAGGCCCAGAATTCCCAGACCACTGTTGCCATAACTTTCCAAAGAGCTTCAGTTTTGCTGCTCTTGTTCCAGGTGTATAATACTTAACACATTGGGCTGTCCAACTTCTGTAGTAGCATTTTTGTTTTGCTTTGTTTTGTTTTCACTTTCTCTGAAACTACCTCATAGCTCTTTCCTCAATACAGATGGATTTGGCAGCATTTCAGATGGAACAAACATCTGAGCAGATACTTTAAGATTTGGACATTATGCAAAGTCATTTTTGGCCAAGTAATTTTCCTCATAATCTGGAAGGCTCATTTGTGATTTAATTTTCTGACATAATATAATTTAAAAAATTAAAAAACTTGACAGGCAGCCACAACCTTATCTAAATATCTTCTACCAGAATATCTCAGATTAAGTCCTGGATATGCCATTTAAATTTTGTCCTGATTTCTCCCCCAGTGTTTAAATCCAAGATATTAACATTTTCATAAAACTAAGTTTATGATGATGGAAAAAACTGCACTGATGATAAAAGAAGTGTGGCTTTTAGAATATCACATTTTTTTCCTTTTGCTTAGGTTTTTCTGATTGAAATCTACACATTGATAAAACTTTTGCTACTATTTTGGCAGATACTATATATGAAAATAAATGGACATAAATAAGGTAATGGGATAGTTTTGGATGAAAAATGTGTGGGTTATGTGGGCTAGTCAAAACAGATGCAGGTGTGGCTGTAATAAGCAAAACTGCTTCGAGGGAAATACAGATGGCAATCATATGTACAGTGATTACTGCAGCTTAAAATAAGAATACTGAATGAGAGCACATCATCAATATAATAAAAGAAACATTTAAAGAGGAGCAACAGTTCATCAAAGATCTACTAGCTGATGTGCAAACAGCAGAAGAAAACTAAACAACAAAGATGACAAAGGATTAATTGCCTCCGTTACTGTAAGCTTACGGCTTTCAGTAATTGATTCTTCCCATTTTCACTAAAGGATACAAATATTTCCCAGGTCTTGAAAAGTATCATAACAAAGACCATAAACTCTAACAGTCAATTTTGGTTGAAAATGACATTCTGGTTTTCTCTGCTTAATAAGTTAAGCAGTCCCTACTTTTAGCCTGTGTTTTAACAAGAGAATTGCACTTTGCTACCTTCTCTGCAGCACTGAATTTCTGTTTTGGAGGAGATGGTTAAGCTCACAGGAATTGCAAGGCGTCTCTGCCCTCCCGCCTCTCACATATGCTGTGTTCTCCATCCCTGCATCCTTAAAGACAGTCTTCATTTAACTGTCAAAGTACAACCACCTAAAGAGTGAAATTGCATCCAAGTGCAAAATGAGGTGAAATAAATGATCCATGTTTTACTGTTCGGTGAAAGGTAGTGATCTAACAAGCTCCTCAACAAATATGTATCAAAGATTCAATTTTACTTATTAAAATGATTTATGTGGGTCAAACCCATGCACCTAAAACCACTGCAGTAATTCATTAACCCATTCTGCTTTGGGCTTCTAACATTTGCATCAACAAGGGCTTGACGGTGGATTTAAAGCGTTTTACAGCACTAGACTTCATTGGAGCTTTGCATGTAAAGCTCCATCTGGGCAGTTTTCCAGCTGGGTAATCTCAGAGGACTGATGTCTATTCCTCAGGCACTACTTAGACTAGACACTCTTGTTTATTCATCTCTTTCATTTCCTAGGCCTACCACAGACCACCCTCTTCCATCCTATGCCTTCTTTTAACCTAACCTGGGATGGAGCTGGGAAGTCTTTGCCTTGGTGTGGCTGGAAATATCAGGGAGAAGAAATTTGGAAGAAAGGTTAGTAAAAATGCTGAAGCAACTCTTCTTTCCTCCCTACCAAATGATCTGAAAGACTAATAGCCTTGAGAGTGATATAAAATTCTAATGCCCGACATCCCAGCTTTATGCTCATACTTATGGTAAAATATCCAGGATATAAAATGAATCATTTTCCCTTGAGGTATAAACAGATGTTCATTCAGTCACCTGTGCAAGTAAATATCCACCCTATCCTTATCCATGCTGTTTCTAATAGTCTTTGGAAAACACACATCTGATTATACCATTCTCTTGCTTTAAGACTTGAGAGAGGGAGTCAGTAGCCAATGGATCTAATTTTACTCATGTTGCTGCTGCTTTTTTTCTTTTCTTTTGTAAGATCTATTTTGAACAAGTGCCTCAAGTGAATAATAATAGCTCTTATTATAGTTATTAATATTACTATTATGGTAATGATAACTATTTAAGGTCATGTAAAGCTGTGTCATGTGTAGTTAATTACTATATATTAATATTACAATAGCAATATTAATAACTATCATGGCACCCCTTCGTGATTTTTGCCCAGATGGTCTTTTGTCCTTATTCTCCTCCCTCCCAATTCATCCCAGTTAACTGGCTGTCCAGAATGCACTATGCACCCCCAAGACCCCATCTTTTTGTGTGCTAATTTATTTTCCTGGACCATGTCCTTCCCCGTCTCTGCTTGATGAACTCTAAGACCAAAAGACTTCTCTCTAAGAACTGAGTCCCCTACTTTGTGCTCCCACAGAATGTTGCAATTATGTCTTACATTTGTCTTTCACTTTGCTTTCTTGATAGATTGGGCCATACTTTATCCTTAAATTTCAAAAATATAGCAATATTCCTGGCACATAGTAGGCATTCAATAAATTCTTCATGAATGAATAAATGAAAATGAGTAAATGAATCTATTCTTATTTAGGTTTTCTTAAACATACGCTTTGCATTTTCCTACAAAGTCTAGATAGATATAGAAAGACAAAGCAAAACGGAAAGAAACATTTTAATTCTGTATTTCCCTTTGCTTCTTGATGCAAAGCATCTTTAGAAACCTTCAGTATAACTCTGTGCTTGCCTGAGAAATATGTATAAGAAGCTAATTTATATAGTGTACCCAACACAAAAAAAACAACACGACAAGAAGCCATGAATGGAAACTATATAACCAGAACAGAAGGAACAGCCTCTGCATTTTCAGGAGAAACAGTCTGTTAGGGAAGCAGTCTTGAGACCCAGTCTTATTTTTTAGAATAGTTAAATGGCAACATAATTCATTACCTGTAGTCCCCAACCTGATTACAGGCTGTTTGTCCACTATTTTTCCATCTTCAATACCTCAAAGCTCTGACTTGGGCCCCTTATTTATTTTAAGAATCTATGCTCCAGGGTCTCTACTCGGCTACCATCAGTGGTCTGGATCTGAAAAGTTTCTCCCTAATCTCTATGCTTCAAAGCAGGTTAGAGAAAAAAAGAAATTCCTTAAATTTTTTAGCGTCTAAATTGTGAATTTTCTATGGACTCTGTCATGGAAATGTATGTTCATCCTCTTTAAGATCCACGAATTATTCTGTATTTAATGGGCCTTTGTAGGCTGGTCTGGGGAACCTATCACAGATGATTTAACTTCTCTGTGAAAATATATTTTTTGGTAATTTTTTATTTAGATATAATGCCAAATTTATAGAAAAGTTGCAGGAATCATACAAAAAACTCCCATACAACTTTTCACCAAGATTATATACATTCCCCTCATTTGTTTTGTGTATATGCTAATACACCACAAACACACAAAATACTTTTTGAATTCGGATTGAATTTTAAACTTTTTGAGTACAGATGGCAAGCAAATTGAGGTCTGCTGAAATGTTTGATCAAGACTACATTCCATTTCATGCTTTTACATTTTCTTTATTTCTATTATTTCCCCATAATAAGAGTTCGGTTCCAGAAAGAAAAATGTATTTACATTTTTATTTTCCTTGTAAGTAGTGACTTAACTTCATATATTTGTGAGGATGTAACTATACTTTCTCAAGGCCTATGGCACTTTCCAATAATAGGGTGAGTGTTTATTGAGTCAAAGTCAGTCCTGTAAGATACTGGGTTATCACTTAGTAAACAGCATCATTGTAATATCTATAGTAGTACCCTTGGAATACTAGAGGCCAATCAGTAATGAATATTCCTGATGTCACCATGGGCTAACCTGGGCACTAATAGAGGGAGTTAAAGAACTTTTAAACTCCGTTATTTCTCAGAACCCCAAATAAGAGTTCAGCCTATCTATGGCTCTGCTAATATTGATTTTAAAAGTATAACATTCATCTTTTTCTTGCTTTAAATTCGAGCTGTTTTTAAAATCAAATCCTTATCCCCAACCAAAATGTAGATTTTTTAGTTCACCAGAGAACTTCAACTGACCTAATTAAAAATAAAAGTTCCTAGCTGCTTAAAGGTTTATGTAAAACAAAAAGAAAAAAGTTGAAGCTCCAGAAAAAATACTTAGACATTTCCATAATGTGGTCACTGCCTCATTTGCTTCATCAATACTAACAGTTTTTTTTATCAAGATATTTCAAGTAGAATAAAAACACTTCATATATGTACATTTAATGCGACAAAAAACTTGATTCTTAGTTCATAGACATACACCAAAATGTTCAGCACAAATACTCAAGAAAAATGAGATATCCACCAAAAGAACAAGTCTTATTTTCTACTTCCGTACTTAGATTTTCTTCTTAAAACTTTAAATGGCTCAGCATGGCAACAGAAGATGTCTGCTGAAGTAGGTCCATATTGTTCCAAGTGTGCCTGCACGTGTGTGTACGTGTGTAAATGTTTTACCAATGTCCTTTATGGTGGGTCCCCTGGATGATTACTTTACTCCCATGTTGCTTCCAGCTAAATTAGATTTGAATAGTATTACTGCATTTTAACAGAAGATATAAACCTCTTTTATTCTGAATACTTTGCTATTATGATAGTAAAATGAATTAACAGGAATTAAATTGCTAATATGGATTAAAATAGCTTTTACCATTGTAGAACTAAAAAAAAAGTCAAACAAAAGAAATATGTATTATTAAAACACACGTTACTATGGGGAGTATTTTTAACTTCCAGAGCTAAAAATAATATTTGAAATTTACAGAACTATTTTATATTCATATTGCATCTAACCCCTAATTGCTTATTTTCTAAGAAGAAAAAAAGAAGAAAGTGCAATAGAGAAAAAAAGTCAGCATATATTCAAACATATACCAACAGTTCAATGAGAAAATGCAATAAAATGCAGAGTTGAAAGTTTGAAAGAACCGAGGGTGACAAAGAATGTAATTTCTATTCAAAAACTTTTTTTTTAGACAACACTATCACAAACACACTTTAATAACCATGGCATTCCACCAGGATATGAGATTGCAGGTGACTCCATCAGTTTGTACAATTGACTACAATTATCTGATACATGTACAAGGTGCTGAATTTTGAGTACAGGTAGTAAGTGCTGGTTATATAATAGAAATACTCCCCCAAAAGTAGTTTTTTAAGGTGTTTTTTTTTTTTTTTTCCAGAAAAGCTGAAGTACTGAAGTGAGTACATTTTGTCATGTTAAACAGGAGAAAGAGTAGATTGTGACTCGGCTCCTGAAATTTTAATACTGCTCGTTAGCCATCTACAATCCCTAAAGTGCTTTCAGAGGCTCTACACATCTTCAATGAGTCAAACCCCAAAGACTTATAAATAGGTATATAGGTTGCTAATCTATTCCCGATGCTTTGCCTAAAAAATTGGCGTTGCCATCTTCCACATCTTTCTTTTGGAAGCATGGTTTTGAGTTTGTTCCTTGTTGGTAAGCATCCAGAAAATGGCAGATTCCGGGGATTTCACTAGGGAAGTTTGGTGGAAGTTCCTCCCTTGATCGAGGGGTAAACACAAAACCAGGACAGTCTTTGAGTAATCTGAAAATATTAAAATAAAAATATTAAAATATAATACTGGCATAAATGTCCACTCAAAAAAAGAAGACAACATAATTAACTGAATGTTACTGAGAACATTAATAAACCAGTGATTTTAGGTGTGACAGAAAAAGTCTAATGAGGTTAACAGACATCTTCACAGAAGTACAATGAAGAATCAATTCACAGTAAGAAAATTGTGTCAATTAATGTATTTCACTTTACATTATAAAATATTTTTGCAAAAATAATATCCACACAACAGTGCAATTTGCAGTAGTGAAAAAATAATCCAAAGATTTAATAGTAGCAAAGTATTCACACATAACCATAACAGTATTAAGATTTCCTGAGTTGAAAGAGGTAAGATGTCCATTTATCAATTCATTAATTTTGTAAATATTACCGTAATCATAGGCAAAAAAAGTAATCATGGGCAAGAAATTGTGAACCAAAATTACAATGACAAAAATGATGTGAGAACAACTTTTGAATCTTTCAATAAAATTTTTATGAATTCTAGATTAGTAGGACTCAAATGAGATTTAATTGTACATATCACCACTCTACTTACTAATTGTTATTAGCAATATTTTTTCTCTTGAAATTCATCAGTTTACCAAATTACATTGTTTGCTATTTTACTACTTGTTCATTATGCTAAACCCATTTTAAATTCTAATCTTACTGATTAAGCTATTGGCGTCTCTTTCCATTTGCTTCCCTAGCTTTCCGTCAAATGAGAACGTAATAAGCCTTCTCTCTAACCTAATATTCAGGCCATAGATGAAAAATGTTGCATAGTTGTGGGCTCTCAACCAACTTCTACAGAAAAGCATTTATTATATTTACCCAAACAGACCATGGTCTTCTGCTCACTAGTCTCTAATGTCATGTCTACATTAAATAGAATGATGATGTTGAATTAGATTTTGGTACTGTGACAATGTCTATGTACTGAAGACACCAACTGAATAGAAATCTGTCTCAAGAATGACAGTTTAATTTTCATCAGTACATCAATAAATATGTAATCTGCTAAACAATAAAACTAATGAAAATGATGCCTTAGTCATGAATTTATAAATATTTTTGAGTGACTATTATCTGAGAATATATAATGAAAGGTATAGAATTAGACAGTATTAAAAGTATAAACTTCAAAGTCTGATAGCTCTAGCAGCAAAGATGTCCATTATCCAGACTTTAAAATGGGGAAAATAATAGTACATATTCCTCAGGACAGTTGTGAAAATTAAATAAATCAATTTTTAAAAACTGACTAGGCATCAGTTAGAAATCACACCACACCTATCATATTGGTAACAGTAAGTCTGACAATATCAGGCCTTGGGGAATAGCACCCTTCATACACTGTTGGTGGAGCGTAGATTGGTAAAATCATTTTGAACAGCTAATTAATGCTTGGTAAAGTTGAAACTGGGTATAGCCTATGGTCTGGGAATACCATTTTTAGTTATGTTATCTAAAGACATATGTATAAAGATATCTATTGAATCACTTTTTGTAATAATGAAAAATTGGATACACTAATTAACCACGGGTAGAAGATAGAGTCTGGCTCATTCATACTCTAGAATACATCTTATATCACATGCAAATATAGTAACATGCTATATCTGGTTCATACTGGCTTGTGAGAGCCAATTGTTAAACATTCAGGAACTTTGTAAGACAGTTAAGCCATCCATAGCCTGAAACCTGCCAGAGTGGACATAGTAACACCACAGAAATTGGCAAATGCTAGAATCATGGATTCTCTACCTCATCCTCCAAAGCTGATTTACCAGCAAACAACTCCATTAGCAATAGATAAAATGAATAATCTAGATTTATGACTAGATTTACATTTTATTAAGGAAACTATCACAGAAACATAATACTGAGTGGATTCAAGGCAAGTCTTAAAAGGATATGGACATGTTGACTGGGAAACTACTTTCCTCTGGCTTTATTTTTCTATCTGGCAGGACCTAAATGAAAGTGATATTCCTGCCTCTCTCTACCCATTTTCCTTCCTGGAAAGCAGAAGTGACATCTTACTGATGAGTTGTGGAGAAGCTGCTGAACATGCATCTATATTTGGGAGACTGTCTGCAGAGAATACATATTCTCAGCTCCTACAAGCTATACAGCACATAGGATCCATTGTGTCAGAGCATGTGACAGGGACCATGTAATAGTTTATATTTATATTTTATTATATTAATAGCTATTTACTTCACATTTTATTTTATTGTTTTTATAAAACAGAAACCTGAAAGAAATGTGGCAAAATGTTGATACTTAAATATTAGTATTGGCTACATGAGTGTCATCTTGTTTGCTTTGTTTTTTTTATATATTTAAAAATTAAATATAAAAATGTATACAACTATAAGAGTCTAATAAATAAAAACATATAAAACTATAAGTGATTAAAAAATTTATCTATTATTTTTTCTATCTATAGCAACCCAACATTTCCTACTAAATATGGTAATGACAATTATAATCTCTTATTTAAATGTATTATATAAAAAGATTCAGCCTTTAGAAGTGGCTTTAAAGTGCATCATTTGAATTTATTAAGGGCCTTGCTCTGGATCGCACGTCTGGTAAGTGCTGTGTGTGGGAATCTAAGGCATGTGTTCTGAATACTATGCTTTTTAAAGAAACTTAACAGACAAACATAATTAGAATGCTATGGAGTTAGAAATGTTCATTATATTGTCTTTCTTAAAAATCAGAATATATAAGAAAAACCATTCAGAAAAACAAACCATTTAGATGAAAGCTTGATGATAGCAACACCCAAAAAAGGCAGCAACAGCCCAGATGTCCTCACAGGTGGACATTTTTCTCTACACCTTCTTCACCAGACACCATTTTCCCCAAATTACTGCATCAATGCTCCAATTCTCTGTTATCTTTCCTATATTCCTTTATTCACTTTGTTCTTTCTTTTTACAGAAGTCAATTCTTGCTTCTCTAGCACAATATGCTCAGACTTGTCCTAAAAATAGGAGATTCTAGGCCTGTTTACCCCACACACTGGACAGCATCCATGCATCCTCCCCACTTGCCATTTTTGTTTCTAATGATCCCTGGATCACCACATAAACCTCTAACATTGACCCACTGACCTGGAACTAATGTAGTAGACCTGGATCCACTGACCCACTGATCTAATGTAGTCTCCATTATTCTCTATTAGTTTTCCTTACTTCAAAAAAGCAAACAAAATGCAGAATATTATCCCCTAAAATTAAAGTAAAACTCCTGACAATGTTTAAAAGACAGGAATGTATAATTGTCATTACACTGCTACATTCTGAATCACTGATTAGAATTTGGAAGTGGAAATTTGAAGATACAGGTTTTTGTTTGGTATAGATATGTATTCTGTGTCCTAAATTTACCTGTGTTTCAGAAATATATCATGGAAGCTACATTCAGTATTACACAGATTATTTTATTATTAAAGAAATATCATTCCAGAATTTAATGTATTGTCAATAAAGCTCTCCAAAGAAAACTGAGTTTTGTATCTGTACACCTTCTTTAGCATCCGCTTCTTGTACTGTACTTTGAGTAAAACTAAAATTATGCCCCTACTGTTGACTAAATTTCCCAAAGCATTGGATGTTTAATTGAAATTTAAATTATTTATATTATTTTAAGTTTTCCTAGCATATGGAAAAGTGAAGTATCTCTCAAAGAAAGGAATTTAAAATGCTGTTAAAAGCATTTCACTTTAAGTATTTATATTTTGCCTAAATAAGCCAGTATTAACTACTGCTTTCCCTTAGGCAAGACATAAATATCTCATATATGAGAATAAAAGGAAAGTAAATTATTATTGAAATCAGTACAAAAGGAAAAAAGCTATATCATATTTGTCTATGAAAAGTAGAAATGACTTCAGCAAATGAGCTGAAGTTCAATATAAATTAAATTAAAATTTCAATGTCATTCATGTATGTGCATATAAACGTAACTGAAACAAAGAAAGGCAGAAATGTTAATAGTTACTATCTCTGGGTAGTGAGATTATGACTTATTCCTATTCTTTACCTATTCTTTATAATTTACTAATTTTGTAAATTTTCTGAAATGGGCATGTGTTACTACGGTAATAAAAAATTTATTTAAAAGATAACACCATTTATGCTATAAAAACCTATATGTGCATTTCTAGTAACATTGCCAATATAGTGAATCTAAGATTTAAGTCATGAGCATTGTCCTGTTGCCAGAAATATATGTCAACATGTTGTGGTCCTCTGCTGAAATACATGAGATCCTGAATTATATTTTGAAGAAAAATGAGTAGTTAATATCAGTGCCTCCTAACATGACTCAAGACCACCAGACTTTGAGATACAAAATGCAAGATTTTTAAGGAGTTCAGTTTTATACTGTTAAAAACAATCAATATCGAAGAAAAAGGAAAATATGGTTTTTATATGTAGAAGTTTTGTTTTAAGGTAGGATTCCTCAGTATGCACATATACACATAACACATCACTTAACATTGAAAGAGAAACAGAGGTATCAGTGAAAGGATAGGCAACTGACTCCTACTTAATAGGATGATTCCTCTTAATGCCTACAGAGAGAGTAGACTCATATTATCCCAGGGCATGGATTCTTATCCCTACCTATTATACCCGGTAGGACCATAGGCCAATTACCATTACAATGAACCCCAGGGATTTTTCCAATTCTTAGGTTATACCGAGTTGTTTTCATATCCAGGAGTCAACGGTCAACTGGTAAATACTTCTTGCTTTCCTTCTGTGTTCCACGTGCTGATCTAGGAGCTGGGGATATAGAATGTGTACCACAGGAAGCTAACATTCTGCAAAGGGAGGCAGGCAATCAACCCATAAATAAATACTGCATAAGACAATTTCAGATACAGGTGTGAACTGAGAAGATGAAATAGGATAATGAGAGGGTATGTGAGGAGAAGGTTGTTGCTATAGTTATGATAGTTAAGGAGTGTCTCTTTAAAGAGAGGAGAAGAAATGATCACTGTTAAGGTCGATGGTCTGAGTAACTAGGTGGATGGTGATATAATTTTAAGGTGATTGGTAAGCTTGCCCGGGTGGGAAGTGGATTTCATCAGTCTGTGTGGGAAATCACTCATCTTAATTCGGTCCAGTTCATTTTAATATGTGAATTGGTCATCCAAATGGAAATATGGAATAGGATATATGAGTCTGTAGCTCCGCAGAGAATCATAGGATGGGCTAAAGACTTTTTTAAAAAAAAACAGTTAGAGTCATAAAAGTTCAGACACAGAAGAGAACAGGAACAGAGGCTCTGGGCACTGCAACAAAAGG
Organism: Symphalangus syndactylus; assembly: GCF_028878055.3. Lineage (NCBI taxonomy): Eukaryota > Metazoa > Chordata > Mammalia > Primates > Hylobatidae > Symphalangus > Symphalangus syndactylus. The sequence continues at coordinate 129,067,737 of NC_072426.2, read as the reverse complement.
TTTGGTAGGGAAGGAGTACCAAGAGAAGACACTGAGAAGGTATAGACATGGGGTAGTGAGAAAACTAGGTGAGTGTGGTGCCAAAAATTTAAAGAAGAAAATATTTAAATGAGGGAGTTCTCAGCCTATTCAAATGCTTCTGAGATGATAAGGAGAGAAAACTGACAGTGATTTTAGCAGGGCACAACGAAGACCTTGATAAGAACCGTTTGAATGGAGTAAACGCTGACTGGAGTGAGTTGAAGAGAAAATAAGAGGTAGAAAAATACAGAGAGTGAGTATAGACAACTTCTTTCAGTTTTGCTATAAAACAGAGCAGAAATTTAAAATTGTAGCAGAAGCCAGACTTGGAAACAAGGAAGTTTTTATTTTTCAATTCAGAGCTTTAATAGATATGGTTGTATTCTGTTGGGAATAATCATTTCATCAAAGAGAAATTGATCATAGAGAGAAAGAGTTAATTTCCACAGAAAAGTTATTGAGAAGGTGAGAGGAAATAGCACTCAGAGTAAAACTGTATCAACCAGGGGCAGGAGGGGAGCTGGCCCAATGTAACGGGAACAAAGAAGGAGGAGATGGGTACTGGGGCAGCTCTGCTGAGAGAACCTACAGCACAAAGATGGCAAAGCTCCTATCTGACTTCTATGCCGGTGGTGAAATATGAGGCGAGATTATCAACTGAGAGTCTGGGCTGGAAAGGAAAGGATGCTGGTGCTTTAAGAAGGGAGAAGGCCAGGTGCAGTGGCTCACGCCTGTAATCCTGCAATTTGGGAGGCCAAGGTGGGCAGATCACTTGAGGTCAGGAGTTCGAGACCAGCCTGGCCAACATGGCAAAACCCAGTATCTACTAAAAATACAAAAATTAGCCAGACGTGGAGGTAGGTGCCTGTAATCCCAGCTACTTGGGAGGCTGAGGCAGGAGAATCACTTGAAACCGGGAGGCAGAGCTTGCAGTGAGGCAAGACTGAGCCGCTGTACTCCAACCTGGGCCATAGAGCAAGGCTCAGTCTCAAAAAATATAAATAAATAAATAAGTGCAGAAGAAGAAGGGAGAAGATGCTATTAAAGAGTTATCTCTGAGAATAGGAAAGCTAACTTGCTTGGTGTAATTTAGCTACTGTATAAATCTGAAAAACTTTTTTGTTACTTAAGAGTTTCCAATATAATTAGACAAAATGTACATGATAGATATATTTCTACTTACCACAGATTGGTTTATTTTCTGGTTAAAGGTGGATAAGTGACACAAAAATGGTAGATTTTATTGACTCAGGCTGTACACTACATGTTGTCAGGGTGACAGTGAAAATAGAGGTTCTTCTGATGCTAGATGACACATGGCTCCTCTGACCATGTTAACACTTGCTGCCAGTCCATAAAACTGCAATCTTTGAAAAATGCTTGATGACCAGCTAGTTTTCCTCTGGTAAATTCTTCCCTGTATGATAGGGAATTTGACTGGCTGTTGTCCTTGATTGCAGGGAGGGAGCTTCTAAAATTCTTGGATTTTTTGAGTTATAGGAGTATCTGTTTTCCATGAGGCCCTTGGATCACTTTTGAGTTTATATTAATGAGATGACTCAGAATGGGGGCAGGGCCCCAGAAAAATCAATTTTGTGGATAAAAGGTGGGGGTTTTGTGCTAGCCTAACCTCTGGGGAGGAGAGTGGGGGTGGTGACTGAGTTCAATCACATGGCCAATGACTCAACCAATCATGCCCACATAATGAAAACAATAAGACTCCATAAACCAAACTCAAAGCTCAATGAGGTGGAGCTTCCTGGTTTGTGAACCCACTGATGTGGTTGGAGGGAGATAAGTTCTGATTCTATGGAAGCTCTGCATTTGGGACCCTCTGAAACCTTACCCAATCTGTTTCCTCATTTGGTTGGTTCTGATTTGTATCCTTCAAAATAAAACTTTAGTAGTAAGTACAGCAATTTCCTAAGTATTGTGAGTCATTTTAGCTAATTGTCTAACTTGAGAGGCTCATGGGAACCCCCAAAATTGTAGCTCACTCAGTCTAAATGCACCCTTAGGTCCTGAAGGGTGGCTGGCATCTGAATTAAGGGCAGGCTTGTTGGGTTCTGTGCCCTGTAACTTGTGGTTATGACTGTACTCATTCTGGGTGGTTACTGCCAGAATTGCACTGCAGTGTATTAGTTGATGTCAGAACACCTATCTACATACTGAGAGTATTAATATGTGCTTCTAAATGAAGAATGATGGAAGAATATGTAATATCTGTCATGGATTTATGGCTGGGCCACAAACACCTCAGGCGAGTCATTCTTAGGAGGCTAATAAGCAGTGTAAAAAAGTTAAAGTGAGGATGATAAAAGTTATCACGTTTCTTTTTTCCTTATGACTAAGGAAGAAAAAAGTTATGAAGAATGAATCAAATCAGTGGGGCAAAAGGCAATTGAATATAAATAAAAACAAGAGATTTTAGGTGTTTAACATAATTACTACCTGTAAGTTGTTGGGCTGACATTGATTTTTCGTGGTACACTGCAGGACTCAAATTTGTTAGCCAGAGTGACATTGTTTCCAAAAAGACAGTAACGGGGCATTTTAACTCCAACAACGCCAGCAAAAACTGATCCAGAATGCAGTCCAATTCGCATCTGAAAGCAAAAAATGACATGATGTTCCCAATCACTAGTAAAACCCTTCCTACTTGTCAGTGTCGTTTGAATACCGTCTAAATTATTTTACCATTCACCCTCAGGACACTACCCCTTTCCTCAAAACCTTCAGCCAACTTCCCTCTACTCCTCACATGCAATTAAAAATTACTAGCGCAGAATCAATAGTCACACTTCTTAACTCTTTTCCATTTAGGTTTATTACACAAACCATCTTAATTGTGTCTGTCTTCAACATCTGAAACAAGTTTTCATGCACAGGGATCATAGTTACCACAGCAACATAGCAAGGGGGATATGAGCTGTTTATGTGAACCTGCCACCTCTCATTCAAGTGAGATAGACATAATTTCTGGACTCCTGGAATCGTTTTCCCAAACACTGACAAAGAAGGGCAAATGAAGCTAGCTCTAAGGATATTAAATATGGTTTTTAGGCATTTTACCTCAAAATAGCTTTATACCAAACACTATCTCACTGTTCTAATGACTTACAACTGAGGAAATGAAATTGTAATATTTAAGCAGAAATTGACAGAGGAAGCAGAAAGTGGAAGTTACTCGAGTCCGATGACAATGTCTGTATACATGAAACTAAAAATCCAGACTGATGAAAGATCAGATTTGTGCCACGCCTAGATATAAGAGGTAGTCTGGGATGTGTTGTGGCAAAATTTTAGGAATTCTGGAAGTCTCCAGAGATTTGGAAAGCCACTGAGACAGAATATTTTATTTTATTTATTTTTTAGAGATAAAGTCTTGCTCTGTCACTCAGGCTGTAGTGCAGCAGCACCATCATAGTTCACTGTAACCTCGAACCCCTGGGCCCAAATGATCCTCCCATCTCAGCCTCCTGAGTAGCTGGAACTACAGGCATGCACCACCACACCTGGTTAAGTTTTAAATTTTTTGTAGAGACAGGGCCTTGCTATGTTGCCCAGTTGATTCTCAAACTCTTGGGCTCAAGTGATCCTCCTGCCTCAACCTCCCAAAGTGCTAGGATTACAAATATAAGTCACCTTGCCTAGCCAAAGCAGGATATTTAACAATGGAATCTTCAAAGGTCTGATTACTTGATGATCTTAAAGGATTCACAAATACTTAAATAACTGCTACTACAAAACAAGCTAAAGTGGGGATATTTTAAATGACAATGATGATACCATGTTCATTATTTTCAAACTCTATGTTTACTCAACCATTTTAAAAAGTTGTATTAGATGTATGCCTTTTGAATGAAGACCAAGAACTCAGTAACTTAGATATAATTTAGAAATCAGAAGAATTCAGTTATGTCTAGTTTTAATAACTAATTTCAGATATCTGCTAGAAACTTTCCAGACTCATTTACTTTTAAGATGTCATATGAATTCTTCAAAATTTTCAAACAAAAGCACTAGATTGTGAATCAGGAACTTTGTATTCTAACAAACTCTACTAGTAACTAGTAGTCTGGCTTCCTTAAGTCTCTTTACTTCCCTCTGATGATGTTTTCACCTATAAAATGCAGGGGTTTGATTATTTTTAAAGACCTTTCTTCATCAAAGTTTTACTTCAACAAGCAAAACTTAAATGTCTGTTATATATCTGACTTTCTCTCTTTTAGGAGAATACTAATTTACACCTATAACAAGTGATAGAGAGAGAGAGAGATAGATAGAATAAGGCTCTTCTGCCCATAAATATCGACTACAACTTTAGCATATTTAGATTGAGGAACTTTTGCTTTCTGTGAGCACTCTTCTGGTTAAACCAGTTTTTCTTCCTATACTTAGTTACTCCAGCTTATTATATGTTAAATTTACCATAGCATTTTAATCTTATTTCATGATTAAAATGTAAATATATTCTGCCTGTAAAAACCGAAGCCGTGCAGACAAGGCAAGTGTCCCTCCTAGTCCTTCCACGCTGTGCTGCCTTCTTCCCCTTCTCCAGTTTTGAAACTCTCAACCCTAACATTTTCTTACAGAGCTTTTCAAATTCATCAGCAAGATTTAAAACACAACGTGTTTAAGACACACATCGTGCCCCGAGCATATCTCTTTTCACTGGTAACAGACTTCCGTGTGAAATAGTGAAAGGCAAAGGCAGAATTCTGGCTCCCAGGAAAAGTTTGAATGCGAATCTACTAAGGGCATCTTCTATTTGGGATCACTTGTGGCATAGTCCATTTCTCATCATAAGCTTCTAGGCTTATGAAAGGAGGGGTACTAGAAGTTTGCTTCCGTGTTCACTTGTCACCTACTGACTTTCATGGTTACACTCAGCCCACTGGTCTCTGTCACCAACCCACCTGCTGCTTTCTAAGCCTGACTGGATGGATGTTAGTGAGGAAATCAATAGGAATAAGTGAATAGATGAATGATTTGCACATGTGACGTGCTAGAGGAAACCATAGTGTTTGAAAAATAAAAAAAGAAAATATTTTCTATTCTTTCACTTCAATTCTATACCAAGAGGTAGCAGGGCAAGAAGCAGAAAAAGCCTGGGCTTTGAAGCCACATGGACATGACACAAAATACTGACACATAGGAGACTTGACTGCTCCTGTCTGCAGGTGAATTGTAGATTCCTCTTTAAAGTGTTATTATAAGGATTAAATGAGACGATGTTTAAGTCACAATATGCTCCTTTTTGATACATGTTAAAGTTTCCCTACTAAAAATACTCTCCACTCTGCCTCTGTGAGGTTTCACAGGTATCTCTTAAGGACATCAGATATTTCCCAGGACTGCAGGTTAGTACAAATAAAAAGGTATGATTAATGACTCCCTTTATAGGTCTTTTAAACTAACCTATCATTACCCAGGTAACTATATTTGAAACTAGCTATAAATAATTCCTCCATCTTACAAAAATCTAAAAATACATTTCTACGAATAACAAAAATGCCATAAATTCCCCCACCCCAAACATACACATCTTAATTATAAAATGCATCTGTGTGAAAATCACTTAAAATGTTAATAGTCTAGATATTTTTAACATTTGCGTTGATGCTACAAGCCCCCTCAAACAAATCAGAAAGAGAAAGAAATATATAGTCCTCCTCTAAAAAAATGCAATTATCGAAACTAAATCTGAAAAAGTCAGGTATTGTGATGCTTTTAAAACACACTTGCAAATTATTTTACACTCCTTCTATTGATTCATGGGCTCTGAGCCCTCTCTCCTCTGGGCAGACTTATGATTGCTCTGGCTGATAGAGTACAGTGGAAGTGTTGCTGTGTGTCTTCCAAGACTAAGTCATGCAGCTTCCACCAGTCTTGTTCAGTGGGACAAGAACCACCTCATAAAAAATACGTATTAGCGCATCACATGTAACACTAACAATCCCAGCTGAACCCAATCTTTCAGCCATCCCCACCAAGGAATCTGACATATAAGTGAAGCAGCAGTCTTGGAATGAATCCTCCAGCTCCAATCGTTGCAATCCCAGCTATTCCAGGCACCCTCACCCATTTCAGTATTCCCAGCTGAGGTCCCATAGATTGTAGAGCACAGACGAGGTATTCCTGCTATGCCTTATCCAAATTTTTGATGCACAGAATCCATGCATAATAAAAGTTTGTGATTTTATATCATTAAATTTAGAAAAGTATGTTGCACAGAAACACATAAATGGGATGACAATAGACTTAGAAAATAGTTACGAAGGTTTAAACCTATGGCTTCTATTAAGGTTAAAGAGAGTTAAGGATAAACCTCTAAATATAGTTTTGTTTTTAAATTTCTTCTTTCTTCTCTATATGTTTTATAGCATATCGGATAAGATTTTACAATACCTCAAAGGCTTATTTCTGAAGGTAGTCAACTGTGGACTGTCCTATAAAAATTAAGGGGCAGATTCAATGTGAGACAAATAAAGGTAATCTGCTTATATTCTATCTGTTAAACCAATGCCTACCATGTTAACTTTATTTCCTCATGTGTGGTGAGATATTAGTCTGGAATCTGGCTCATCTAGAAATTAACTTTATTTCTCCATGTGTGCTGAGATATTATTCTGGAATCTGGCTCATCTAGAAATTAACTTTATTTCTCCATGTGTGCTGAGATATTATTCTGGAATCTGGCTCATCTAGAAATTTTGAAATGTCATGTGCCTTGGAAAATATTGGTGAATTAACAGTCAACATCCATTCAAATGTAATATCCTCTCCTCCAGGGATTGGAAAACTAAAACTACATTTTCTAAACTAACTTGCAGCTTCTAAATGCGTTAGGCTTGGTAAATCAGATGCACAGTTGCATGGGATTTGGCAGGCACAATCTCCACTATAACTCCAGCACAATTGTGGAAGCCTTTGTGCTTTCTATAGCATGCTTAGTAGAGAGTCCATTTTCCCGTTACTCATTTTGTAAGTCATGATGCAGGATTGCCATCTTGCTGATTATACAGTAGACGTGGTTTTGGAGAGGCAGCAGCTTTCTGAACATGGCAGTTTCCTGACTGTGGCTTTGGTAGGATAGTTTTGGAATCAGCTTCCAGATTTTTGAAAATGCAGTTGTTCTGAAGTTTGCCTTTAGGAGCCATTTTATTTGGACAATAGAAAATCCCCATGCTGTGGGAGACATTTTTTGAAAGCCCAACTTATAGATGGGTTCTTCTGTCCTCTCAACGATTCTGTAAGCCATTTAATATCCTATAATAAATTTCTTCCGATGTAAACAAGTTAGAGAAGATTGTGCTCTCTATATAGATTTTGCTTTCTCTCTCTCTCTCAACTAACCCCCAACTGATACACCACGGTTTTGGTAATCAACTAATACGCATTTGCTCTTGTGACATCTCCTGGACTATATATCATCTGTCTTACCTTGATAGGTTCTCCATGGGGAGACATAACTTCATCAGAGAGCTCCATCATCTTCAGGGCCATCAGCGCTATCTGAACAGCATGAGTATCACTCTCTTTGTGTAATCCCCCAGCTACACAATAGGCATCGCCAATGGTCTCCACCTAGACATAATATAAATGCTCAGGAAGAATCACAGCCTACATTGGATAGAAGAAATTAAGTCATATAGCAGAAATCTCATTGCTCAGGCCTTCTGGAGGATCAGGGTTAATCAGATACGCCCAGAAATGGCTGTCTCAGGAAATGCACAAGGTTTAGACCCATTACATTGAGGCACTGCACTGAGAGGCAGCACAGTCCTATGAACACAATAACAGCTGGCTTCTACTCCCAGATTTGCCACGGACTCATCATATCATTTCATCTCTTTTTTTTCACCATATAAGATAGTTTTTGTAGAAACAGTGTATTTTTGAATTATAATAAATTGTTTAAAGATGTTGGGATCATTTACTCATTTTATATCCTCCTCATCATAAAATAGTATTTTGCCTCAAGTCACTACCCAATAAATGTCATATGAACGTAGTAAAATTGTGCAATGTAAAACCAAGATATTAATAGTCATAAGAGTAAAGAGAAATGGTTTTTCTAAAGGACCCTTGGGGTCCTCACAGCAATTACATGTCTACTGGATACTAATTACAATTATAGAAACCAAGATGTTGAGCCAGCAGGTAAAAACAATGGTGGTGTTTGAAAGACCACTGGAAATCAAGCTATTATCAAAACTCTAAGTATTAACCTTATCATTATCATCATCATTATTGTTTTTGTTACAGGCAATTTTTGTCTGTCTGTGATGCTGGCTGCAGAAAGCAGATAGTTAATTTTAGTCCACAAATAACCCCCTAATTCTAAGAGCTGCATTTTTCTTCTTCTCCAAATGTTTGTTGTAATTATAAGACCCTATTATTCTTATGCAAAGCCTCAATTGTGAAAGGATGAGGGTGAGAAAGGAAACAAGAAAGGAGGTGCAAATCTTCAGAAATTCCCTACTCAGAGTAAATGCTGATATCCTTATTATGGCTCCAGATTTCTTCTTGACTTGTCTTTCTCCTAATCTCTGACTTTATCTTCTTATTCTCCATATTGCTCACTTAGTTCCAATGTCACTGCCTTCCATTATCCCTTAAGCACATCAGACATGCTCCCACTTGCTATTCCTTTCTCCTGGAGCAATCTCTCTGCAGATAACCAGTTGGTTGTCCCTCCTTTCTTTCAGTCCCTGCTAAAACCTCACCTTATCAGAAAAGCTGATTCCTACCACCCTCTAAGAAACAGCAATCACCCCTTACCCACTGCCCTTCTTCTTCCCCTTAACCTACTTTATTTTTCTTTCACATTATTATACTAACTGAAATACTATAAATTTGCTCATTTGTTTATTGTCTTTCTTCCCCCTAATCATATGTAAGCCCTTTGAGTTTGTCTAGTTTATTGACTCCTACATTACCTGTGCCCAGTAATGAATGAACCAGGTGGCAATGCCACCCATAAGCTTTTTCTCAGCAATGAGTACATAAGAAGTGCTCATCATGATGGCCATCACAGGTGCTCAATAAATATGCTAATTAGAAGAAGTCCTACCCCCACCCCTACCTGATGTTAGGGGCCTACCATATCTGCTTTTGCAGCCCCTTGTGCATGTTGCATCCCTTTGTCACGTCATATGGAAATCTGGCATTGGTCCATTCTGCCCTCTTCTGCCTCTCCATATGTGAACTTTCCTCACAGGGATTGTACCCTCTAGCTCTGTAGCCATTGCCCACCCATGCTGGCAAATGCTGGATAACCAGTACATATTTGCTGAAACAATGGGTAAATGAACACAGAGAGAAACAGAAAAATGGCCAAAACCCCCAGAAAGACAGAGAGAAAATAAAATTAAATAAAGCCCTAGTATAGTCCAGTCTCGGAATAAATAAGGTTGACTATTCTTTCAAAGCCATTTGCACTCATAGGGTAGGCTATGATTATACATTTTGTGTATCTGAAACCTTTCTATATTTATTTTCGGCTATCTCCAAGTAATCTCAAGCAAAATCAGAAGTGAAAAAAAAGTAGAAATGAGGACTGGCATAGAAGGTAATTTACTATCTAGCTACAACTCTAGTTAGATTAATCAGGGAACTCTGTGGCTGTTGTTCTTATAACTTACAGTGAGGAGCACAGTTTCAAAATGGTTGTTAGGATATTTAAAAACTATACCCTATATCCTTGATAGAAATAACCAAAAGTAGAAGAGGGCTACTTCTGTTAGCAATTACAGCAGTTTGCAAGGAAGAAAGACTTCCTTCTCACAATTCTAAGAGGGGAGACAGTCTCAAGATAGAAAATGTCTGCAAATAAATACAGTAAATTCCACAAGAGGCCATCAAACTTAACCTAACTGAAGCCAATTATTTTTTCTGTAATTATACATGGACCTCTTTTTCCCCAAGGGAATCATGGCTCTGTTTGGAATTTCCTGTTAGGAATTTTTAAAAGTAAGGTTTTACTTCTAGCATCTAGAACAAAACAAGAGAAGAGCTTATGTATTATCATGAATAATATTTGTTTCTTCCTCAATTATTTATTTCCTGTTGGGTTCAGCTCTGAAATGTGAGATTGTTATGTGGCAAGTTAAGAAGATGATTCAAGCCATACAAACGAGAAGTATGCTTTATTCTTAGTGCCAATGTCTAAAAGAAAGCAAAGTAATTTAAATCAGTAAAAACTTTTTATTCTAAAGAAGCAGGCAGAACTTGAAATCTCTTCATTAGCTCTCTTACTAATAGTAGTTACGTTTAAAAAAATAGGTATCAGGGACGGTCACTGCTGTATCCCCAGTGCCTACAATGATGCCTAGCTCATCCTGTATGCCTGATGAATATCATGTATTATCTAGCATAATCTTTATAACAATCCTGTTCATGAAGATTATAGGACATAATGTGTGTTATTCATGCGTATAAACTCTGTAAGTGAACATTATTTTCTCTGTCTTAGAAGTGATGAGAAAGGTTTTTTAACTTGGTCAGTTTACAAAGCAAGTAAGGCAGAGAACAAGATTTAAAGACAGGTCTTTATTTTTCAAATGTCTCTGCCCTTGGCCAAGCTGCAAAAGTGCCTTAAGTAGGTGATTTTGATTTCTGTTAACTGGCCATGAAAAGTATCATGTTAACTCTATATTGAATTAATCTATTTAAAGGCAATTTTTATAATCCTCATGTGTCTTTACTCTTACAGATACAAAGGATAATGTTTCCTTGTATAAGCCATACTTTGAATTATCTCACACTTAATAATTCAGCTCGGTTTCCACAGTGAAGTGGCAGGTTCACTGACTATTAAACTTCTCCTATTCACAGGTCCTACACCCCATCCTCCATTCTTTGAGCACCGTATCCTCCCTCCATTCTCTGCTCATTCTTTGAGAAGACAGTGTGGCAGTCCTCCCAGAACAACTATTTCTGTCTCTGGGCAGATCCAGAGCTATTTCTGGCTGGAAAACACCCACATAATGAATGCACCATACCTGCTCCCAGGACTGGGCTTGCAAGACCCTACAGAGGTGGCCTTTCAGTTGCATTATAATTCAGGTCCTAGGCACAGTGCTTGTTCCCCAGTGAGTTTGCTGGTAAAACAATCATTGCCCTGGTCCACCCCTACCTTGTAGACATCCAGCTCTCCACACTGCTGGTCGAAGCGAGTGTAGAGTGCATTGAGCATGGTGATGACCTGCAGCGGTGAGCACTGGGAGCAGATGGCAGTGAACCCAACGATGTCTGAGAAGAGCATGGTGACATTACTGAACTTCTTGGCTTGCACAACTTGCCCTTGCCACAGCTGCTGAGCAACCTCACAGGGAAATATGGAGCACAGAAGATCTACCGTCTTTTTCTTCTCCTCCTCCAGGGCTTGGTGGGCTTGCTCAAGGGTGGCCTTCAGCTTCCCCAGCCTCTTCTTCAGGCCGTCTTGAGCTCGGGCTTGTTCCCCTATTAAGACCACATCCCTCAGTGCATTGTGAATTGGGATGTCTGAGAGGTAGAGCCCTCGTCCTGTAAAATCTTCTAATCTGTCCACACAGGGTGACCCCAGAAACAAGATTGCACTGGATTCAACAATGTAGATCATTTGGCCTTTGAGGTCCATAACCTATGAAGGAAAGGATAACCAACTGTGGTTTATTCAAGTTTCCAACATCTTTCTGAGACAAAAGAAGGGGAAGTAGATACAGTAATAATCCCTTTGTGTTTAAACCTGCTGAAAAGGAACAATTTGCTTTCTTATAGTTCCAATTTTCTATGAGTTCTAAAATGAATGCGGACGTTTGAAGAGTATCTTAGAGTATACTCTACACAGAAATCAAGATTTACAATGAACAATGCAAAATGCTCTTGCTTCAAGGCTGATGCTTTTGCTACTATATTCTTGTTAATAGTCTCACTTGATTAATCTGAAGTTCTATTTTTTGTATAATATGCTACTCATGAAAATGTGTCCTTCCTTTCTTCCTTCTTCCCTCCCTCCCTTTTACTTTTTTCTTTGTTCTATTTTTTTGGCTTCCTTCTCTTTTAGCATGTTTCTCTTCTCTTCCGCACTTCTCCCATAAGTACTTGCTCCATCTGGCAGGTGTGGAAGTGAAAAAGTCTCTAAAGGTAAGATTTTTATCCTAATTTTTTTTCTGTCGTGAGAGAGATGGGGCTTCAAGTGATCATCCTGGACCACAAGAAGGTTTACTTCCATATGTGTGGACAAAGATGTGCATGTGTGTTCTTGCGGCAAAAAGCCAAAAGCAACCCAAATATCCTTCAATTGGGTACCAGTTAAATAAAGTAGAGCTTGGGAGTCCCAGGTGGGCAGATCACCCGAGGTCAGGAGTTCAAGACCAGCCTGGCCAATATGGCGAAACTTCGTCTGTACTAAAAAATACAAAAATTAGCAGGGTGTGGTGGTGCATGCCTATAATCCCAGCTACTCAGGATGCTGAGGCAGAGAGAATTGCTTGAACCCCGGAGTTGGAGGTTAGAGTGAGCTGAGAACACGCCACTGCACTCCAGCCTGGGCGACAGAGCAAGACGCCGTCTAAATAAATAAATAAATAAATAAATAAAAGTAGAGCACAACCATATAATGGGATACCACTAAGACTCCAAGAAAGCCAAATAGACCTATATCTAATGACATGGGAGGATGCACAAAATATATTGTTTTGTGATAAAAGAAGTTATAAAATAGCATTTTTTTGTTTTAAACAAAAATATATAAAAATAGTTTTTTCATTTTTTTTGCTACAATAAACACCTTTCAATATTACTCATTTTTTAAACATCTCAATATATTTCATTATTTTTTATGATAGAAAAACAATAATAAAGCTGTTTTCCTTTTGGGGAACAAATGGTGCTTCTGCTAAACTTATACATGTGTGAAACCTCTCTCTTAGCTTTGCTTGTATTATCAACTATGAGTTAGCAAACTTTCTTCCCTGAGACTAAATAATTACCAAAGTTCTCTACCATGAGATGACAGAATATGTTTTAACCTCCACATTTGCTAACAATTAATTAAATAAATTATTTGTTTTTTTCATGTCTATTAAATGTTGATTACAAGTCCATTTAGTTGCCTCCTACAAGAAACAAGTGACTTTTCTTCGTTGTAAAACAATACCTCTTATTATTCAACCTAAGTCAGCTATTTGGTAATTGAAAAACATATTTTTATATAAACCTTTATCAAATTTCATTATAAAACATTCCATAAAGATACTAAAAGGCAGACTGCATTCAATAAATATTTTTGGAGTAATTAATCAAGTAAGCAAACAAATGCAGAAAGAATTTTGTGTTAAGTTTACTACAGCTTTACAATTCTTTCACCATTGTTTTAAATATGTTTTATCAAAACATTTGAAGTGATGCATATATTTTTACCCTTTTGTTTCTTGCTCTTAAATATGAAATAGCTTTCATATTCAAGATAATATTATGTTTTCCTTACCCTCGAAGATTTCTTCACAGAGTTGTCCCATCTCCTCACTCGTACAACAAACTGCATATTCAACATAGTCATGATCCCGCTAAATGTCTGGTTGATTTTTGGAGTCAGAATTTCAAAGTATTCTTCAAAATTAGGCTTTCCTTGAAAGTCTCTCCTGTTCATCAGCCTTCTGATGCCATTGCCAAATTGCAGAATTGTCATATCTTTGTCAAACATGAAATGGAATGGAAATGTCTTGCAGAAGAGCGATGTGGGAATCACCAGCGAGGACTGGGGTTTGCTGGGGGACAGGGATGGCTTGGTGCTTTTCACGTGAACGGAGTACAACAAATAGGGCTGATTCACAAACTCGCTGCAATCATTATGGAAGCAGGGAGGCATTAATGACACTTCCACTTCCGTTTCATATAATACGCGAGCAGCTGCCTTTATGATGCCGGGAAGAATCAAGGAGGTGGTTCTCTTAGGGAAGAAGTAGTAAACATGTAGAAAATCATCCTCCTTATCCAGGCATAGAATGGAGGCGTCCTCAAGCCTGCCCCTTTTTCCTGCTTCTTGGCAATGGCTGCTCTGTTTCAGAAGGGTACCGAAGCTATTTAAAAAATCTTTAAGGGTGCCTCCAACCACCCCAAGGATGTTTTCATCTTCCTCGTAACATATTTTAAAAAGTTCTTCACCAAGAGATTCTTTGATAACCTCCACTGGAACTCCTGAAATCACATAATACATGTTCTGCCATAGCAAATATGCCACCTTGGTAAAGCTGTGCCATTATTCCTATTTTCAACTTGTGTTATTTGCTGATTTAGCTCCCTTTATATCTGCTAATAACATTTCCAACCAAAATAACAGTTCCAACCCCTATATCCAAATTATCTACCTAGGTTAGCTTCTACAATTCTAGTAACTGAAGAAAAATCCCAAACTAATTCATTAAAAAAGAATGACCAGTTGAGTATAATACACAACTTTTTATCTCCCTGAAACCTAACTATAAAAGAACAATTTGAATTCCAGTATTAAGTACATTTTGGCAAAAGTCCTCCAATCTTTCTGTTAACAACAAAAGCAATCCATCCTCATGAAGAGGAGCTTCCTCTATGAGGGTTTCCAGCAGCAAAAGGGTCAGACACGGAAGTTAATTTAAAATTACTGGCATGAAACTCAGTTTTGTCTAGAAATGATTACAAAGCATTTTTTTCCTGAATAAAATAGCATTCTTGTTGTTTAGTGTTAGCTGAATGAATATCTGCCTGAAATATATAATTTACTTTCTGTAGCATTTTCATGAGTGCTATAAGGTTAGAAATAAGCCTCTGTATGTCTGTGTCTTTTTACAATGTTAGGCTTTTATTAATTTTTTTTTTACCATAAAAGCCATGAGTTACATGAACTTTTTAAGGAGGCAATTTTTTTTTTCTTCTTTGAGACAGGGTCTCGCTCTGTCGCCCAGGCTGGAATGCAGTGGTGCGATCTCTGCTCACTGCAAGCTCCGCCTCCCAGGTTCAGGTGATTCTCATAACTCAGCCTCCAGAGCAGCTGGGACTACAGGTGCACACGGCCATGCCTGACTAGTTTTTGTATTTTTAGTAGAGACGGGGTTTCGCCATGTTGGCCAGGCTGGTCTTGAACTCCTGACCTCAGGTGATCTGCCCACCTCGGCCTCCTAAAATGCTGGTATTACAGGAGCGAACCACCGTGACTTGCCAAGAGGCAGTTTTTTTTAGTACTTTCTGTTTACTTGTTTCTTTTTTTTTTTTTGAGACAGAGTCTCGCTCTGTCGCCCAGGCTGGAGTGCAGTGGCGCAATCTCAGCTCACTGCAAGCTCCACCTCCCGGGTTCACGCCATTCTCCTGCCTCAGCCTCTCCGAGTAGCTGGGACTACAGGCGCCCGCCACCACGCCCGGCTAATTTTTTTGTATTTTTAGTAGAGACGGGGTTTCACCGTGGTCTCGATCTCCTGACCTTGTGATCCGCCCGCCTCGGCCTCCCAAAGTGCTGGGATTACAAGCGTGAGCCACCGTGCGTGGCCTGTTTACTTGTTTCTTAGAGCTACAAGCACACAGGCTCAAGTCACTCCACAAGTCAGTATTGTAAATGATACATAATAGTATGCTTAATTAATATAGAAAATACAAATGTTATAGGTTAAATATTTTGTAACAAAGTAACATTTAACATCAAAAGGAAAAAGAGATAGGAGAAAGAATTAACAAATGAGGGTGGGTATGGTGAAGAAGACAAAAGGAGTCTTGGTTTGGGTCAGGCCGTCTGTTGGTCTTATAAGAAAGACTCTTTGAGGTGGCAGAGGCTTTGGTGGCATATGTCTAGTTTTTTATCACGAGTGAATGTAAGAAGGTGTCAGTTAGGACGACCGTTTTGAGTTGTTGAAGGTTTAATTTTTTATAGTTACAGAGTCCTCTGGTGAGACCTGATAGTGGAAAAGTGTGTTTGTGTTTTCATCTGGTTGTACGTAGTTTTCATTTTTTAAATTTTGTTTATTAAATAAAACACGTTATTTTTATTGGCAAAATACCCTACAAAATACAAAATGGAGTCTTTTTTAAAGATGGAGTTAGTTATGTCAAGGGTGCTCTGTATGATCTTCCCTTTCTATAATCTCCTTTAATCTTTAAACTCTGAGTACCACATTTTTTCTTATCTGTAATATGGGAAAAAGAATAGTGCCCTCTTCATAGCACTTTGTGGGGCTTATGTTCAGAATAGGGCCTTGCTCCTAGGAGGGGCTCAATATACATTAGTCATTATTATTATTATTATCATTATTATTATCAATATCTTATACTTTTAGAAAGATGCAACCTTGTGGTTCATGTACTGAAACTTTGGAAAGGACAGTAAGACAGTCACACATCAATTTTTTCTCTCAAACTAATGATTAATGTGAGAACACTGTTAACTTTTTTCCCATGACTGTTCCTAACCTTTAAAAGCGTTCTTTATTTTACCTTGTTGAGTAGAAATTTTCATGCATAAATGAGGAACACTTAGTTAGGTTCAAGATCAAAACCTGTGAATGTCTGTGAGTCAGCTTCCCATCTAGCCTTATCTACTCCTCAGCAAGTAAACATAAACAGAGAAAATGCTTTAGGTCAAACAAAAAATATAGTATCAAAAAGAGTTACTCTTTACATTAACAGAATACATAATATTGAACACTTCATACTGGGAGTCACCAACAAATAAATATGAATATTTTTGGAGAAAATGTGAGTTCTACAGGTATACGACATGCTTTCTAATTACATAAACAATTCTATTACCTGCTGCAACTGCTTGCTCTGCAATTATTTTTTCAAAGTCTTCTCTTTCCAAAGATTTCCTGGAAATATTTCAATATTTTAAGTTATAAACTTATAAATACATGCTAAAAGTTCAGATTATAATATACAGAAATAATGATAGAAAATAGTTTAAATTAGGCCAGGCATGACGGCTCACGCCTGTAATCCCAGCACTTTGGGAGGCCGAGGTGGGTGGATCACAAGGTCAGGAGTTCAAGACCAGCCTGGCCAACATGGTGAAATCCCATCTCTGCTAAAAATACAAAAATTAGCTGGGCATGGGGGCATGTGCCTATAATCCCAGCTACTTGGGAGGCTGAGGCAGAAGAATTACTTGAACCGGGACCCAGGGGGCAGAGGTAGCAGTGAGCCGAGATCGGCCACCACTGCACTCTAGCCTGGGCAACAGAGTGAGACTGTCTCAAAAAAAAAAAAAAAAAAAAAAAAAAAACGAAAGAAAATAGTTTAAATTCCCTTTTCTGTAGAAGCAAATCTTGACTATCAATTTTATGAGAAAGGAGCAACGACATGTACCATCCCGAACAATGTTGGAAAACCCCAAAATATACATGACATAGAATGTTTTGTTATTCTTCATAAGAAATATTTACCTTTTAAGTGAACTTTACATAGACTAATACAGACAGTCTCAGACTTAGCATTTTTTTTTTTTTACCTTTATATCGGTTCAAAAGCTGTAAGCATTCAGTGGAAACTGTACTTCAAAGTTTGAATTTTGATTTTCTCCCATGCTACAGGTATGGAGTACAATGTTCTCATGTGATGCTGGGTAGTGGCAGTGAGCCACAGCTCTCATGTGGCCATGAAATTGTGAGGGTAAACAACCGGTACTCTACAGTGCACTGTGTTGCCAGATGATTTTGCCCAACTGTATGCTACTTTAAGTTGCTGAACACATGTAAGGTAGGCAAGGCTAAGCTATTCAGTAGGTTAGGCGTGCTAAATGCATTTTCGACTTAGGGTGTTTTCAAGTTATGATGGGTTTATCTGGACGTAACTCCACTGTAAGTCAAGGAGCCTCTGTACTCAAGAGAACCTTCCCTGGCTGGCAACCTCAAACATGAAATGACCAAGAAGAGGATGGTAATTCTGATAACCAAGAAAAACCTACATACAGATAGAATTCACTTTTAAGTAATATTATATATTTTCCTAAAGCAAATATATAGAATCTTTTGCTTCTTAGTTTAAGTCTCTATTTATCTCTCAGATATCATTATATTAAACTTTAATCCTTGATTTTGTATAAAAAATTAGTAATGAAAGAAACCTATTCTTCATTCAATTACTGCACTTGTTTTACAGCATAGAAATTGAGACCATAATAGCATGCTTTTTTACTGATAAAAATTTTTTGCCGTTTTAACTGCACAGCTTGTTGATTCATGTTTGCCTAACTGTTTGTGATGATTTCTGATAGTGATGAGTGATTATGACAAAATTTGCCATGTGAGCAAAGCTAGTTTGTCCAAACAGCACATAGTGCAATTCAAACTACAGTTCCTACCCTCACCTTCAAAAAATACAAGTGGGTGTAAGCATTGCACATGCACCAGCAAACACATGTGTGCCTCATACAAACACACACACACACACACACACACACACACCAGCATGAGTTCATACATCTAACGATGTGATCAAAAGATCCCAGAAAAAGAAACTAAGCAAGAACTCTCTGAGCAACCAATCCTGAGGGACATGATGGCTGTACTAACACTCATTCACTGAAAAAAAAAGAGGAGGGGGGCAGCTCTAGTCCTTCATTCAAGGGCAGTTTATTGGTTGATATATTGGATTTTTGTCTGTCAATTCATAGAAGAGAATAAGCAGCACAAAAAAGAGTTAAAATTCAGCAGTTGGCAAACTGACAGCAATAAAATCGGCAGTGACTTACCAACAAGAAAGTGAAGTAAAAAATCTTTAAGCAAGAGGATACTCCAAAACTAAAAAAAGCACAGAGGAGCCACTTAACACATCAGCAGGCAGCCTTATGAGCAAAAATCTTGTTTCAACAACTGAATAGTTCTCATCAAGACAATTTAAAAGTATAATCAGATTTCTTCTTTTATATTTAAGGAAATCAGGGAAGTGGTAAACAGAAATTTCAAAATTTCAAAAAAAATTATTGTTGGCTTAAGTTTATTTTAAGAGATATACTGCTGGAAACACATCATAACTGACTACTGCAAGAAGCTGTAGGAACAATTCAGAACACAAAGCCCTGAGAATAAATTTTGAGTAAACTGGCTGCCAAGGACTTAAGCAGACAGACACAGTAGCACAGTGAGAGACTTGAGGCTATCTTATCAGCTTGACTGGGAATTAAGGTCAGAGGTGTTCTGGAATGCTTTTCATATTACTCGTGTAAACAAAGCTTCTGTCAGACGCACAGATTCACACTCTCTACTTCTGGACCTGTCCATGACCCCTTCTTGGCTTGGTCCTGCTGCCTGCAGTCTGGGACCAGCTAGTCAGCAAGGAAAATCAGGCACATATGATCCACAGAGCAGATGATCACTCATGAGTAGGAGACAGATGAATGAATTGTTAAAACATTCCTGACAATAGTACTGGTTTGTAAAACTTCAATGACCAGCTCTGCAGATTTCAACACCAGCATTTATTCTATTATTTATAAACTAAATAGTCCTTGAAATTTCAGGGAATCAAAAACGGGGCCTATTAATTTTTTTTTTTTTTTTTTTTGAGACAGAGTCTCGCTCTGTCGCCCAGGCTAGAGTGCAGTGACACAATCTCGGCTCACTGCAACCTCTGTCTCCCGGGTTCAGGCCATTCTCCTGCCTCAGTCTCCCGAGTAGCTGGGATTATAGGCATCTGCCACCACGCCTGGCTAATTTTTGTGTTTTTAGTAGAGACGGGGTTTTGCCATGTTGGCCAGTCTGGTCTTGAACTCCTGACTGCGGGTGATCTGTCCACCTTGACCTCCCGAAGGGCTGGGATTATAGGCATGAGCCACCGTGCCTGGCCCCTATTACATTTTCTGTCAGCAGTAAATGTGCTAAATTGTATTTGATTAACTAAATCAGATTTTAAAAATGTAACTTTAGAGACAAGGGGCAGTGACGCATGCCTGTAATCCTAGCAGTTTTGGAGGCCAACGTGGGTGAATGCTTGAGCTCATGAGTTTGAGACCAGCCTGAGCAACACGGTGAAATCCCATCTCTACAAAAAAAAAAAAAAACCAAAACAAAAATTAGCTGAGCATGATGGCATATGCCTGTAGTCCCAGCTACTCGAGAGGTTGATGTGGGAAAATGGCTTGAGCCAGGGAGGCAGAAGTTGTAGTGAGCCAAGATTGCACCACTGCACTCCAGACTGGGCAACAGAGCAAGATCCTGTCTCAAAAAAAATAAAAATAAATTTACAAAAAGTAACTTCAGGCCCATGCCCGTAATCTCAGCTTTTTGGGAGGCTGAGGCAGAAGGATGGCCTGAGCCCAGGAGTTCTGGGCAGCAGTGAGCTATGATCACACCACTGCATTGAGCCTGGATGATAGAGTGAGATCCTGTTTCTAAAAAAAAAATAAAAATAAAAAAATAAAAAGTAACTTTATATTAAGCCTCTTCAGAAGCGCTTTAAAGGAAAATTTCAAAGAATACTAGAAAAAAAGTGTAAACAAAGCTGATGTTCTGCAGTGCAAGCAAACTAGTTAGGAGAATACAGAAACATTTCCCTAAGGATGAATAAACAGCTGCTACCCCCGGAACCCGGAGTCCCCCTCCTCTTAAGGCCTTGATCCTTCTACCTCCTCCTGATGCAGATACTAAAGTATTAACATGTTGAGGTGTGTGTTGGGGATGGGGTACCTGCTGGGACCTGGCTCAAAACTTTGGCAGCATCCTTCAGGCAAGAAGTCTTGATCGTTTGGGATCCATGACTTACCTGTTGTTAAATATTTTAGAAGTTACCGATTAGTACGAAAGAATTGGCCTTGCAGGAGCTTGTTAAAGCAGCAGTTTATAACCACAACCACACGTTTAAAATAATGGGCTCTGAAAAACCCAGGCTGGAACCCCAGCTCTGTCTTTTCCTCAAACAGCTATAAAATTCTAAACACTTCATATAAACCTGAGTTTAATCATTTATAAAATGTGATAAATAGATGCACTTACTATGAAATTAGTATCAGCTAACGCGCTAAGTCCAGTTTCTGACGTACCACAGTGATTCAATAAAGGGGTGACACATGCAGTAAGTGCTGGCCATTAGTAGCAGTACTAGTCATTGTAATAAGAGGTTCACACAACTAAAGTGGTTTGACTTACCTGCTTTCTTTTATTTTGTGCTTTGCCAATGTTCTCTGAAATGCAAGGTTCAGCCGTTCAAACTGAAAGTTCAAAAGAAATGTTTTAAACATTCCCTTAAATAATAATTTGTTTGAAATTATATATTTAAAAATGCATCCTGAAGATTTATTTTAGAGAAGCAAACACATTATACAATTGCTTGAATGATAAATGTTGTGAATTTTCACTTTGGAAACTGGAAGTGATTCTCTATGTGTTTTGCAAACTGGAGAAGAAGCAACGTTCTGAGACTAATCTGAGATTGGATATGTGTTGTGGCCCACAGGTTTAGCCTTTGGTGGTGGTCTCACTGACAGCCACAGAATAGTTGAGCTGAGCATGAATCCAAACAGAAGATTTCAGTTTGGTACTGTTAGGTCTTCTGCAATATAGGATTCCACGGGCATCGCTTCCTCTGAGTCAGGAAATCCCTCAATGGGCAGTCAATACTTCAATCTCAGCATGGACCAAGCCAAGCAAATTTCTGTTCCTTTCACAAACTCCACACCCAGCTGCCCCAGTGACTCTCTGCCCTTAACTATACATTCATATCATCTTCTTGTCTAGCAAACTCTGGAGTTATCTCTGTCTCTTCCTTTTTTGATCTCTTAAATCTAATCTGTCACCAAAGTTAGTTGATCATTTATTTGAAATGAGCCTTGGGTTTACCTTGGCTTATACTGATTTCCTTTCTTTGAACCAATAATCCTCATCAAATACTTATGGTTTTATTTTCTTTTATTGATTTCTGAGAATTTCATGAGTTTTCTTATTTTGCAAGACATTTGTATGTAAGCTTTTATATTTAATAAATACATGTTGAGTAGCTATTAATTTATCTTAACAGCTGATTGTCTCTAATAAATAAGTGGAAAGTAGAGCATTGATAAGCAGTATTGTCCATTTTTATGCATTCCATGTAAAAATCATATGTATCTATGTATGTACCTCCCTCTTGCTATATATGTGTGTATATATATAGATATGTATATAAAACTATATATTATATATATAGAACCATTGATTCTATATTTTCCCCAGAGGAAAGTGAAAAATTTTTTGCTGTTCCAAGTTAAGAAATTCCTTTTTCCTTAAGAACTATTTATATCTCTTGTAGAGTTTCCACCAGTCAAGTGAGGCACTGGAGTAAACCAAAATAGAGCAAGGTTCTGTTTTAATGACATGAGTTATGAAAAGGGCTTTTAGTTTTAAATATACACATACAAAGCTTAGAAAGAAAATTTAAAAATGTATTGAAAGAAAACACAATTGCTGAAAAAAATTAAAGAGAATTTAAATTTACAATGTGGAACAATTTTTCAGTCTGTTCAGATATAGAGAGAAAGAATACTATCTGCCACAGGATGAAAGAAAAGCTGGTGGAAGACACACCCAGAGGGCAGATTTTGACTCGGGCCTGGTGAGCTATGTAAAGCCAAAGGGCAGTTGAGAAACATGTTCAAGAAAGAAACTATGGGCATATTTCCTAGACATCTTTCTCATCAAGGAAAAAGGAAGGTAACATTAAATTAGTGATACTGTACATGAAGTAAATCAGCCAGGGTGCTTGAAATGTTTAAATATCTCAAGAACCATCTACTTGGTACAGTAGAGAGTTACTCCAGTAACAGAGTATTAATGTGGATACAAATCCATGAAATCATGAGTGGCTATGAATTATTTGTTCCTGCAAAATATATTCATATGAAAAAAGAAGTCTTTAATAAAATAAGGGTTGCTGCCTTTGTGCTTGAGCTCTCAGTTTTTCTTCATAGCATTTGCTCACCAACTTTGTAAATTTTTCATAATCTGTCTCTTCCATTACAACAGAAGCTCCAAAAGGGCAGAGAGTGTCTGTTTTGCTTACCCATCGATCCAGAACCTACAATGGTACCTATCCATAGGAGACGTTCAATACATATTTATTGAATGAATGAATGAATGAATGAATGATGTCCACCTGCCAGCTACTCAAAGTCTTGAAGGCTTAATCTATAAAATTTTATCTGTGAATTGATAAAGCCAAATATAGAGGCATTACTCTCTTAGCTTGTTTACAAACAAATTTAGGTTGTTTCCAATGTAAACTATTTCAATTATATTTGTTTATATATATATTAATTGCTTCTCGGACCAGGAACTTCTTTTTTTTTTTTGGATATAGAGTTTTGCTCTGTCGTCCAGGCAGGAGTGCAGTGGTGATCACAGTTCACTACAGCCAAGAACTTCTGAGCTCCAGTGATCCTCTTGCCTCAGCCTCCCAAGTAGCTGGGACTACAGGTATGAGCCACCATGCTCGCCCTGACCAGGAACATTTTATGGGCCAGGGAGAAAGAAAACCCAACCAATTCTGCTACTGAAGAATGCTTTCTTCTTCCTCTTCAATGCTACTGGAGATACTCTACTCCTCTTTATGTCTCTGATTAAGCCATTGGGTATACTCTTTTACCCTTTCAGTCAAGATCCTTATTTCTCTTTCATTTCCTTCCTGCTACCACCAGAAATGTCTTTTTCTGGTCTTTTCCTCCTAACGTATACACTATCATTGTAAGAGGGGAGGAGAAACGGTCTCTTCCAATTGCTAAGGTTGGTGGGGCAAATGTATTTTTGGCTTTCCATTTTGAATCAAAATTTACTTTCCTAAAGCAAAAAGGAATAAAGTCCATGCAAAGCATTAGTAGCATACTTGACCGATATTATGAGTGAATAGGCTTTTATGGAAATTTACATTCATCTTATACCATTGCTCCTCTGGAAAATTTTTGTAAATTCAAAACAAAACCCATAAGAGACAGAACTCACATGTTTTCCAGGCAGAATATTTATTGGTAGAGGCTGCTGGTGCATTCAGTTTCCTACCTTGGTGCTGTACTTCCTGTGATATATCCTGACCCTGAGATGGTATGAGTCCACAATAAAATTATAAGCAGGATTCAACTGTAAGTGAGATCTGTCACACACAGCCAAACCTCAGCGCCTCATGACATAAAATCAACCACTTCAGGACTGCTCCATACCCCGACAATTCTATATATTAATTTTTGGTTTCAGATTTTAGAACTAAATCCAATATTGCCTTCCAAATTCATTCCTTACAGTTCAATATATGTAAATACTGTGTAGCAGTCTTTTGTAGATCTTTTAGTTGTCTATCACTAAAATGCCCTACTATTTGGGAAAGCCTTTATTTTGAATTTTGGAGGAACACATCCTCTTATTTGCACAATCACTGGAACCTGAAGTATTGTAGATTGTGGACTTTCTGATTCACAGAGGGGACACTTGTTCCCCAATTCAAATAGTTTGTAATGCTCTCAAGTTTGTTTCTCTTGACTAAACAATTATCTTTTGGCTTCATAAAGAATAGATCTGATTAAATTGTTAAAAGAAGTACTTTTGCCACAAATATACCATATATGAATACTTCAGGAATAACTGCTATTTGATGCAACATTGCGGTCAACAATGTGAATTTTAATGAAAATATCATTGGTGTGGTTTATGGATAAGTCACTATTTTTATTGGCTTTTAAATTTTTCTATAGTGTTTAATGTTTTTCTAGACCAAGGATATTTTAATTCATAAGATAAATTGTAATACTGTTTCTTTATTTCTTCTTTCAACCTAATATTCTAGAACACATCTGCAGATCTCATGATTCTCTTCAAATCCTCCTACTCTTACTAGGTACTTGATTTGGGATCTTATCATTTATGTAAGCATATCCAATTCAATTGATTCAATTCAGTAAGTGGTTTCTGATTTGCTGTGACTGTGGCTCCATTAAAAGCTCCTTCAAGACAGTATGCCTGAAGGAGCTTACAGAATTATTGGGAAACAATACCCATGAAAAAAGAGCAAACAATATTATATTATGAAGAGCAATGGATTATGAATGAAATGCAGAGAGTTTTCCATTTCTCCAGTTATCTTTTGCTTTAAGCAAGAGATCTAAATTTATGTGCCTCCATTTCTTAAAATAGAAATGATAAGTTTGCATTAGATGATCAAGAAGACTTTTTAAAGCTCTAGTATTCCATTACTTGGGAACCTCCTCTCACATGTTACATTTGCTAAGGATAATACATTTTTATACTTGCCCGTTCACTAATAAAAATATAACCAGGAAGTTAATTCTGATTCTCTAAAACAAAAATTGTGATGTCAAATGCTATTTTAAGTATCTTCTTTTGGATTATTAATACAACTGAAACTAAATAGTAGTCTAAGAATTAAATCTATAAAATTAACAAATAATCAGTAAAAAAACATAACAAGTATTTATCAAAGATAAGTAGATGTTTGAAGTCATCTAGATTGACTACTACACAGCTCAAATGTATTCAACACTGGAACATTTACTGCCATAAGGATAATGTCTCAGTTGGAGAGGAGTTTTAGTCACTAAGGCCAAACATACCTCTTCCATCTCCTATAGTCTTGCCCTCTCTGTTGCATGACACTGTAGTCAAATCTTAATGCTTATTCTTATAAACTCATGAACAAACAACATAGACTACTAAATTTTTTATATATAATTTTAACCTGGTATTGCATCCTAGTCTTTCAGTACATTTTCCTAGGAAAAAGGGAAGCGAAGTTTACAGCAGCCTGTATGGCTCTTCAGGATCAGGAGAAGGCACATCACCCAGAAACTTCTCTCTCAGCAGGAAAAGAGAGGAATGGAACATGCACATCCACAGAAAATGTTTGAAAGGCTCTCAAAATCTCTAGCTGAGCCAGCTAGTGAATGTCTTTTCCTGTCAAAACCAGTCTAAAAAGAAGCAAAGAGGTGACTGCATACTCAAGTGTGCAGGCACCAAAGCAAAGCTACAAGGAACAGGAAAAATCAGGGAAATATGACACAACTAAATAAATAAATAAATAAACAAATAAATAAATTTACAGTAACCAGCTCTAAAGAAATGAAGAACAATGAATTCCCTGACAAAAAATTCAATATAATGAAATTTAGTGAGTTATAAGAAAACACAGACAACTAAATAAAATAGCAAAACTATGCATGAGCAAAATGTAAATATCAACAAAGAGATAACCACAAAAATAGAGCCAAGCAAAAATTCTGGAATGAAAGAATAACTGAACTGAAAAACTCAATGGAAAGGATTAATAGCAGACTTAAGCCGAAGAATCAGCAAATTCAAGGGAGGTCATTTGAAGTTATTCAGTCAGAAGGGCGAAAAGAAAAATGAATGAAAAAGAGTGAAGGAAGCCTGTGGAACTTTTGAGGGCACCATCAAGTGAACCAGAATTTTTTTTTTTTTTTTTTTTTTGAGACGGAGTCTTGCTCTGTCGCACAGGCTGGAGGTGAACCATAATGTTTTTTAAAAAAGAGTCTTCAAGGAGAACTACAAACCACTGCTCAATGAAATAAAAGAGGATACAAACAAATGGAAGAACATTCCATGCTCATGGGTTGGAAGAATCAATATCGTGAAAATGGCCATACTGCCCAAGGTAATTTATAGATTCAATGCCATCCCCATCAAGCTACCAATGACTTTCTTCACAGAATTGGAAAAAACTACTTTAAAGTTCATATGGAACCAAAAAAGAGCCCACATCTCCAAGTCAATCCTAAGCCAAAAGAACAAAGCTGGAGGCATCACGCTACCTGACTTCAAACTATACTACAAGGCTACAGTAACCAAAACAGCATGGTACTGGTACCACAACAGAGACATAGATCAATAGAACAGAACAGAGTCCTCAGAAATGATGCCGCATATCAGGGGCCGGGCGCGGTGGCTCACGCTTGTAATCCCAGCACTTTGGGAGGCCGAGGCGGGCGGATCACAAGGTCAGGAGATCGAGACCACGGTGAAACCCCGTCTCCACTAAAAATACAAAAAAATTAGCCGGGCGTGGTGGCGGGCGCCTGTAGTCCCAGCTACTCGGAGAGGCTGAGGCAGGAGAATGGCATGAACCCGGGAGGCGGAGCTTGCAGTGAGCCGAGATTGCGCCACTGCACTCCAGCCTGGGCGACAGAGCGAGACTCTGTCTCAAAAAAAAAAAAAAAAAAAAAAAAAAAAAAAGAAATGATGCCGCATATCTACAACTATCTGATCTTTGACAAACCTGACAAAACAAGAAATGGGGAAAGGATTCCCTATTTAATAAATGGTGCTGGGAAAACTGGCTAGCCATATGTAGAAAGCTGAAACTGGATCACTTCCTTACACCTTATACAAAAATTAATTCAAGATGGATTAAAGACTTAAATGTTAGACCTAAAACCATTAAAATCCTACAAGAAAACCTAGGCAATACCATTCAGGACATAGGCATGGGCAAGGACTTCATGTCTAAAACACCAAAAGCAATGGCAACAGAAGCCAAAATTGACAAATGGGATCTAATTAAACTAAAGAGCTTCTGCACAGCAAAAGAAACTACCATCAGAGTGAACAGGCAACCTACACAATGGGAGAAAATTTTCACAACCTACTCATCTGACAAAGGGCTAATATCCAGAATCCACAATGAACTCAAACAAATTTACAAGAAAATAACAAACAACCCCATCAAAAAGTGGGCGAAGGACATGAACAGACACTTCTCAAAAGAAGACATTTATGCAGCCAAAAAACACATGAAAAAATGCTCATCACCACTGACCATCAGAGAAATGCAAATCAAAACCACAGTGAGATACCATCTCACACCAGTTAGAATGGCCATCATTCAAAAGTCAGGAAACAACAGATGCTGGAGAGGATGTGGAGAAATAGGAACACTTTTACACTGTTGGTGGGACTGTAAACTAGTTCAACCATTGTGGAAGTCAGTGTGGCAACTCCTCAGGGATCTAGAACTAGAAATACCATTTGACCCAGCCATCCCATTACTGGGTATATACCCAAAGGACTATAAATCATGCTGCTATAAAGACACATGCACACGTATGTTTATTGCGGCACTATTCACAATAGCAAAGAATTGGAACCAACCCAAATGTCCAACAATGATAGACTGGATTAAGAAAATGTGGCACATATACACCATGGAATACTATGCAGCCATAAAAAATGATGAGTTCATGTCCTTTGTAGGGACATAGACGAAACTGGAAAACATCATTCTTAGTAAACTATCGCAAGGACAAAAAACCAAACACTGCATGTTCTCACTCATAGGTGGGAATTGAACAATGAGAACTCGTGGACACAGGAAGGGGAACATTACACTCCGGGGACTGTTGTGGGGTGGGGGGAGGGGGAGGGACAGCATTAGGAGATATACCTAATGCTAAATGACGAGTTAATGGGTGCAGCAAAACAACATGGCACATGGATACATATGTAACAAACCTGCACATTGTGCACATGTACCCTAAAACCTAAAGTATAATAACAAAAAAATAAAAAATAAAAAAATAATAATAACAACACTTAACTCAGGGGGGGCTTTGAAAATATGAAATGAAATAAAGTAAAAAATTGTAACTAAAGTAAAAAAAAAAAAGAGTCCAATATGTGTATGACTTCCATTGTAGAAATTCAAAATTTACCAAACAAAATAATAAAGCCAACATAGTAAGGACAGGATTCAGGGAAAACACCGAAGCTATCTTAGCTTCCTCATCATCACCATCTGTTCATTTCTGTTCATTTCACTCTGTCCTTGGAAATGAGAGCACCGATTGTTTCCCAGACTGTGCCACAAACCAGCTCCCTGAGGAGGGCTATATCTCTTATCCTAGCCAATGCTGGCTGTCTAGCAACTAGCGTGGGGTAAGAGTAATTAAACATTTCCATTTCAAAGGTTATCTGCCAAAGTACTATTGTGTTAATATTATATCTGAAGTAAACTCCCTCAAATTTCTGCTAAGTCTAATTTATCCATCTTTCAAACTTCAATTTATTCTTCCTCAGTCATTCCAGCCTGGATTGTTTACAGCAGGAATTAATTGCTCTATCCTTTGAAAGCTGTGTAATTTTGGTCAAGTCACTGAACTTCCCTAGCACTTCCTGGGAGTGAAACAAGATTATCTGTGAAATTCCTTTCAGTTCTGAAAATCAGCCGGTCTGTGGTTCTTTGGTGCTTTGCACACAGTAGAGGGTTGGTATTGAGTCAATTAAAAATTATCAATGTATTATGTTAGCTGGTGTCTGATTAAGTCAATCTCCAGCCAAATTCATAGGTTAAGCAAATCTATATAAAACTATGAAGACTGACAGAGGGAGGAAGACATCATGAAGACCTTCAACTGCTCTTCTATTTATTTGGGTCTGTGTTCTCTTCCCAGAAGTTTCCTTAAAGGTGGATTGACAGAAGGTGCTCTAGATCTCAACATGACACTATACTATGCAGCTTGCAGGGCTATATGAAGAAGTGTGAGAGCCACAGGTGTAGGCAATCACAGGCTCATGACTCCAACCCAGGGGAGAAGGTCAAGACTGGTTTGAGCAGAACTTCAGAATCAGAGCAAGCAGCCAAGCGAGATTTTCACAACTATGAAAATTGGCAGGGGACGTATGATGCTCTTTAAAATTAGGAGAGAAAACCCCAGCAGAAAATAAGTTATTCTTTGAAGAATTTAATTTTAAGATAATAGCTAACAACTACTGACAGCTGATGGTATTGCAAGAGCTATGGATAGTTTCACTTAAAACTCATTAAAACTCTAGAAGGCGGGTACTATTATCATTTCCATTTTAGGGATAAGGAAACTGAGGTAAAGAAGCATTAAGCCTGTTGCCCAAAATCATAAGGTTTGTCAGACTGCAGTGTTCTTTTGAAAAGAATTCAAGATCATAAATATTTTAAGATAAAACACAACCTAAGAACACAATTGCTTTAAAAGAATATTTTTATGTGTTTCAAGAAAATATTCTACATTTATTGTAGCCCTGAAAGTGAGAAAGGAAGTGTTTAAATTCTCCTTAGAAAAACATTCTTCTACAATTTCAAAGTATTACAATTTCAAAATCTGAAGAGCAAGTACTCACCTCTGGGAAAATCAGTTTGCAAATACTCTCTGCCAAAGTGTGAAGATAGACTCGGCTCCGACTGGTTTTTCTTTGAGGAAGACTTTCTTGTATGTTCTTCTCAGGAATGTCTTGACAGATGGGCACGGTTGCTTTGCAGCTCTCTGAGCTTCCTGCTGCCTCCTCTGCAGACTCGTTAGGAACTTGACCTGGTGCCAGTAAGGAGAAAGGACACTCTCCTGTGATCTTGAGATCCTTGAGCTTCGTGCAGAACATGGTGTTGGTGTCTCTTACCCTGCTGCGATCTCCTCCTGATGAGCTGTAGTTCTTATATGAGACTGACAAACAGAAGCCACTATCAATTCAAGGACACTGGTAACTGGGATGTCTATGGGCAGCAAAAAGTCAGAACAGAAAGAGGAGTGACTTTATGCACTGATGAAAACAGAAAAAGACAGGTGAGAAAAAGCAATAGTCATGTCATTTTCAAGTTAAAAAAAATTCTGCTGGAAATGCCACTTATAAAATGAGCAGGACATTTGGCAAAGATCTTTACTTAATATGTATGAATTTCACTATATTAGCAAAATACTTGCTGTTACTATTTTAACTTTTAAAATAAAAGATATTTTTCCAAAAT
This sequence comes from Symphalangus syndactylus, assembly GCF_028878055.3. Classification (NCBI taxonomy): domain Eukaryota; kingdom Metazoa; phylum Chordata; class Mammalia; order Primates; family Hylobatidae; genus Symphalangus; species Symphalangus syndactylus. The sequence continues at coordinate 129,037,011 of NC_072426.2, read as the reverse complement.
GTTCTTAGCATCAACTACTGATTTCCATTTTTTATACTCATCTGGTCTAGTTTGATTTCACAAGAGTGGAACACCACGGTTTTATGACAAAAGCCACATCTAAGTCTATGTTTTATTAATGCTTATACTACTACATTCTCATTACGCTCTCCTTTCTGAAAAGTCAGAACAGTAAAAACCAATGGCTTCCAAAAATACCTAAGAGAAAACAATATGTGTAATGATCCCCAAGTACATGTTTTCAGATTTGAAACACCAACTTACAAAAAAAAAAGTTCAATGAAAAAAAAGTTCAATGAAGATGATTATGGCAGAAGAGAAATTTTATCACTTTAAATAGTAAAGCAATTTAAAAATATTATCATCAAAATGGAAAAACATCAGAACTCCTGATCCCCAAGAACATACGATGGGATTTGCAGGGGTCTCTGGATCCAAATCTAGTCAGCACTGTGGTGAGGCAAAGACTACCCCACTTCCCACTGAAATCATAAGCATCGCCATTCCAGCGTATTTTCCCCTGTAGTTTTGTTTTTTTTGATGTTGTGGTTGTAAATTCTCTCACAATTCACAACCCATTTATCATTAGCTATTTGTTACTGGAACTGTCAAGTTGTGAATTCAGTTCATCAACAATACTAATTATCTTGATTAACTGGGTCTACCAGCTATTTCCTACTCTTGGGGAAGAAAAAGAGTGGAAAAGAACTCATATTTGCTAATCCCCACATGTACTAAGTACTATGTGCCTGACACAGTGCTGAAAACTCTATGTTTACAATTAATCCTCACAGCAACCACGTAACACAGGGATTATTATCCCCAATGGGTAAGAAGCTCAAAAGTTTAGGTAGTTTTCTCTCATTTGAAATGCTAGAGAATGACTGAACTAGGGTTCAAATGCAGATTCAGCTGACTCCGAAGCCAATGTGTTTTCTTATAACTCCAAACTATTATTACTAAATTAGAGCAGTTTCCACATAATCGGGCTTTGTTTATCAACTAAAAATAGATTTGTATCTTGAAAATATGGTTTACAAATTTATATTAAAATTCAGTGAGGAACATAATTTCCTGCTCATTGGGTGGTGGTATCTGAAACATCTAAGATACAGCCTTATATTTGAATCTTTAGAGTTGGGGTTCAATTAGTTTTTTTTTATTTTCTATGCTCCTCAATGTCCTTAATATGTTCCCAGTATGTAAAAGCAACAGCTTGTAAATTGTCACATGTAAGTCATCTAATAAGTTTAGAACAATGAACAACTCATTTTCTGAACTGGGACAAACAAGGAAGCTAAATTCAGTATCTGATCCCCATGGGATGTCATGGGACATTAGGTATAGAGGAAGATTATGGATGCTGGCAGGCCAGAAGAAGCTGCCGGGGCTCTGTTACCTAAAGTTATAACCAAAATCTATGCTCATATATAATTTATGAATCTTCAAGAAGGGACAAAAGAAAATCCTATGCATTTATGAGTAGAAAATTTGTTCTGCCAGAATAGAATGGAAGCGGTCTACCTCAAAAGACTACTGAAGTGGTCCAAAGGTAATATGGCTATAGGGGGAATGATTACTTAGATTCTACAAAACCTAAATATCTAATAATTTTACCCACATTTGTTTTGGGACTTAATGTAATAAATATTTGTTTCTTAGTCTTTACTACATCTCAACATAATTCTATTATTGTTTAATAACTTCTCTTCCGATTTAAGCTTCAAATCAGTGATCAATTTTAAGCTTTAAAAGTGCTTTAACCTTTTCTGTAAAGGGCATGAGAACAGATACTGTCAGCTTTGCAGGTTACATGGTCTTTATTGCAACTATTCAACCCTACCATGGCAGTGTGAAGCCAGCCAGAGATGATATACAAATGAATGGGCACAGATGTGTTCCAATACAACCTTGTTTGTAAAAGCAGACTGTGAACATAGCCAGCAGTTTGCTGACCCCTGGTTGTAGAAAGCTGAGTATATTAACTAAAGCATTTTAATTAAAATATAATTTTGACTATAGGAGCAAAGTTATTTCCTCATCTCCTCTAGTCACACCTCTCCAAAAATAACAGCCTATGCAGGTCCAGTTTTGGCTGGGGTCGGGGAGCTTGGAGAGTTTTTTTCATTATTATTTGTAGAGAAAAGGTCTCACTATGTTGCCCAGGCTGGTCTCTAACTCCTGGGCTCAAGCAATCCTCCTGCCCTGGCTTCACAAAGTGCTGGAATTACAGGCATGAGCCACTGTACCTGGCTGGGATCCAGTTTTTGAACAACTTCAACATAATCAAAGAGAGTGTAATAGATAATACTAAATAACTATTTATACAAAAAATAGTGCCATTATTTTATATTAATTTTCAGGGAAAAGAGCTGTATTAACTGAATGTCACTATTTCAGTTATATCAAAATCTAGCTACAATAACCAGCAGAAAAGGGTACACAAAAACAAAAGGGAGACAATGAGAAATGGCAGATTATAGGTTAGGTCTGAGGATGGCATAGAATTATTACTAAAACAAATTATTCTGGTATATATTAGAATTTTAGTATTGGACTTAGAAGTTCGCCATAATATAGTTTGTAATAGATCTTTCCATTAAACTTAACTCTCTCATTCACATTGGATTTCAATGCTGGTACCCAAGCCCAATATTTTAATTCTTATCTTCCTACTGAATCCAGCTGCAGCAGAATACAATTGACCAGTCAACCTTCCTTGAAATAATTTCTTTTCCTGTACCGCACAGTACTATAATTTCCAGGAAATGTGCCGAACAGTGTTTTTTATTAAAGCAAAAACAGCCAACAGGAAGCAAGTTGTGCTTACTTTAAGATAGTTAAGTGTTTGGTCTCATTAAATTACATATGTATAAACAAACTAATTAGCATACTTCATCTACTCAACTGATGAAATTACACTATGAAGCAGATGCACGCAGTGTTGATACCTTGGAAACCTGTTTGTCTTGCTTTTGCCTGCCAGGAATATTCTGTATTCCTGGCAGGCAAAACATTGTTCCTCAACTAAACTAGTGATGATTTTTATGGGTAACGTTAGCAGTAACTTCAGAAATGGTTTGGTCAGTTGGTGAATTTAGTACATAGTTGGTTGTAGAAATGGTAGTAACATGGTAAGGGAAAAACAAATAAATTAAAATAATAAATTTGGCGACAGGCCTTGGCAAGAAGTGGAATAATATGTTCTCAGAAACTTGAAGAGGTACTTCTCATTCCAAAAGTTGATAATTAAACAGCCTCCAAATAAACTTAATGCTCGCTCTCTTTTTACTAGTGAGTGATTAACTTTGCCGTGGTGAGAATAATGACCCAGCTACTGGCCTAGTATTAATAACAGGGACAGAATATTGTCCAAGTAAGGCAACCCTCAATCATTTAAACTCTAGAATTTAAAATTTAATTAAGCATGAACTTTTTTTTTTTTTTTTTTTTGAGACAGAGTCTCACTCTGTCGCCCAGGCTGGAGTGCAGTGGCATGATCGTGGATCACTGAAAGCTCTGCCTCCTGGGTTCAAGCAATTCTCCTGCCTCAGCCTCCCAAGTAGCTGCGATTACAGGTGGCAGCCACCATGCCCAGCTAATCTTTGTGTTTTTAGTAGGGATGGGGTTTTGCCATGCTGGCCAGGCCGGTCTCGAACTCCTGACCTCAGGTGATCCACCTGCCTCAGTCTCCCAAAGCATTGGGATTACAGATGTGAGCCACCATGCCCATCCTAGAATTTAATTAAGCATGAACATCTTGTTTACATGTAACAAGATCATGTAGACATGTAACAATATCATGTAAGGAAAACACCCCTTACCACACTCTCTGGCACTGATATACTTTTCTCCAAAAGCAGGTCTTAAGGAGCAGATGAAAAGTTAGAAGAAGACACTTTTCAAAAGATGGCATACATGTGACCAACAATCATAGGAAAAGAAGCTCAACATCGCTGCTCATTAGAGAAATGCAAATCAAAAACACAATGAGATACCATCTAACACCAGTCAGAATGACTATTATTAAAAAGTCAAAAAATAGGCCGGGCGCGGTGGCTCACGCTTGTAATCCCAGCACTTTGGGAGGCCGAGGCGGGTGGATCACGAGGTCAGGAGATCAAGACCAGGTTAAACCCCGTCTCTACTAAAAATACAAAAAATTAGCCGGGCGTGGTGGTGGGCGCCTGTAGTCCCAGCTACTCGGAGAGGCTGAGGCAGGAGAATGGCGTGAACCTGGGAGACGGAGCTTGCAGTGAGCTGAGATTGCGCCACTGCACTCCAGCCTGGGCGACAGAGCGAGACTCTGTCTCAAAAAAAAAAAAAAAAAAAAGTCAAAAAATAACAGATGCTGAGAAGGTTGTGGAGAAAAAGGAATGCTTTTTAATTTACACTCTTCATGGGAGTATAAATTACTTCAGCCATTGTGGAAGAGAGTGTGGCAATTCCTCAAAGACCTAAAGACAGAAATACCATTTGACCCAGCAATCCTACTACTGGGTATATACGCAAAAGAATATAAATCATTCTATTATAAAGACACATGCACACGTATGTTTGTTGGAACACTATTCACAATAGTAAAACATGGAATCAACCTAATTGCCCATCAATGATAAACTGGATAAAGAAAATGTCATACATACACACCATGGAATAATATGCAGTCATAAAAAAGAATGAGATCATGTCCTTTGCAGGAAGATGGATGGAGCTGGAGGCCATTATCCTGAGCAAACTAACCCAGGAATAGAAAACCAAACACTGCATGTTCTCACTTATAAGTGGGAGCTAAATAATGAGAACACATGGACACACAGAGGGGAACAACACTCACTGGGGCCCTTTGGAGCATAAAGGGTGAAAGGAGGGAGAGGATCAAGAAAAGTAACTAATGGGTACTAGGCTTAAAACCTGGCTGATGAAATAATCTGTGCAACAAACTCCCATGACACAAGTTTACTTATGTAACAAACTGCACTTGTACCCCTAAACTTAAAATAAAAGTTAAAATAAAGAAATAATAAAAAAAATCGAAAAAAGAGGGAAGAGGCAAGCCTAAAAATTATGTATCCATCACAAAAGCAATTAGCTGTATTAAATGTCTACCATCAGACCTGGTAGCTGGACATGCCAATATCTGTGATTAAAAAGATATGAGCTTTTTAAGATTAAACTTAAAAGTGCAGATTTTTAAGAGTAGCCAAAAGGAGGAGAAAACTTAAAAGCAAATTGCCTTAGTAAGGATAAAGTTTGTATACTTCAGTACAAATTGTAACAACTATTTTCATAAATAAGGAAAAAGGCTTAATTTTCAGGTAGACTGAAACTTAGAAAGTTTTCCTTTCTCAAAAATTGAAAACTATTACATAAAATCCCATAAACCAGTCTTTTAAAATAGGTTTCTTTTCACTGTGTAGTAGGAAATGTTTATGGAACTTTCCCTCTGATATATCAGGAAAGCAGGACAAAGTAGTAGTAAAATTGGTGAGCATGTCCAATTCTCTCCGCCACAAAGTTAAAAAGTTAAAAAGAGACGAAGAAATCTCAGACTCCTTCATCCCATATTCCTCTCTAGCACTACCATTCTCTCTTTATTGTTATCTCCTTTTTGAAAGGTTGGCTTTATGGGCTGTGTTCATTTCCTTACATCATACTTACTCTTAAGCTTAAAACTATCTGGCTTTTGCTTTAGTATGTTAGTGATATCTCTTTATTAAATTTGATGATGCCTAAAAGTCAAAGCTTAAGACTCTTTCGGCTTTTAACATAAATTCTCCATTCATCTGCATTTTCTTTTTAATCATTTCGATTCCAATAGATTGCTTGGTATCACTGGATTGTCTTCTACGTCATTCATGCATTCATGCACTTGTTCATTTTTCTTCCTATTCAACAAATATTTATGGAGGTCCTGCTCTGTGCCAGGCATTCTTCTAGACATAAGGGCAGAGTGATGTGTAAAGAACACCCCTGGCTCTCAAGAACTTACAATCCAGGAGGAAAACTATTTCTGATGTGTCAGTTCCAAGGGTGGCCTGTGCTGCAAAAAGGGGAGGCATATAGTGCTCTGGGAATGTAAATCAGAGATCTGAACCTAGTCCTCTCAGAAACATCTGAGCTGGGCCAGGCCACGAGAGTTCCAGAAAGAACAGCATGCTTGGGAGCCTGTGTTCTAGGAACGGAAATAATTCCAGTGTAGCAAAGGCATGAATGAGGTTAAGAGGGAGCAAGGTAATGGTGATGAGAGACAAAATAGGCAGAGGTCAGGATTTTGCAGAGTTCTACAAATCACATTAAACAAGATAATACTCTATTCTAAGGGCAGTCAACTAAATAACTAATAAGCAAGAGAGTAAGTAAATTAGATTGCATTTGTAAAAGATTATTTGGAATGTAGAATGAAAAATGGGTCAGAGTAGGACAGATGGTAGATCTGGGTTGGGCAAAAACAGGACCCTGGGGGGAAAAATGAATCAATTGCAGAAGTGATTCTGAGAGAGAATCCGCAGGCCTGGGCTACTGACTGGGTGTGGGGGCTGAAGCAGAGGGAAGACACATTCCTCTGACTTTACTTCTCAATACCCCAGCCAAGGAAAACTCCAGGGACCATAGAGCACAATCAAAATAGTCCATAATACATTTCCCATAACTTTGGTTATTCAATCTTAACCAAGCCCAGAGCTTGGATTTCAAATATTATATAACACCTTGTGGGAGTTAGGTTACTCCAATTCTGCTGTTAAAAGCTCATTTTGGGAAGCAATTTCTCCTTGTTCAGAAGTCCAGAAATTGTTCACTCCAATTTCTATTACTGAGTAGGGCATTCACCTTCCTAATGGACTGCACCTACATGTAAGTGTGAGCTGTCTCAAGCTACTTTTAAGGAGGAGGATGCTTACCTTAATTTTTTGTAACTCAAGAGCCCATATTGATGATTCTCCCAAAACAGAGAGAGGTCAACTCTAAAGACAACGGCAACCTCACTTTCAATAATCATATTGGACACCCCCTGCCCCCCGACCTGCCGGGTGGCAACTGCCTTGACAAAACTACAGTACTGGACACAAATTGTGTTTAATAAGCTGCATTAAATATTTATTTAAAATAAGATGAGTGCAATCCATAATCTTTTAAAATTAGATTTAAGAGGCAATTCTGTGGCATCTTTGAAGTAATAGCAAAATTCAGTACACTCTATAGTAGGAGATTTTAACTATTTGAATTCACATTTTGTTTCTCAGTTTTTATCAAAGTAATTACAGAATGTTTTATAACTAATTTAAGAGCAAAACCCTTGGGATTATAAATCCTAAAATATATTTTAAAAACTCTCCAGTGTGATGACGACTACAATTTGAATACATGCAGTTAAACATCTTCAAATTAAGTATCATCACTACTTATGGTGCATCATGCTGATCATGAGGAAATCAGATAAACTTTTCAACCATTTTTCCCTAAAATATATAAAACAATTTCTTGCATCTTTTTCTATGATTCTCATCATAGTTACATTCCTAAAATAGTTCCTTGCAGAGGCTTAGTTACTTTAAAATATACTTACTGAAAATACACTAATGATTATGAAATGAGTTAAGGAAGAAATGTAATTCCTTTTTACTCTGTAAAATCCATTTTGTTTTTATCTGTTTTCAAATAAGTACTGTACATTTCAGGAATGTCAATTGGCTCAGGCACATCTATCGCTAGGGAAATAATGTCAGGATAAAATGGCAGGCATGCTAGATCCCCTTTGCTCCCCATTCTTCCTCTTAGCCCAGTCTGACCATATGCTCTGTTGCGCAATTTTCCTTTATTTTTCTCTTGTCTCCATAATTCAGCAGACTCAAGCCTTTCTTACAGTTCTTTCCTACCAACTACTTTCAATTTTCCCCTTAGGTCAAGGCCTACAATTGCTGAGGTGCAGTATTCATTAGAATTCAGTATGTCTTTTCACTAAACTGTTTGTATTTTGGGGATTTTTTTTTTTTTTTTGCTTTTGTTAGTGCTCTAAGCGTTGAGTGATTTCACCCAAACACATTTTTTCCCTAAGTCCTTTTATTTTTAGTGCACAGTTTTGAAGCATATGAGGTTTTCCAAGAACATCTATATTGTGTTATATCAGAAATACCTCTACACTAATCAATGTTTGATTTAAACTTGCAAATAAGGTGAAAAGCCAACCTACCAACCTGGAAGAAACAATCAACAAGATCACATTCTCTGAGACTCCACAGAGTACATTATGACTTAGGTACAATAATCTGACGAAACTTTTAAAGTGAAAACAAATCCTTGATTAAATAATTGGGCTAATTGATAGATTTCTTTCAGGTGACATAATGAACTTGATGATTACATGGCATCATAATTTCTCCATTTTCTCTTCTTTTAAATTTTGGTCACGCAGGAAGGCCTGGAAGTAAAGTAAAATCTCTACATCCTTGATGTGATAGACATACATAAACACACACACACACACACACACACACACACTAACATACACACACTTATTTTCCCTCTTCTGTAATGATGAGTTTTTTTGTTTGTTTTTTTGAGGAGTCTCGCTCTGTCACCCAGGCTGGAGTACAGTGGTGTGATCTCGGCTCACTGCAAGCTCCACCTCCCAGGTTCACACCATTCTCCTGCCTCAGCCTCCCAAGCAGTTGGGACTACAGGCGCCTGCCACCACACCCAGCTAATTATTTTTTTGTATTTTTAGTAGAGACGGGGTTTCACTGTGTTAGCCAGGATGGTCTCAATCTCCTGACCTCGTGATCCGCCCGCCTCTGCCTCCTAAAGTGCTGGGATTACAGATGTAAGGCACCTCACCCGGCCATGTAATGGTGAGTTTTTAAGTGCCTGATGTCTCATGTCTCATCAAGATAATTAGCATGACAGAGACTTCATAATTTGGAGGGTTGGGTTCACATAAATGTAGGTGCCATGCCCAGTTGTTCCCTGAGGCAGTGGAGTTGGCATAGCAGTTAAAAGCTTAGGCTACATGAACAGATGGCCTGTGTTTGCTCCCTGCATCTACCATGTGCTAGCTCTGTGACGTTAGTGAAGTTCTTAACTGAACTTCACCTCAATTTTCTCCATCTGAAAAATAAGGCTAATAATAGCAACTATCTCATAAATGTGTTGTGAGATTAAACAAAGCAATAAATAGAAAGCACTTAGAAAAGCACTGCCACCCAGTATGGGAGGAATACATGTTGACTATCACAACTGCTACTCAGTGGTAGTGTGACATTGGACAAGTTTCATAACTTCATGAATTCTGTTATTTCACACATAAAATGGTAAAGTCATGATGTAACAGATTCAAATTAAGAATTTGGAATAATATATATATAAAGTGCCTGGTCTTGCCTAGCATCCATAGGTCCATAATTTTAAAAAAAAGATAAAAGTCCAGTCTTGGATCAAGTCTTCAGTCACTTGCCTTACAAAAGCTGTGATGCTTCTTCTACTAGAGCTCTAGGCAACTTCTTGCAACAGGAAAAAAATTATCAGTGTCTGCTTGATAACTTCGGAGCAGCCCTAAAATTTTTTTTTGGTACATACAACCAAATGTAAATGCTCATTGCATACTACAAGAGAATCGTGCTGACATAAGTTATTAAATAAATGATTGACAATTTTATTCTATCTTCTCAGAAAGATTCCATAATGTTTTATACCTATGAAACCATTTTTTCATGCATCAAAACTTGTTTAAGGGAACTCTGATAATATATCCAATGCTCATTATCCTATAAATATAGAAAGCAATCTTTACTTGATGAGCATTAGAGAATATACCAAGAAAGTTATATCTAAGTAAATAGTTAGAGTTCTTTTTATTGAATTAAAAAATAATAGAATTTGCAGCATAGCTTAGAGCAGAAAGATTCTATTTTGGTTTCATCTTATCTAATTCTATGACATAATAAGTTGCATGTCTAATTCCTTTAATGAAATATTAGAATATAAAAATTGGGTGACTATGTTGAATTTTAAACCTCATTTTCTACTCATTAAGCCAAAACTATTTTATAAATCAAGCAAGCCTTATGCCATTGCACTACTCACTATTTTCTATTAGTTCATATTATTCCCAATGTGGAAATTTGAAAACAAAACAAAATCTCATAACAACCAAACTTAAATAGAAATTCTGTGGTATCTGATTTTCTTTTCTCAGAATGCCATATTGGGAAATGATTAGTATTTGTTATACAAGGAATCTTGTCTCCAATTGTTGCTTTTATAAGCTAATTGTTCTTCTAAATATGGATTCAGTGATAATTCTTTGTTTTGAGACAGAGTCTCTCTCTGTAGCCCAGGCTCGAGTGCAGTGGGCGCACTCTTGGCTCACTGCAACCTCTGCCTCCCGGGTTCAAGTCATTCTCCTGCCTCAGCCTCCCGAGTAGCTGGGACGACAGGCGCACGCCACCACGCCCGGCTAATTTTTTTTTTTTTTTTGTATTTTAGTAGAGACTGGGTTTCACCATGTTGCCCAGGCTGGTCACGAACTCCTGAACTCAGGCAATCCACCCGCCTTGGCCTCCCAAAGTGTTGGGATTACAGGCATGAGCCATCGTGCCCTGCCAATAATTCTTTTATCTACTTACTTTCTCAATGTTAGTTTGGTAGAAAGGTTTAGGTTGTGAGCAGGTAGAGGTGAGACACTAATTGGCGTGTTCACTTTAAGATATTTGTGCAAACAAGATAGGTCACCCAGCGTCCAGTTAAAGTAAGAGACACAGGGATTCCTGACGAAAGTGAAGTGACTCTGGGATTGACCTGTGGAACACTTGAATTACCTTTCTGAGCAATGAGGAGATACCAAGGTCAACTCATTCTTGATGGGAAGGAAGGTGTGACCTTGTGAGTAAAGAACTCACCCAATGGTAGGGGAAAGACAAACTGGCTGGACTCTAACTTGTCATATTTGGAAAGAAGATTCTGGAATAAGAGACACTAGTGACTCTCAGTTCTTCTAATCCAGCCTTTGGAAAGTTTTCCAAGCTCTTTGAGAGAAAGGACCAGAAACTTATACAGCTATGAAAAATTAAGACGTCTATGCAATGCTGTAGATAGAATCTTACCAAACCTAATCAAGAACATATTAATCGAGAAGTGGCTACAGAAAGAACAGCGAAGAGAAAAAAACAAAAACAAAAACACAAGCAGAACAAGAACAGATGTATTAATGGTGGAGGTTCAGGCGGTGGAGGAGCTGCAGAAGCTGGAGCAGGGCTGAGAGGGTCAGACAAAGCTAAGTCGCCATGCAGGAGAACACCAGGAGCTCAGTGATACATGAACATTATATGAGACCTAAATTTCTATGTCCATAAATGAACTTTTACTGGAGCACAGCCACACCCACTCATTTATGCACTGTCTGTGGCTACTGTGTTCAAACCGTGCAGTTGAGTAACTGCTATGGAGGTCACATGACTGCCAATGCCTTAAGTAGCTACTATCTTGTCTTTGATGGGGTCTGTTGACTGACTCCTGCTTTAAAGAGCTGTTGGGGACATCACATACATTATCTTATTTAATCTTCACAACAATCTTATGGGAAGGGTGTGTGAGTGTGTGTTTGTGTATTTTAGTATTTTTTACACATGAAGAATCTGAAACGTCGATCATGTAACTTGTCCTTGGCCATAGCTGGTGAGTGGCAGAAACAGGAAACGAACCCAACCCTATCTAACTACAGAGCTCATGCTGTGGAGCTGCCTTGAGAAACCAGGAGCTTTTGACATCATGGTGATCATTATTCAAGTTCCCCTACTAATAAATATAATCTGGGAAAACAAAGACTAAATTTTATCTGTTAATTAGAGTACAGAATAAAATGAAAGACCAGGTTGTTGGGCATGTCAATTAAGGTAATGAAGCTTAGATACTCCCAAAATGAAGGCATGAGAGATGCTTTCAGGGTCGCAGTGAACCCTAAGGAGACTCCCTTTGAAAACTTCACTTTGAGCCTCTCTAGTTTTAGGGATCAGAGAAGAATGGAAAGGCAGCTAAAAAGGCTGTTGGTGACTCTGCCACTTTTAAAGGATCTTTACAACAAAGCAGAGGAATAAAGTTTGGCAAAGTACGTTTCTCAGAGAAATTTTCTTTTATCACCCCAGAGAAAAGGCTCATAAAAGTGAAGTTAAGTGTGAGATTAGAGGCCTGGAGACTCAGTAGATGTTTTACTTTGGAGGTGGCCCAGGGGACCAGGCTAACTAAGGTATTAGTAATTGATGGGCAGTCAGATGCCTTTTCTAGTTTTCAGACCAGCAGTAAAGCTCTTTCTGATTCTTAAGACAGGAAATGAACTTTCGTCACAATACTGGGACACAGATCCTTGATGCTTATGCTGGAACCAGGTTAGCAAAAGACGTGGCAAATTACAACACAAATTCGATTCTGCCAAGTTTTTACATAATGATTAGTTTAGAAGAAATCATTACCAGAAATGAATTTTGACTTCTGAACATATACTTTGCAGGTATATATTTGGATGCTTGCAAAGTCCATGTTGAGAAAGGCTGAGTCTTTTCTCATGAAATCCAAATCCACAACTATATTCTTTTAATGCCTTCTGCCATCTGATTGATTCAAAATAGAGAAAGTTTAAATAAATACCAAACAATTTTTCCTATTCATTTCAGTACCTCTTACATAAAAGTCAATATAAAGACAGAGTCATTTGCATAATAGAAATTTAGAACTGAAAGAGGAGTTAGAGGTTATTTATTGCAATCCCTTCCACTTGCAGATGACAGAGTGCAGACTTCAGTGATGTGGCTCAAACCCCAAAGCTCAGGAGGTGTATAGGTGAGACAGGAACACAGGCAGTTTGACCATAACCCTGGAGTTCACCCAATATACCCTGATAACCTCCTCTACTGAAAATGCTGAGAAGACCTCCTCTCTTTGTGGACCACCAGCCACCACAGGGAATACTTTGAGAAAACTTGAAAACTTAGTTATTTTAATTCAAATTTCACACTTCGCCATCTTTTGAGGGTTAACATAACTACTTCATCTCAGACCAATCAGAAGATTATTTTTCGTCTATACATCATGCTAATGGTAACATACATTATAAAATTGCTTTGACTGTCTACAGTTCCCAAAATGTTGCCCCAGACTCTTTTTCACAATTTTCTCATCTTCTTTTGCACTTTCTTGAGAAACTATCTTTTAGTCCCTTTTCAAATCTCTCAATACATTTTCTAAATAACTTTCCTCATTATCTTGTCTTTGTCACTTAATCAAGTCTGCTATTTTCCAGCCTTAATCAAACCAGCCAATGCAGGTCACAGTTTATCCAACTTTGGGACTGCCAATAATTATTCTCTGCTGAAATTGCAAGAACTACTGGCTCTGAATCATCTGGTATAAACACGGAAGTGATACAGATAGGCTAACTAAATTGTTATTATCAAATTTATTCAATTTTTTCCATTTATTTTCCCTGGATTCTTTGTATGTGAAGACACAAACGCACCTATGTAAATGACACACAATTTGACAAGCAATTTTTTTGTTTTCCTATATATTCTCTTTTTCTATTTTACTTATTATTAGTGTTGTTTTTCAACTTTTTTCAGAAAAAGTGAAATCTCACTATACATAGAGTTTATGCATTTCCAAGGTCTGTGCTTGATAAAGAAATCAGCAATGCTCCTTTTTCACTTTGCTGTGAAATCAGCTAAATGAAAAACCATCCATGTTTCTATACTTGACTGCCTTATCAGAAACTTAGCACAGAATCAACCATCATTTGGCCATTCAATTAATATTAACCAATCTCAATAAAATATATTAATATTAGGCTCTTAGCCTAATAAAATATATTAATATTAGGCTATTAGCTATAAGCAATATAGGGGGCAAAACATGAACCAGAAAAAACATAAAATACAAATAAAAGAAAGCTAAATAAAAGAAAGCTAAATCAGAGTTTCTAAAATGTCTTGCTTATTGGAAGTAAATTTTAAAATGAGTTGTCAGTAAATCCATTTATAATTCAATCAAAATTTAATGTTTCATAAAAGGACAAAAATATTCCTTTCTTTAATTTTCTTCAAAGCCTGATATGAGTGGGGTATATATACACACACACACACACACACTGAATTTTCTTTTCTTTTTTTTTCTTTTGAGACGGCGTCTCACTCTGTTGCCCAGGCTGGAGTGCAGTGGCGTGATCTTGGCTCACTGCAACCTCCACCTCCTGGTTTCAAGCGATTCTCCGGCCTCAGCCTCCTGTGTGGCTGGGATTACAGGCACACACCACCATGCTCAGCTAATGTTTTTGTATTTTTAGTAGAGACAGGGTTTCACCATGTTGGTCAGGCTCGTACTCCTAACCTCGTGATCCGCCCTGCTCAGCCTCCCAAAGTACTGGAATTACAGGCGTGAGCCGCCGTACCCGGCCAAATTTTCTTATGTATATATAAGAAATTTTATTAAATAGCTAATGGCTACAATAAAAAGTGAGAATAAGTAAAGATAGAGAGTTAAAACTGTTTATAAGAAATATCAGATTTAGGCAGTGGTGGCAAAATAATGATCAGGGAAGCCTTCTTGGAATGCACAGAATTTGAGCTTATTTTTTTAAATGACTAAGTTCTGAAAATTAAGATTTTGGCAAGGGGCATGCCACAGAGAAAGAGCAGTGTAAGTGAAAGCAAGAAATGAAGGAAATTGTGGGAAAGAGGCAGGAAAAGATAGCTACTAGAGATATTATAAAATTAAAGTTGGCGTGATGTGGCAACTCACTAGATCTGAGGAATAGAATGACTCTGAAGTTTTGTGTAGAAAGATATAGTGCCAGTCATGGAAACAGGTAACAGAAGCAGAGCAGTAGGCCTGAGAGAAAGGATGTTGAATTTGTTTTAGATACATGTATCTTGAACTGTCAGCAGGGAATCTAGGGTAGAGGTGCTTTTGAAAATCGGAGTATTTACTTCAGAAGTGTGTAACAAATTAGAGATGAATTTGTGCTCCTCCCCATAGCAGAAACCATTATAGTCAGGAGTTTAACTAAAACTGTTTAAGATCAAGAGGCTACATATATAGAGAGAAGATAACCAAATTTAGAACTCCAGGGAATCCTCACGTTTAAGGACTAGAGAAAGTATTCTGACTAGGACAGAGGAGCAGCAATTAGAAAAGTATAATGAGAATGAATATGAAAGAGGACATGTGTTCGAAAAGAAGTGCATGCCAGAAGTCTGAAGAGGGTAAGGAGGGCTGAGAAAATATCGTTCGATTTTTAAATTAGAAAGATGTTTATGGCTTTTAAGACAAAATTTTGAATAAGAATAGTAGACTGAAAGTGGAAGAAAATAAGGAGTTATAGTGATAAAGTACTATACTGTAACTGAGTACAAATTACATTAAGATCCGTGGATTGGGAAACAGCAAGTTTGAAAGAAGGATTGAGAGGATATGAAATCCTTTTCTTTTGTTACCTGTATTTGTAGCTTTCTGTAAATAGAAATACTTACTATACAGAGCACAAAAATTAGCTCAAAGTACAGGGCCTTTGACTTCTGGTTAAATTGCAGAAAGTCACAAGAGACTCCCACTCCAACCCTAATAATGAGAACAAGTGAGACAAGCTATGCAATCATAATTTTTGTAAACCATCAGAAAGCATCTATGAAAACTATAATTATTGAGTCATACTTGATGATGAAAGACTGAACACTTTTCCACTATTATTCAGGAACAAAGCAAAGATGCCTGCTCTCACCACTTCTCATCAATATTGTACAGAAGTTAGGTCCTAGCCATTGCAATCGGTTAAACAAAAGGCCAAAAGGTTGCAGGTTTATGCGCATGTGTGTGTGTGTGTGTGTGCGCGTGTGTGTGTGTGTGTGTGTATCCAATCCACCCTTGAACAACACAGATTCAAACTCCATGGGTCCACTTATATGCAGATTTTCTTCTGCCTCTGCCATCCCAGATGCAGCAAAACCAACCCCTTATCTTCTTCTTCCTCCTCCTACTCCAAATGAAGACGAGGGTGAAGATTTTTTATAATGACCCACTTGCACTTAATAAATGGTCAATATATTTTCTCTTCCTTTATGATTTTCTTTTCTCTAGCTTGCTTTATTTTAAGAATACAGTATATAATATATAATACATGTCAATCAACTGTTTATGTTATCGGTAAAGCTTCCAGTCACCAGTAAGCCATTAGTAGTTAAGTTTTTGAGGAGTCAAAACTTTTATGTGGATTTTTGACGGTGCAGGAGTGTCAGTGCCCCAACCCCTGTGTTGTTTAAGCATCATACACGCGTACGTGCACACACACACACACACACACTCATATATACTTAAAATTGTTCATGTAGGAATTCCCAATGGATATACAACACAACTAGAACTAAGGAGTAAATTAAGCAATGTTTCAGGATACAAGACTGATATGCAAAATTCCATTATAACTTCTGTACTAGCCACAAATACTGGAAAATAATTATTTTAAAAACTCATTTATGATACCGTTAATAAATATAAAATACTTAGCAATAAATCTAACCAAAGGCTTATAAGACTTTTACACTGAAAACTACAAACATTCACGAGATAAATTAAGGAAGGTCTAAATATATGGAGAGATATATACCATGCATAATATTGTTAAGGTACAAATTTTCTCTAAACTGGTTTATAGATTCAGTGCAATTCCAATCAACATCCCAGCCATCACTTTGGTAAAAATTGACAAAATGAGGCTAACATTTCATTGATGACATAGGATAGCCAAATTAATATTAAAAAAGAAAAAATAGCACTGAAGGACTTATATCCCTGCTTCAAAACTTAAAAAGTTAAAGTAATCAAGACAGTGAGGTATCAGTTTGAAAGGAGTGACACAGAGATCAATGAGATAGAGATAGATAACTGGCGTTTGCAACAAAGGTGTCAAGGCAATAAAATCAGGAAAGAAAATATGTTTGTTTGCTTTTTAATAAAAATGCCATTGGAACAACTGGAAATCCATATAGAAATAGAAATAAACATGTATCCACACATCATACCATATACAAAACTTAAATCTTAATAGACCATGCCATGGTTTGGATATTTGAACCTTCCAAACCTTATGTTGAAATCTACTCTTCAGTGTTGAATGTGGAGTGAAATGGGAGATGTTTGAGTCATTGGGCAGATCCCTCATGAATGACTTGGCACCGTTCTCATGATAGCCAGTGAGTTCTTGCTCTGCTAGTTCCTTCAAGAGCTGGCTGTTACACAAAAGCCTGGCATCTCCTCTCTCTCTCCCTTGCTTCCTCTCTCTCTGAGTAATCTCTGCACACGCTGGCTCCCCTTCACCTTGTGCCATGAGTGGAAGCAGCCTCATGCTCTCACTAGAAGCAAATGCTGGTGCCATGCTTCCTGCACAGCCTGCAGAACATTGAGCCAAATAAACCTCTTTTGTAAATAAACTACCCAACATCGGGTATTCTTTTATGGCAAATCGTAAACCTACGACAAATCGTAAACCTAAATACAAAAGTTACAACCATAAAACTTACAGAGGAAAACTTAAAAGAAATTCTTTGTGACCAGGTTTGAAGCAAAGATGCTTAAATTTGAAAAAAAAAAATGAAATATTTAAAAAGAACATGATAAAGTGGACTTCATCAAAATAAAAAAAATACTTTGGCTCTTTGAAAGACATTATTACATAAACAAAAACACAAGTCACATACTAGAAGAAAATATATGTAACACGCAACAGCAAGGGAGTTTAATCCAGAATATACAGTTTTCCAACTCAATAAGAAACTAAACAATTCTATTTTAAAATGGGCAAAACATCTGAATAGACAATTCATTAAAGAAGGTATATAAACAGTCAATAAACATTTCTTCATATGCTCAATATTATTAGTTATTAAACAAAAACCCATTAGAATGGCTAAAATTCTAGAGTTCGGCAATGTCAAGAGTTATTGGCAATGTGGAATAAATGGAATTCTCATAGACTACTGGTGGGAATGGAAAACAGTTTGGCAGTTTCTTAAAATGCTAGACATTCAACAAATGCTATTGTTTATAAGCAAAACTTGGGTAATTCACAAATCATCAGGAAAACTTGCAATGTGGGCAGAAAGGTTACCATAGTGATTACCATAGTAAGTAAAAGTGTGAACCCTGCCTGGCTACAAATACCGGTTCCATTATTAATTAAATGTATGACATTAGGCAAGTGACTTATCTACTCTGTGCATCATCCATTTTTTCATCTGTAGAACAGTGATGAGAATAGACCATTCCTCAAGGGATTTGATTAAAGTAATGCAGTTGTATTAACGCTTGGAATGTAGTATGTACTTAAGAAATGTTCACTATTATTAACTGGACTTGACATAAAATTATTGTAAAAACCTTTATGCTTACCTTGTTCAAGACACATTTGAGTTAAAGCAGCATTTCTCGAAATGTGGTTTGTAAACTCTTGGGAATGTCCTGAGACCTTTTCAGAGGATCTGCAAGGTCAAAACTATTTTCATAACAATACTCTAATATTATGCACCTTTTTCATTCTCATTCTCTCACAGATTGCAGCAGAGTTCTCCAGAGACTACATGACATGTGATGATGTAATCATTCTAACGGAACTTATATTTGTGTAGAATTTTCTAAATTAGTAGGTTTAAAGCATAAGTGTACATTTTTGGAGATTAACGCAGCTTGTCCTCAGAACTTCTATTTTGATTTTTCCTAACTATCAGTATACTTGCTATAATGTTTGTAATTTCATTATTGTCTAATAATTTATTATTTTGAAATCTTGAAGTTTTTCTGGGTCTTAAATGTAAACACAAGAAGTAATTCCACTTTGCTAAATTTTTTATATAAACTGTTATTATTTTAGATTTTAATATTTATTCTAATTTAAGACCAAGTCTATTGATTTTTTCATATACATATATATATATTTTTGAAATGGAATCTCGCTCTGTCAGTCAGGCTGGAGTGCAGTGGCACAAACTTGGCTCACTGCAACCTCTGCCTCCCAGGTTCAAACAATTCTCCTGCCTCAGTTTCCAAAGTAGCTGGGATTACAGGCACCCACCATCGTGCCTGGCTAATTTTTGTATTTTTCATAGAGACGGGGTTTCACCATGTTGGACCAGGCTGGTCTCGAACTCCTGACCTCAAGTGATCCATCCACCTTGGCATCCCAAAGTGCTGGGATTACAGGTGTGAGCCACGGTGCCCAGCCTGATTTATTTGTTATATTTAAGGATTGATTCTTGGCTTAAAAAGAGGAAACTAGAACATTTTTTCAATCCACAGCTGCAGTATCTAGGACTGCCATTGTTAGCTTATAGCTATCCAATACTTAAAACTTCCTGATGAGATCAGTGGTGGTAGTCATGAAGGCTAGCTTTTGACACTGTATAATAAAGTGTGTCACCATTTGGAAAATGTGTAAATTTTAATGGACCAATATTTTCCCAATGACTGTGATCCTACATATAAGCTGATGAACAAAATCATGTATGAATAAAGGATCCATTCCCAAGCATTCTTCAGGACCTTTCTCTTATAATCACATTACCTAATCTTCCCTTAGAATCTTTCATCAACTCATCTGATTATTTATTCACTCATTCATTCATTCATTCACATATGCCAAAAATATTTATTCGGCACCTATTACTACATTCTAAAGGATGAGATTTCAGGGATTAAAAACAAAAACAAAGAAATAAAAACAATCCAATCCTAGTTCCTTAAGGAATGTTTTGAGTAAAGGTTGGGGCGGACAGACTTAGACCACACAAACTCAGTTCAGTGTGATGTCATGACAGGTTGTGATGCGGACATGAAGAATCTGCATCTGCCCCTGTACAGTACACTGGTAAACTTGTCCTTGAAAAAGTGACACTTAAGGTGAGCTTTGTAGAATAAATAGGAAATAGCAAGGCAGAGACAACAAAACAAGGCATTGCAGGAGCAGAAAAATAAATGCAAAAGACAAAGACCTGAAAACAAAAAAAGATTGGGAATTAATTGCAGCGAAGACAACATGACCATAACACACTATTCAAGGAAGAGAATGATCAAGAATAAAGCTGCAGTCAGGCAGTAAAATACAGCTGTCAGACTACCCACTTAAGTGATAAACACTGCATGACTCCTACACCACTTAAAATGAGTTTTAACACATGCTCTGCAGCAAAAATTCTTGAGACTTACAGTCACTGGCCAATTAGTATTTATCAAGGACAGTGAATGTAAATAGAAACATAGCCAAATACCTTTTCACTGTGTACAAAATAGACGGTGACAACATGCAACTACCAATTTCCAGGACGCGCTGAAACAGATCCAATGTTAAGATAAAAATAACTAAACTAAACTGATTTTCCTCTGGTTTGATTTAGGGAGAGAATCAAGGCCATAACATGACGATGTGGAAAAATGTCCTAACTATCCCCAGGAATTAAGAAAACTAATAGGCAACGAAAGCGTTAAAAAAAAAAAAAAAAAAAAAAAAAAAAAAGCTCTTCTTAGGACATTCTTTGCTTTCTTTTGGTCTTCCTCTTTCTATTTAAGCCCTGTATTGTTGCCCAATACACCCTATTTAGGTCTCATTTTCTTATCTGTGTCCCACATACTGAGCCTTTCAGTTTCCTTTTTCTCTTTACTTTAAAAAGCTATGTCCAAGTGTCATGCTCTTGATTGAAGGCAGAAGACAACGTAATAAAAGTAACGACTGCTATTGGGCAACCAGGTTGTGCTGCTCTTCATGGTAAAACAGGCATCTTATTGACTCCAGGAGATACTCCAAAAGATTGCATCAACCCAAAGGAGATTTAGACCTTAGGGCAGGACCAAGTGGGAGAGCAATTTTTGTGGAAGGTGGCCTTGCAATATCCCTCATACACCACTTTCTTGCTCTCAGCCAAGCCAGCAGGCAAGCCATAAAGCCATAGGTGGTAACCAGTCTAGGTTAAGATAAACTCTCATAGCTTCAAAGAGGAGGAGAGACAGAAGAGAAGAAAAGCAGTGACTTTAATTAGGATAATTTGTTCTCCAAAGTATAAACTCTTATCAGGGCATATCACAGCTCTCCTACATGCCACTGCTGGATTTTTGTTAGCATAAGATGAAACAACAAGGGCTTATGAATTATTCTGAGCCAGTGACACAGAAAAGAAGCAGAAACAGATGCTCTGGTGTATTAAACTGTTATTTGGGATAGAGCTGGACAAAGAGGAATATGACTTACAATTAGTGACTACAAATATTTTAAAACATTAAAAGAAATAGAATTTTACCCAAAGATGTTTGTTTTTACTGGGAAGCCTGCCTTTTGCTAATCATATTTACAAATGTATAGTGCTAATCTAATATATGAATATCTTGCTTTACAACTCTTGTACTGACAATTTTATTGCATTTACCCAAATTTCCTTCAGTGCTACATTTGTAACTCTCTAAATACTTCACATATAGTGCTAAAGATCTTGATATAACTTTATGCTCACAAATACACAATTTAAAAGTTCATGTTATACTATGGAATACTGAAACTCCTTGTCGCATATTTTATTAACTTAATAATGTAATAAAAACCACATATCATTTAACTGCTTATAATGAGCATATTTGAAGCTGCAAAGTGATTGCAAATTGAGAACAATACGCAGCTAAAAAATCCAGTGCATATACTGTCACACGCCAAATAACAATGTTTCTGTCGGCTATGGACCACGTACACAATCATGTTCCCGTATGTTTATAATGGGGCTGAAGAATTCCCATTCCTTAGTGACTGATAGCCATTGTAATGTCATAGCACAATGCATAACTGAAATGCTTGTGGAGATGTTTGTCCAGGCAAACCTACTGTGCTGCCAGTCATATAAAAAGCATAGTACATACAATTACCTACGGTATATAAAACTCGATAGCGATAATAAAGTACTATTTTATTGGTTTATGTATTTACTATATTATGCCTTTTATTGTTATTTTAGACGGTACTAGTTTTACTTATAAAAATAACCGTAGAACAGCCTCAGGCCGTTTCTTCAGAAGGTATTCCAGAAGAAGGCATGGTAATCATAGGTGAGGACTGCTCCGTGCTTGTTATTGTCCCTGAAGAGCTTCCAGTGAGAAAAGATGTGGCAGTGGAAGACAGTGAAACTGCAGATCCTGATCTTGTGTAGGTCCATGCTAAGGTGTGTGTTTTTGTCTTTATTTTTAATAAAAAAGCTTAAGATGTAAAAAGAAATAAATTTTAAAAATAGAAAAAATCTGTTAGAATAAGCGTATAAAATCCTGGACTTGTAATCTAACCCTTCTTTATTTTAAACATTTTTTTTAACAAGTATTCTCCATATAACTTCACTGTTCCAAGTAGGCTCATCATAGCACATGTTTTCTTTGTTTCTTTCTTTCCTCTTCTTTTTTTTTTTTTTTTTTTTTAGATGGAGTCTCGCTCTGTTGCCCAGGCTGGAGTGAAGTGGCGCAACCTTGGCTCACTGCAAACTCCACCTCTCGGGTTCAAGCAGTTCTCTGCCTCAGCCTCCCAAGTAGCTGGAATTACAGGCACCCACCACCACGCCCAGCTAATTTTTTGTATTTTTAGTAGAGACGGGGTTTCACCATCTTGGCCAGGCTGGTCTTGAACTCCTGACCTCGTGATCCACCCGCCTCGGCCTCCCAAAGTGCTGGGATTACAGGCGTGAGCCACCGCGCCCGGCCATAGCACACATTTTCGCTGAGTGCCTATGAACCGTTGAGCACTTGTATTAGATGACTGTGTATAAAATGGGGAACTAAACAGAGATGGTACCTCTCTCCACAAGTATCAGTATAATAGTAAAAATTCAGCAAGTAATTATTCATATCATAACAATTCTACAGAGGAAGCACAATGTGTTACAGGAAAACATAGTAAGTCATGCAATTTAGGCTTGGAAGTTCAGGGAAAGGTTTTAAGAAGCAGAGCTTAGTTTGAGATCTACAAGATGTATAGGTGTGGGCCCCACAAAGATTGAACAAGGGGAAACGAAAAGCTAGAAATGGAAAAGTGGTGTTCTTCACAAATAAATACTTCAAAGCTATGGCTTGGGAAGGCTCAGCATTACCCGTTCTGCCATACACAGGGTACACACGCACACATCAAACACACACACGCATCCCCCCACACACATGTGATCCCTGCAGTGAATCGTTTCCTTTCCTCTGTCTAGAATACCCTTCCTACTATTTGCCACATTTAAATCCTGCAGGTCCTATGATGTCCAACATCCTGATCTTGTTTTAAAACCTCAGCTAAGTCTTAGATTTCCTCCGGAAAGCCTTACTCAATATTTCCATCTTACCGAACTCTCTTCCTTCTCCTAACTTCTTTAAAACTTATTAAAACTATTCTACAAATATTATGCTCATTGTTAAGTGCTGACATGTATAATTCTGAGACTATTTCTTGGTTTTGTTCATGCAGACTTTAAATTCCTTCAAGTCAAGGAGTGTATGTCATAAACTTTGCTTTGTATCTTCCTCAGTGACAAGCATAATCCATAATAAACTTTATTGCAAGAAGTACAAAATAGTGGCTGAGTCTCTAAGAAGAGTGTTATAAAATATAAGACATATAATAAGTTGAAGCTTGCAAAAAAAAAGAAAAAATGTCCTTTTAATTCTTGCTATGATTGCCAGATAAAGTGATGATAATGGCATTTTTATTAGATATAGGAAGAGTGCACTGGATAAAGATATTCAGATCACAGTACATGAACAAACAGGCAGAACTACTCTGCTCTTGTTTTGTTTCATATCCATTCCTTAAGAAAATAATATCCATACTTATAAAAGTAGGACAAAACTAAAAATAACAAATTTAAGGTCCAGAATGTAGAATGATATCAAATATTCTAAATGAGTTTAAATCCATTAATTTGGAGAAATTACACTACAAATATTGAAAGCACGCGTGGATAAAATAAAGGAATTGTTAAAGTCATCTTTAAAAATATTGTGATGAAGGGAAGTGTTGACAGAGTCCAACCATTGCCTCAATTTTCAAAACTGGGAAGGTGGATTCCATCAGCTATAATTTAGAGAGCTGGACATTAATTGCAGGTACTATTCCAAAGAGATGATTACAAACATGGCATGCAAGCATTCAAAATGTGAAGTGCTGTTATCTACAAGCTAAGGAGAGGTCACAGGAACCTATCTTTATCAACTAACCTAGTTATCTCCTTTTGTTTTTAAAGGCAGTTACTTGACATCTATTCTGCAGAAAATGGAGACTCATTTCAGGGAGGAATTTGATGAAGTCTATCTCAGTATACCCTCTTAAGTCATACAAAGGAATGCAAACTTCAAAGAGAGTTATTTGACTATATAACTGGTTGAACGGCCTTATAAAGAGGAATAATTTATGGACTAATGTAAAGCAGGAGTCTAACGTAAAGGAAGGTGTCTAGGAACATGTCAAAGGTGGTTCCAGTTCAGCATTGTAGATAGTTACTTGGATGAAGATGTTAATTACATCCTGATCAAATCTGTTAATTCCTCTAAATTGGTGAGAATGGCTAATCTGTATCAAGGACTCAGAATCCAAGACGACCTTGACTTTCTGGAACAACAGGCTAACTAAAGGTAATGATTAAATTTAATTGCAGTAAGTATTTGTAAAAGTCCCAAATCAAGTGGCCAAACATAAAATTCGGTGGGGAAAATAAGTGTATTTGCAGAAGAATGTGCAAAAAAGATACATAATTAAACAGTGTTGTATGAGTGCAAAAAAAAAGTGGGGGTGGAAAGAGTTGAATAGATTTCAGGTTGATTTACTATATGACATCCAGAAAAGATAAATATATCAGAGGACAATCCTCTATGTTCAACTCTGGGGATCACACTTTAATAAAAACAGAAGTGCATCCAAAAGAGAAAAGCCCTGGTAACAAAGAGACTCAAAACCCATGATAAATAAGCATGGGTTGAAGAAACTGAGTATTATCTTAGACACTATTAAGAGTTGTTAGATGTAAAAGCATTTTGTATAAATACTCTAAGAGGTAAAAATTAAAGATATAAATATTATAGAGACAAATTTGATAGCTGAATATAAGAAAAGAGTTCTTATGCTCAGAGTTGGTCAAAGAAATGCTTACTGTATTCAAGATGAGTGTTGACAAATAATTTGCCAAAACTGACCTTAACATCCTCTGTGAATTAAAAAGTATGGTCCTCCGCTAAGAATGAAGTCTGGAGATAATCTGAGTAGACAAGAAAACCTGGAAAAATCCAGAATATGTACCATGGAGAATTTGATATGAAATTAACTAAAAAAGAATAAAATAGCTGCATAGCACTGTTAAGTATCCTCTAAGCTGAAATTGAAGTGAAGCAATTGGTAGTTGGCCACAAGATACAGTTATGTCTCTTTGTCCAGCTAAATCAACAGCAAGGAAGGTAAAGCAAACATTAAAAGTGAAGCTGACATTGGGAAGGCAGGTTCTGGTAGGTCTAGTGGCAAGAGATTTAAGGGTTGGAGCAGAGTTAAAATTGTTGGTGAAATAAATAACAGTTTACAAGCAATTCTGAAGAGGCTACAAACTATATGACAGAAGAGTACACAAGGTTCTCTGTCACCAAGACCATAGCTCCATGAGGTAGCATCAAAGCACAAACAAGCCTTAATTCAAGAAAAACATTGACAACAATGTTAAGCTCTTTAGACACCTACTATGCACCAAGCACTATAGATCCAACATTGGATACCGTGAAGGAGATTTGAATTTAGTGGGAGATGCAGAGGTTTAAATAGGTACTTTCAATGTCATGTGACATAGCAAAAGGGGATAAATAGATAGGCTGGACCTAGAAAAAAAAAAAAAGGTCAGGATTAAGAAATGGGTCTGCCCCATTTGCTTCCCCTAAGAAGGTGTTCACTCTCAAAGCCATTGTCTCGCGTTGGCTTCCTGCTAATTCTTAGTACGGTGAGATAGAGGACTTGGTATGTGAGTTAATTAATTTGACTTGGCCTCAATTTTATAAAATGAAAGATTTGTTTTAATGAAATATTATTTAATGGCCAGAAAGCATACCAGAAGTTAGAAACTACAGGCTGTGAGGCACATTCTTGTGGCAAGGAAGAGCCTGCTCCAGAGTCTCTCAAGTTTTAAGATGTAGCCATTCTCTCCTACTGTGGGCTGAGGGGGAAGCCCACTCTACAGCTCTTCCTTCACCCCTCCAAAATAACTCTGTTCATCCTCTGTAAGCCTTCGAGGCTATAGGGAGATGAAGCCTATTGGCATGAACCCAGGGAAGAAGAAAAAATACATATATAATAGGTAAGACATTTCAAAATGTTCTGAAAGAAAATAAAAGAAGCAGATATGATTCAGGATAGCCAGGAAATTACTTCACCCAAAGTAAATCAACTAGTAACTAAACATTGACAAAAGCTCTTCTTGTATCAAGTCAAGATGTAGACACCCAAAACAAACTGTTCCAGAATGAATGTAGATGGTCAAGAGCCAAAAATATCTTTAATTATTGATACTTTAGAAAAAAAATTTGTTTTTACAAATGTGCAGAAAAGTAATAAATGGAAATGTTTAAGAAAAGTGGCTTGGGTAAAAATTTTTAATTAACCAGTGTAAAAATAACGCCATCAAAATGGAATATTCTCACAAATAAAAGCCAAGCAACTTCTTAGTGAATCTGACAGAAAAAGTCATTCTGAGTAACAGCTTCCTCCAAAAATTTTTCCCATTAATGGGCATACTTTTTGGCTTGTATTCCTGCAATATTGCTTTACCTTTCCATTTCCCCTTACTTGTAGAGATTCATTCTGGTGGCTAATTTGATGTTTATTTAGTTCTGAAAAAAGGTTAATTAGAATTATGGGGGTACAGATCATGTTATTTTAAACTAACCTGTAAAGAAAGAAATATTATCCTCAGTCCACACTCATTAATTGTTAGCAAATGCAAATGCAGGATTTAATTTCCCTTGTATAGTTTCTGAAAAAATTCAAAGTTATACACTATCAACGTGTCGATAAAAGTGATGTTAGATAAAGATTTAATTTTTTTCAATTTCATTTGAAAAATATGACAAAATTCTTAAAATTCGGTCATAAAATATTTTACTGATGTATTTGTAATAGATATACTTTAATATTATCACTTAAGTTTGTAGTGAAATATTAAAATAGCTTTTCAAAATGTCTTAAGAAAGATCCCTTAATAATACATAGTTATAAGAGTTATAAGTACTAAAGCATTGTGAAATTTTTCACACTTTTGTTTTTGGTATTGCCATAAATAAATAAAATAATTTTATATTTCCTTCCTCATTCTCCGAATGACAGAAAACTATTTTAATCATGTTATTTAATACCTGAATATCTAGAAGCAAGACCTTTAAGGGGCTATTTATATTTCATACACTGAGACACTATACCAAGCATAAGTACTTTATATTTTGATTGGATTTCAAAGACAAAAATATAATTTTTATTTTCTGTCGTATAATAGAAAGAGATCTTACAATATAAAGTATAAATATACCTTCTAATTATAAATATAAGGTACCATCTATTAATTACAAATTTCTACTAAATACACTTCACAGACCTGTTTCCTAATACATTAAAATACATACATCTGGTCTATTTTATGTGAAATATTTAACTACTGTAACACCATTTAATTGTTCTAGAATTTTCCTTCTAGCCTATGTCTGCAGGCTGTATGTAGACAGCCTGTTGTTTTGATAAGAAAAAGTGTGGCTTACGTGTTTTTACCCCATGGTCCTTAATTTTCTATTAGGACACAGGTACATTTTGGATATTTGACTCTGTACTATCGCCCTTAAAATGCAGCCACTCTAATGTTTAAATACAATTTTAGGGACTTCACGGCCCCTTGAAGAAGATCCATAGACCCAGTTGTTTAATGGCTGAACAAAGCATAGACTGCATAGACAATTTCCACTGAAGGAATAATAAAGCTTATATATATAACTTTCAGACCAATCAAGTGTTGCTTATTTTGGTTACATCGTTGCTATCATAACGTGTTAATTTTTTACCCCTGTACATAATAAGGTACCTGAAATGATTACTCTTAAAGAAAAAATATGTATAGCAATTTTAGGAAAAGCAGCAGACCACTTCTACACTATGAACCAAGATAAAAAAAAATTATATCAAGTGCTTCTACGCTTACCTATACGTAACAGGAAAGTTTGACGTTCCTACAAAGACAGTTCTAGCAAGTGGTAGAGATGTATGAAATCAAATCAATAATTCATTAAATAGGCATTTAGTGAAATTACCATAGGAGGACTGATCCTAAAACATCACTATCGATATGTTATAACTGAAGTTCAAATGAAAGAAAAAAAAATCTGTCCTATTTAAAACTCAGCACTATTTCCATAGGTTGGAAATCAAGATGCCTTCAACCAGTCATCGTTAAGTGAGCTGTACAATCTTCTGGCTTACTTCAGAAGATGTAAACTGTTTATCGAGTGCAAAATGAAAGAATAACCATGTGAAAATCAGTGAGCAAAGAAAGACGCACGAAATCCATAGCCTGAAATCACATGACCACATTGCAACGCAGCCCCTCACACCATTGTCACTGTCAGGAGCTCAGGCGACAGGGTGCAGACAGGCGCGGAGACCGCGGTGGCCCCCTGCTCACGGTTTCTCCAAGAGCCGCAGTCCTAACGAAAACAGAAATGGGACTGCTAAGCAGTAAATCATTCTGTCTCTCTCGCACACACGCGCACACCTCGTGGAGCCGCTCCGCAGCCGCTGGAAGTTAGCCGGCTGCTTTCTCTGGGCAGCCCAGCGATCGCAGCTTTTGCTGTGGAGGAGGACGTGCCTCTTACCCACGCCGCAGCGGGCCGGGTGAAGTTGCCCTGAAGCCCGCCGCCGCCTCCAGCCCTGCTGCCTCCGGGGTCCAGGCATCCCCCAGCTGCGCCCGCTCGCTTGCCTGCCGGCGCGCTGGAGGCCGCAGCGCTGCACGGGGCTGGTGGGCTCTGCGGCCCGGGCGCCCTGGCCGTGGGAGAGCAGCTGCCTCGGCGCGCCCCGCGCGTTCTCACGGCCCGGCCCCGCGAGCGCAGCAGCCGGCGCGGCGCTGCCCGGCGCCCAGCCCCGTCAGTGCTCCTCCCTCGGGCGCCGCGGGTCCCCCGGGCCCTGGGCCGGCCCCTCGGGCGTCCTCTCCTTTCCTCTCGCTCCTCCTCAGCGTGGGAACCCGGCGCTGGCTTCCCAGGGCTGGGCAGCTGGGAGCGTACCGAAGGTTTCTCAGGAGAGGAAGGAGACCCAGCCCAAGCCGGGGTCCCGGAAGAGGGACCGCCTGTCTGAAGAGCCCCAACCCGCGTGGGGATGCAGCGACCACTTACTTGGTGGCTTCGCACACCTCGGGGCTGTGCTTCCGGATCTCTAGCAGCTCCAGGGCGCGCCTCGGAAATCCGCACTGCGAAGGGAGAAAGAGAGCAAGCGTCAGGGGTGGCAGGCGGTGAGCGGGAGAGGGGACCCTGCAGTGGCACCTGTCAATCCCCGCGCGAGTGCACCCTGGGCACTCGCGGCAGCGGCACTTACGCTTGAGTCGCTCGTGTCTACCTGCTCAACAGGCTGGGCGGGACGCGGCGTGCCTCGGAAACTGTATCGCCCGCGTGGCTCCCAGACAGCCCTCCTTGCCTTTGTCTCTCTGTGTCTGTCTGTGTCTCCCTCTTTGATCACCCCCAAGGAACCCTTGCAGTTCCTTTCCATAAGGCATTCGATTTTTTCAGACCTCTCCCCGCCTCCTCCCCTTCTCTGCACGGAAAGACTGAAAAAGAAAGTAGCAGCCAAAACGCACCATGGTGAGATCACGCAGGGCTGGGGTCCCTAAGCTCCTCCAGGCGCTCCCTCCCCCACAGGTGTCCTCCGCCTGGGTCTGTTCCAGGCTGCTCGCTGCTCTAGCGCAGAAAAAGTGTAGGAAAACTCTGCACCGAAACCTGCTTCTGGAAAACTGACTCTGCGCTGAGTCCCACCCACTAGGCTCAGACTAGGGCAGGGGAACTGAGTCTTGGTCTCTGCAGCCGCCCAATCGCCATGCCAGAAATTACTGTGTGGAGACAGAGACCTAGGGGCAGGGGACAAAAAAAAAAAGAAAAAAAAAGAAAAAGAGAAAAATTGGAGGGGACTCCAGGAAAATTTGGCCCACTTAAAAAGAAAAACAAAAACATGTCTTCTCCACTATGTACTGGTCTGGAAAAACTGTGGTTTTCCACAGTTAAAAGCTCCAACATTTCTGCTAGGGAAGTTGACATCTGCGCTGATGACTTTCTTGTTATGGTTTTCAGATTTGAAGCCAATCTACTCATTTGCAGATGCAATTTTATGGTTACAGAGATTTTACATCTTTTCAGTAAGGTCTGGCTTCCGTCTGGTTCAGTGCATTTAGTTCTATTTGTTACCTATGTGTGTGTTGTGATATTAAGCTTTTAGTCACCTTTCTGACTTAAAAAAGTCCCATCTTCCTGTTCCATTGTGAATTAACAATTAATCATGATCTTCATGTGATCTCTTTTCAATTCAATTCAGTTCATGGTTATCTTCCTCTTTTATATCTTCCCCAAATACACCATCTAATCTGGTCCCATTTTAAGCTAATCACATTTGCAAACTTTCTCCCAGTCTTGCCTACTGTGCTTATCTCATAGTGAACATTAATCAGAATCAGGAAACAAAAACCATTTAAATAAGTCAAGAACAGTTAAGAAAGTCAGCAATGTAAGTACAGGTAGTCACAGAAACTTTTGCCTTCCTGCCATCTCAGAAACTTCTCTTCCTCTACATTTAACCCATGATACTCTTTTAGATCAGTAGGACATTTGTACTAAGAATATTTAGAACTTCAGATGTAGAAGGAAACTTAAAAAATACACAGTAATTCATTAGTAAAAGGAAGAGGGAAGTCATACTATTTTTAAGTAAATGCTATGAACATTCAGAAGAAAATGAGATATTGTCTGACAGAGTTCATAAAGGAACAGTATTAGAGATAGGACTTGAAGGATTGGTCATATTTGGAAAAATATAAAATAGAGGACTTTGTTGTTGTTTTTGTTTTTTTCTGACAGAGGGAAACTTCTGAGCAAACATATAGAGGTTGGAAATGCATGGCACTGTTATTCAAGAAACAAGGAGTAATACCATCTGGTAGAAATAAAAGTACAGAAAGAAAAGTGTAGGAAGATATGGTGGAAAGATAGGCAGGGTTCAGATGCCTGATCCGCAGTTGTCATGTGTGGCAGGTTTGTATAAAGACTTTGTTGTTGCTGTTGTCTTCGTCTACTGATACCATCACCAATATTCCTTTCATTCTGGAAAATGACTTGTTTAACCCATTAATTTCTACTTTTACTATTCTCAAGTTTTATAGCACACCAAACTCCTTGATTAGTATTGCATTTGACCCCAGTACATTCTGCCAGGAGCTACGGAGTTTTACCAAGGGTAGGCTCTCAACTGGAGAGTATCTTGTCTTCTTCCTCCTCTATCCTTTCTGACTGTCAGACAATGGGGAAGAAGAGGAAGCAACCAATCTAAGCATAAGGGTGGTTAGAACCACCAAAAGGTGACTGCAAAAGACATTCTGTAATCTGGATGTTTGATATGCTCTAAAAAAGTAACAAGAGTTCCTTGATGTTAGGGAAATACTAATCTTCACAGCCTAATTTCCTAGCAATGAACATGGTTCATAACGGGATTCACTGAAATGCCTGCTGAGTGGA
The DNA here is from genome assembly GCF_028878055.3 of Symphalangus syndactylus. Lineage (NCBI taxonomy): Eukaryota > Metazoa > Chordata > Mammalia > Primates > Hylobatidae > Symphalangus > Symphalangus syndactylus. The sequence goes on along the minus strand of NC_072426.2, from coordinate 129,005,211 downwards.
TAAATGAATACCTGAATATTTCATCATCTTCCAGGTCCAATCTTCTTTCTTAAAGTTGACTTATGGGTTAAAACCTACTTTCCTCCACTTTATGGAGAATAAGAAAGTTGTCATGACAACTTAATAAAAATGTTAACAGGGAAAATTATTCAGTGTAAAGCAATCTCCCTGGCCATGTTGATGCTGGCAGAAAAGCTCAAGATATTTTTATCTCCTCTCAAGATGCTTTGTTTTTCTTGTACCTACAACCCACAATTGACAACAGTACGAAAGCATTTAAGTGTACGTTACTTTCACACTTGCAAATGAAAGGACAATGGCAACTAGAGATAGTATCTAAATCCTTGCTACTCAGAGTATGGTTTCTATATTAGCAGTATCCCATAACCTACAATCTTGTTGGAAGTACAGAAGTTCAGGCCCCTCTCCAAACCAACTGAATCAGAATATCCATTTAACAGAATCCTCAAGTGATTCCTATGCACATTAAAGTTTGAAAAGCACTGATCTACTCTCAAGGCATTAAGTATGATAAGCCTCAAAACACATTGTATGAATCTTTCTAAATTCAGGGATTTTTAGAACCCACATTTTATTTTTCTGGGTTATTATTGCCATGTCAGTTCAAATAAAGTAATGGGACTAATGGTTTCATCTCTACTGACTTTGTGGACCATAATAAATTCATAAACCAAGGGGAATTAAGAAAGAGAGAACAGCAAAAGGGTAGAAATGAGAGAAGTGTTACATATATGTCAGGGGCAGAGCTTTGTTTTATTTTTAGCAAACGAACAAACTGTGGATTGTATTGTTTACCAAATCAGGATAACCTCTCAAATATAAGAAAAATAAGATAAACTTCTGGCTCCTTATTGCCTCCTTTTCTTAGTATTATTCATTTTCAATTTGTTTTAATGTACCTGGTTAAAGTTTACACTGGTAACTTGCAGTAAGATGATGCAAAGACTCCAAAATGTCTCTTTTGTATGAATGTAAAGCTCTAGTTAGAAAAACTAGATTTTATTAGGTTGGCGTCCATGCATTTCTAGTACTGCTATAGACATTCACAAAGCAGCCTGGACTAGAAGAGATTCTGATGGTAACAGAAATATTGTCCACTGTATTTTTGCCAAGTAATTGGTGTTTGTGAGCAGTAAATACAGTGGTAGGTAGAATAATGGCACTCCAAAGATGTCTACCTGCTAATCCTTAGAACCTGTGAATATGCAGTTTTACATGGCAAGAGAGAAGTAAGGATGCAGATAGAATTAGGGTTACTAATCAGCTAGTCTTGAGATGGGAATATTATTCCAGATTAGGTGGGTGAACCAAATGCAATCAAAAGGGTCCTTGTGAAAGAAAGATTAAAGCAATAGAGTCAGAGTCGGAGTGATGCTATGTTAGAAAGAATTGATTCAGCAATTGCTGGCTTTGAAAATAGAAAAGGGGCCTGGTGCAGTGGCTCACGCCTGTAATCCCAGCACTTTGGGAGGCCGATGCGGGTGGATCACTTGAGGTCAGGAGTTCGAGACCAGCCTGACCAACATGGTGAAACCCCATCTCTACTAAAAATACAAAAAAATTAGCTGGGCATGGTGGCAGGTGCCTGTAATCCCAGCTACTTGGGAGGCTGGGGCAGGAGAATTGCTTGAACCTGGGAGGCGGAGGTTGCAGTGAGCCAAGATCACTCCATTGCACTCCAGCCTGGGCGACAAGAGCGAGACTTCGTCTCAAAAAAAAAAAAAAGAAAAAGAAAAAGAAAAGAAAATAGAAGGGGCTTAGCCAAGGAATATGTGCAGCCTCTAGAAGATGAATAAGGCTAGAAGATTGTCCTCCCTTAGAGTCTTTGGAACAGAAAGTAGCCCTGCCATCACCTAGGTTTTAGTCTAATGAGACTCATTTCAAACTTCAGACTTCCACAAACTGTAAGATAATAAATGTGTGTTGTGTTAAGCACCAAGTTCGGGAGTAATTTGTTACAATAGTAATAGGAAACTAAATGTCAAACTGTCTTTGGTGTTGGGCAATGGCAAAGGCTGGAAGAATTGTGTGGAGCCAGCATTTTAAAAACCTAGATTGCAGGGTGGGGGGAGGGGGAAGGGATAGCATTAGGAGATATACTTAATGTAAATGACGAGTTAATGGGTGCAGCACACCAACATGGCACATATATACATATGTAACAAACCTGCACATTGTGCACATGTACCCTAGAACTTAAAGTATAATAATAAAAAATAAAATAAAATAAAAACCTAGGTTGCCTTGAACACATTATTAGTAGAAATATGGATGTTAACTCTGCTAGTGAGGCCTCAGAAGACAGTGAGAGGCATGGTAGAGAAAATCTGTATCATCTTAGGGAATACATAAATCATCCTGAACAGACTGCTGGTACAAATATGGACATTAAAAGTGCTACTGAACAGGATACAGGTGGAAATGAGGAAAGTGTTATTGGAAATTGTAGGAAAGGAGATCATCAGTTGATATGGTTTGGCTGTGCCCCCACTCAAATCTCACTTCGAATTTTAACAATCCCCACATGTCAAAGGCAGGGCCAGGTGGAGATAATTGAATCACGGGGGCAATTTTCCCCATACTGTTCTCCTGGTAGTGAATAAGTCTCACGAGATCTAATGGTTTTATAAATGGGAGTTCCCCTACACAAGTTGTCTTGCTTGTTGCCATATAAGACGTGGTTTTTCTCCTCCTTCACCTTCCGCCATGATTGTGAGGCCCTCCCCAGCGATGTGGAACTGTGAGTCCATTAAACTTCTTTTTCCTTAAAAATTACCCAGCCTCAGGTATGTCTTTATTAGCAGTGTGAGAATAGGCTAATATGTCAGTATACGGTGGCAGAAAACTTAGCCGAATTATATCTCATAGATATGTGAAAATATTGATCTTGGATATTTAACTGAGAAGATTTCTAAGCAAAATGGTGAAGGCACAGCCTCCTTTCTTCTTGCTATTGTAAAATGTGAGAAAAAAAGAGAAAGATTGAAGGAAGAACTGTTAAGCCAAAAAAGAACCAGAACTTTATCTGGGAAATCCTCAACCTATCCACACTGCAAATTTTGCTTATGTCATCTTTTGTCATGGTAAACGTGTCTTTTTACTTTGCAAGTCTGAGAGATTTTATCATTTCTCACATTTGAAAAGCCTGCTACATGTCTAGATACAGGAGACCTCTATATGTTTAACTTATATAAAATAATAGTTATGCTGACTCTTTTAGTTGCCAATAGTTAGCCCTGATATCTTTACATAGGCACTAGTATCCCATAAATTGTATGCACTTTGAATTAAAACAAAATGGTATCCTGTAGGCCCTGATATATTTAATGCTGTTTCAAAAATACTCTACCATAGGGGTAACTTAAAAATTCAGTGATTTTGGAATACTGAAAAAATATAGAGTGGATACAGTGTCATATAAAAAAGTAAGATGAATGAGTTAATGGCTACTGCAAAATAAATGTTTGTGAAACTTGTTCAAAGGTGTTTTTGAGTATAACTCAAGATATGTCAGCACAAAATACCTCAAAAAAGTTGATCAGTTTCAAAAGAAAGCTTCAGCCAAACGAAGAAATGGTATCTGTTAAAAAAAAATTCCATGGAAAGATAGCTGTAGTTAAGCTCTCATTCTAAGTTGGTTCAACAACACTCTGTTTTCAATATTGTTTTTTTTCCTCCAGCTTAGTACCCATTCGCTATCTTGCTTCTTATGAGATCTCTAGACTTTCCAAAATCGTTGGTCATTTGAAGACAGAGTCTGTGTTTTATGGGTCTTTGACTTTACTATTTTTTTTACATAGAAAACTAATGCCAGGTGCCAATCAAACAAAAAAAATTATCAAAATAAGGATGAATGATCTCTTTGCTGTTGTTCTAGCATTTTAATTGTCAAGAGAGAATCATCATTAATCATAATAGTTAACATAATAGGATGATAATTATCCACCAGGCATTATTCTAAGCACTTTGTATGCATTACATTATCTGTTTTCCCTAAAATCCCTTTGAAGGTGAGCATTATTATCATGTCAGCTTTACAGATGAGAAAATTGGGGTATAGAGAGATTAAGCATCTTTCCTAAAATCACACAGCTAGGAAGTGGCAAAATTAGGACTCAAACTCAGGCAATCTGGCTCATAAGCCTGGGGTATTAATAATTCTGGTTACTCTGAAATGAGCTTGTGAATTATCAAAGATCACCAGTTCAGATTTATTTAGTCATATTCTTTGAGTAGGCTCCAGACGCCTGTATTTTAACAAGCATCTGTAGATCATTCTGAGAGTTGAGGATCACACGAACACTAAAAATGTCAAGGTTGTAATCTTATTGAAGAAGCCTTTGGGCGTTTGCACTCTGGTGATGCCATTATGTAATAGGCTTGAGTTTTCAATATTAGCACATCAAACCAATCTCTTGATGTCTTTGCTTAACATAGTTTCAGCTACCAAGTGACTAGTGGAGAATATGAGTTTCAATAGCTTGATTTCCTAATAGAATGGCTAACTACATAGGTGTCTTGTGTTTTCATTTAATTATGCATTTGTAGAAAAGGAGGGAGGGAGGGAGAGAGGAAGGGGAAGAAGGGAGAGAGGAAGGGAAGGAGAGAGAAACTTTACTGACGGTCAGCAAAGCATTGGAAATATATCCAATAAAGTTAACTTATAAAAGAAAATATTAAGGAAAATATACTTAGGTAATTTTTTTCCAATTCTTCAAATGTCACAAAAGTTGTCTTATTCTTTCTTCCTTTCATGGCAAAGCCTATTCAAAAATAATCATTGATTAAATGAAAGCCTTTTACAGAGAGTTGAAAATTTTTAACATCTTCTAATTTTAGACACTGGACACGTAAACAACCCGAAAGTTCCTGAAGTTGAAACTCCAAAGCTTCTTCCTCAACCATATGGCTGTCTGCTAGTTCAGGAGGTCTTGCATAGTTGAGTTGAAATAGAATTAAAAAAAAAAATAACAGCCTTAATAGAACATCACATTTAGAAGAGCACATTTACTCAAAATTATTAGAGAAGGTTTTTTTTATTGTGGAGACTATGAGCATGAGCCCTTATATTTTAAGAAATATTCCAAAGTAATATGATCTTCTGATCTATAGGAAAGAGTCATCTGTATAAAAAAAGTTTGCAAACTTTCAAAGAATTTTTTTTAAAAAAGTAGACTTTATTTGCTAAAGTGCCCTCTCTTTAAAAATATTGTAAGAGATAAAACATTTTCTACTTCTTAGATTATACTTTCATAATTTAAAGCTGCAAAATATGGTATGAGAAAAATCATATGCCACTAATTAAGCTGTTCTGTAAAAATAAGCCCAGGAAATTTTCATTATTCTCACACAGGACACTCACTTACTGGGGATGTTTTGTATTAATGAGCTAATGTAACTGTATCAGAAAAATCTAATGAATGGGTATGAGTTTTGCTTTTGATTCTCACTGTGCCTTAGAAGTCAAGATGTTTTCTTTGAACCTAGCTCCTAAGTGTGTTTCATGCCTGCTTCTCCTCCTGGAAAAAAGGGAAGCACATAGATTTCAAAACTGTAAAAGGCAGCCAAAAACACTGAGATACTCTTAAATGACAGTCTCACCAGACAGGGCCAAAAGGCATATCCTGAGCCATGGTTTAAAAAAAGAAACTGATTCAAGTCTGAAAGTAAAGAGAACTCTGTTTTGACATAGGGAAAAGGCAAATTATGCAGAGGCAGGCTTGTTGAAATCTCATTTTATGAAAATGACAGCTATGGCTGCCGCTCTCATATTTATAAAATACTTTGTTTAAACAGTTGACAATATTACCTAAGAGAAATAATGTCTTACCAAATCTTTCTTATTACTTTTTAGAGTATTCTATTTTGGTCTCATTGTAAAATTAATGCAAGGAGCTTTCCCTTTCCAACACTATGGGAGATGTGCAGAGAAACCCTTCCTAGTGCTGAAAAGCTGACAGGCTGAATAAAAATTTAAATATGCTTTTAAGGCTTAACCAGGCTGCCTATTCAGAAAAGGTAATGTGCTGAGACCAGAAACAAGGAGAAAGGATGCCATTGGTAAGCAAGCATGGTGTCCGGCAATTGCCCTGAGGTCACCTACTTATAACTGGTGGGCTTAGAGCCTCGGTTATCAAGTGACATGTGCAGGGGAGATAGAAGACAAAACTAGCTGTGCAAATCGAAAATGATACCACACTAATAGTAACCTTGGGTGGGGAAGGAGAGTGTTTGCACACAAAGTACCTTGTCTCTTTAAGTATTGGCTCACAGTGGAGCAGGGGAAAAAACACATCTCTACTGAAAATTTCTGATCACAAGCCTCTACTTATACAGTTTTTTATTGGAAATTTATACTAACTCTGTGGCTTGAAAATCCCCAGGCAGAAACTGTATTTGAAGTGGTCATGTGTTGAGAATGCCCCAGGAGCCAGGCAGAAGCAAACATAAATCCTCACTAGGAAAATACACTTTAAAGATAAGCTTCAAATAATCACTACAAATAAAGTATGAGGGAAAATGAGTCTGTAATAAGGAAGTTATCAAATACATGAGGAAAAAAGCTGCCATAAATCATAGACAGCAGAACTAAAGAAATTAAATCAGACCAATAAGGATTATAAAAGCAGAAATTATTCACAACAGAATATATGTTTAATATATATATATTTGAATAAAATGTATTTGTAGTATAACAAACCAAATAAATAACTTGACCAGTTTGAAAGTAAAACCAAAAAGAACTCCCAGAAATTAAAAACACAATAATTAGAAATAAAGTTTCATGAATGTATTAAATAGATAAAACTGAAGAGAAAATTAATGAACTGGAAAATATATATAAAGAAATAATACTGAATTTAGACAAAAAGATGGTGAAAATATGAAGGATAGGTTAAGATGTTTGAAAGGTACTATAAGAAGAGAAGAGCAATTTAGTGGCAAGGCAATATTCAACGTGATAGTGGTTAAGAGTTTCCAGAATTTAGTTCAGTCACCCATCCTCTGCTTGGCCCAACAATTTCCAAGAAAGATAAATATATTTTAAAATATCTAAAAATCCACTTACAAATACATTTGGTAAAAGGACCAAACAAAGATAAATCTTAAATGCAACCAGAGAGAAAATCAGATCACCTAGAGTGGAATGACAATTAGACTGACTATCAGCTTTGCTAATTGCATAACAGAAATAATTAAAGGTGGAAGAAAACAATCTTCATAGTGTGAGAAATGCTGAGAGAAAAATTACTGTCTTTAGGATTTTATATTCAGCAAAATTGACTTTGAAGAAATGGTTGGTGGGGATGGAAAGAAGTTAATCTTTGAGATTTTAAAACCAATATACCTCCTATAAAATAATTTCTAAAGATGTAGTACAGAAAGAACAATTTCCAATCAGGAGATCTAACTGCCAAGAAAGAATAGTGAGGAAAAAAACAACAATAAGTAACATGTTTCGGTCAAATACAAACAAAGAAATAGAGTGATAAACTTTAAGTACTTCCTTTCCTCAAAAAGAATAAAGCAAAGAGCTACAAACTAACTGAAGTTATTTGCAACAAATAATTAAAAACAGATTAACAACTTTGTAAATAGTCCACATGTCCTACATTTTTCTTTGATATGTTCCCAAGAGTTTGGGTTTCAGAGAATGAGTTATTTAACTGTGACTAATACCACTAGCCAGATCATTTAATATTTTAATCAATTTATAATCTTGTCTGCTTTGTGTAAAGAATGAACTACATGGTTGCTATTATTTTTAAGATTTATGTTTGATATTTTTCGTTAAAAGTGAATCTCAAAGTATATTTCTTTCATAAGTGATTTTAAATACCTTACATGTTTATTTAGTCATTATTACCACAACCCCATATTTTTTTGACTGTCAGTTGATGTCCTTTGCCCTTGGTTGAGTTATTAGTGTTTTTCTAATTCATTTGAAGAAATTCCTCATATAGTGAGATTATGCACCTGAAATATCAAAATTATGAACCTCAACTTTGAATTCATCTTGATTAAATTACAAGAAACTATAGATTACAATAGAATTTAATGAGAAACCATGGACAAAAAGTACTCAGTGTTGGGCTGACTAACATCCTTTTCAAACTAGTTAAAGACTATTTGCATTATGGTGATCATAATAGGACAATGAAAGAACGCAGTTGGAGAGCTAGGCAGGTAAGGCAAGGACTTATTTAAAATTAAAGTATGCACGCTCTGATTTTCCGTGTGATAATTACAGCCCCCTTTTATCTGTAGACTGACATTCAAAAAGAGGCAAAATCCACTCTTGTCAGATTCATTCATTCATTCATTCATTCAAATACTTTTACCGAATAACAATCATATACCAGGCACTACTCTGTAAACTGAGGAACAAGCAAGGATCCCTTGCTTATTATTGTGGCACCCCACAATGACAAAACAGATGATTAAAAAGATTAACAAATAAAATATCAGGATGTCAGGTGGTAATATGTGCTATGGAGAAAAACAGAGCAGAGAAGGATGGTTGGTGGGAAGTGGTTAAGGTAGGAAGAATAGGGAATGTCAGCTGTGCGGCCAATAGATTGTTATTTCTTAAATCTCTCAAGTGTGAAATATTTAAGTTTTGTTACAACCACTGTATCTGATTTCATTTTCGTTTGGAAAACCTATCACTTTACGCATTTCAAACAGAAAGGGATGCTAATAGAACTACTGAAAGACCTCAGGAAGGAATGTAGGGATGCCAGGAGGAACATACCCTTGAGGATGTCAGCTGCCTGCAGCAGGCATGAGGTTGATACAGATCTCAACAAGGTCCTCTGCCCCTGCAGGTGTCTTCTGCTGCCAGAGGAGAACAGTGCTTCTCCTGTTCTCTTTCATCTAAATCTGACACAAATTCTGAATCCAAATTAAACCCTGTTGGTGGAGGATTCTGGGAACTGTCCTTTCCATGCTCCCTACTTGCATTGCAAAAGCAAGTATAGAAAAAAAGGAAGTACAGGCCGGGCATGGTGGCTCACGCTTGTAATCCCAGCACTTTGGGAGGCCGAGGCGGGCGGATCAGGAGGTCAGGAGATCGAGACCATGGTGAAAACCCATCTCTACTAAAAATACAAAAAATTAGCCGGGCGTGGTGGCCGGTGTCTGTAGTCCCAGCTACTCGGAGAGGCTGACGCAGGAGAATGGCGTGAACCCGGGAGGCGGAGCTTGCAGTGAGCCGAGATCGCGCCACTGCACTCCAGCCTGGGTGACGACAGAGGGAGACTCCGTCTCCAAAAGAAAAAAAGAAAAAAAGGAAGTACAGAAAGGGGCAAGAATGATGCAGAGTTGCTAACAGCAATCTGATACAACAGCAAAGTTTCAAAATACATTTATTAACACAAATAATGCAAAAGTTTGTTTTTGTCCAATTAGTCCATACGTTTATTACAGAGTATTAAATTTTCCCATCTAAGTTGTAAATAAATTCCCCAGCTTTGAGATGATTAACCAGAAGTTTGAGGCATAGAGAGATAATATTAGAAAAAAAAGCAGGCTAAATAACGAATAACATAGAGAGGTAGAGTTGGCACTGAGAGGAAACACGGTTCTATTGCAATTTCTTTATGATTCGATTAGGTAAGTTTAATTTGAGTAGTATGAATATTAATCCAATCAAATATATTGTATATTCATTAACTTCACACACTTAAATATTTATTCTACCTTTCCATGAGATGAATTAATGTAATTAATGATATGGATATCATGAATGGATATTAATTTATCTATTCAGTCTTTCCTTCATTTGATTCAATTATATTTTATTCTTTGTTAACCTAACTTCTGGGGATTTATTTTTAATTAATTAATTTATTTTTTTGAGACAGTCTCGCTCTGTTGCCCAGGCTGGAGTACAGTGGCATGATCTCTGCTCACTGCAACCTCCGTCTCCCAGGTTCATGCCATTCTCACTCCTCAGCCTCCCGAGTAGCTGGGACTGCAGGTGCCCGCCACCAAGCCCGGCTAATTTTTTGTATTTTTAGTAGAGACGGGGTTTCACCGTGTTAGCCAGGATAGTCTCGATCTCCTGACCTCGTGATCCTCCTGCCTCAGCCTCCCAAAGTGCTGGGATTACAGGCATGAGCCACCGAGCCTGGCCCACTGGGGATTTTTTAAAACTGTGATCTAATCGTGGTTCCCCAGGACTTCACAGTCTAGAGGTGGACAGGAAATTTGAAAAATAATTGCAGCACAGTGATACAAATGGTATCATAGAAATGCTCAGAGGGTGCTTTGGGAACTCATAAAGGGCCATGAATAATTTTGAAGAGTTGATGTTTCAATTGAGAATTCAGTGCTGTCTAGTAATTTTCCAAATAGAAGTATAAATAGTCCAATTTTATAGATTAGGAAATTGAAGCTCAGAGAGGCTAAATATGTGAAGTCATACAGCTTGACAGCATAGTGACTGATGCAGATTAGGAGTTCCTAATGTTAAGATTTGTTGAATGTGTGGAAGGGAAGGGTGAGGGATGATTTGGTGACTAGAAAATAGGGTATGAGGGTATGATTGTATTTACTAAAGTTTTCTAAGATTGGTATCTTCAAATTTCAGAAAATCAGATGTTTTTTGCTTGGTTCAGATTCTTTTTAAAGTCTCATGACGTATTTTAGGAGGAAAAGAGTAAAATTCTTATTGTAATAGTAACCTGTCAAACAATACCAACAATGAACATAAACAAACAAAAATTAAGAACTTCTTAAAATCCACACATAATTAAGTTAGGTATTAGAATAAAGGGAACCAAGGAGACAAGGAAAAAGCTTATAAGAAAACACGACTATATCCATAAACTTTAATTGTGGTTTTTGCATCTTTGATAATTCAACGAATACTATTAAGAAGCCCCAAATATTTCATATCTGCTTTCCTTGCAGTTTGTCATCTAAGTCAGAGATTAAACGTGTAAGAACAGACTGAGACTTCCAATCTTACTTGTATTCCTTTTACAGAACAATAATTTTAGCCTACAGGCCATGGAAAATAAATGGCCAATGTCCAGGCACTTTTAATGAGCTATATGATGATATTATCTATTTTAACCACACTGAAGTGGAGAGAACATTTTTTATCTCATTAGCTATCTGCTTTCCTTCTGCAAATAATGTTTGTTTTATTTTGGAGTTAAGATTAGTAAATAAAAAAAGAAAGAAAAGGACTTATGGGGTAAAACTTGTCTTATAATTCTATCTTTTCACAGGTAGCAATTCTTCCAATAGACATTCTTTCAACTATACAGAACAAATACACAGACTTTGTACACTTTTTTTTTTAACACATCTCTTTCAGAGGGGAAGAACAGTTCAAGAAACAGTGACTATTACGAACATTAATTCAAGAAGAAGCATATTTTAAATTTTGCATTTCTTTAAAAATGTTCTTCGGTAAAAGAACAAGGGCAACTATAACTTGAGTTGATAAAATATTAATTAAAATAGGATTCATAACAATCTAAATTTTGAGTCTTTCAGTATAAACTTTATTTTTAGATCTTGTTCACTTTAACCTTGGTTTTATTACATAACTAAGTGAAATAAATTCTTCTAAATCATTGTACCTTCTTACAGTTGAAGTCTCTTAAGGATTATTTAAATTTCCTAGTAGATTGACTAGTCATATAAACCTTTGGAATTAATCTACTTACTTTTCAATTGCTGTAAGGAAAGAAAGAATGCTTTCTGTAATTTTAGGAAAAGCTCTAACTCATTTTTCAAGTGTTCTCTATCTAATTTCAGGTTTTCTGCACATTTCCCACTTCTTAGTCAGAAATTGATAGTGAAAATAAATACCTATATAGATGTCTATCACTAGTATGGAAAGTTTGCATAAATGCTTATTTTACTGGTAATAAAGCAATTATCAGAAAGCTATAACTTGTTTAGGTCATAGGGCATGAATCTCACCATTTGAAGAGGCCAAGTTTATTCATCACAACCCAAAAAGGGAGATATCACAATTATACAAATGCTTAGGCTGTACAGATAGCAAAATTGAGTTATTCAGATCCCCAGCATTCATCTTAGTCAACTTAATTTAATCAAATGAGCATTAGCCTTAAGATAACTGAAAATCTCCATTAGAACAGCCTCTTGTTTTGGATATTTAAAGACAGCAAGATAAATGTAGGTCTTTTCCTAATGACTATGCGACTTCACTCGTATTCCATTCCACCTTAGGATAGCTGCTGGAGAATCTTAAATCTCTAAACCGTTCCATGAAGATTGTTATTTGTATTAGTTTCTTAGGGCCACTGTAACAAATTACCGTGAACTTGGTGGCTTTAAACAACAGAAATTTCTTCTTTCACAGTTCAGAAGCCCAGTATTCTGAAATCAAGGTATCTCCAGGTTTGATTCCTGCTGGAGACTCTGAGGGAGAATCCTCTCTGAGCCTCCCTCCGAGCTTCCGATGCCGCTGGCAATGCTTGGTATTCACTGGCTTAGAGTTGCCCCACTCTAGTCCCTATCTCCATCTTCACATGACCTTCCCTCTATGTCTCCATAGCTTCTCCGTTTAAGTTTCTCATAAACTCTCATTGTTAAATTTAGGGGCCACCTTAATCCAGGATGATTTCATTTCCAGATCCTCACCTTAGTGATATATGCAAAGATCCTTATTCCAAATAAGGTCACATTCTGATGTTCCTGGTGAAAATATTTTTGGGGAGCCACAATTCAACACACTATACTATATTTGTCAATAATTGAACAGTTTATATGTAAACTCCATGTTGCAGGAGTTTTGGTGAATGTTCCCTAGGCCGTTTTGTCATAGACACGTTAACCATTATGTCATTTGCAACATTTATGGTCTCATAATGTTATCCTTTCATTTTGTGCTATATACAGAACATGAAAATCCAATCTATTCTTTTCCTTTTCTCTGAACCTAGTTTGCCATTTTATTAAAATGTTCAACTGCTTCTCCGGAAATCTAATCGTATCGTTGGAATATCATGATTGTAAAGAAATTCATCAACTGCAAATAAACAACGACGTGATGGTTAATTTTTTGTGTCAACTTGACTTGGCAAAAAGGATGCCCATATTGCTGGTAAAATATTATTTCTGGGTGTGGCTGTGAGGGTGTTTCTGGAAGAGATTAGCATTTGGATTGGTAGACTGAGTAAAGAAGGTTGCTGTCATCAGTGGGAGAGTGGGCACACTCTGTGATGGGGGAGCGAATTTTCTCTCTCTCCTTGAGCTAGGACATCCATCTTCTGCCCTGAGATATCAGAACTCCTGGTTTTTGGGCTTTTACACTTAGACTGGGACTTATACCATTACCTGCCCACCACCCCAACCCAACCCCTCACTCTCAGACCTTCAAACTTGAAGTCAAAAAGTTTTAATAAGTTTATAAACTAAAAAGTTTAAAGCTAAGATTAATGTGTTATTGAAGAAAGAAAAAAGTTTTAAATAAATTTAGTGTAGCCTAAGCATACAGTGTTTGTAAAGTCTACAGCACCGTAGTCATGTCCTAGGCCTTCACGTTCACTCACCACTCACTCACCAACTCTCCCAGGGCACCTTCCTGGCCTGCAAGGTACCTCGATTCATGGTACCAGTTTTTATCTTTTATGTCATATTTTTACTGTACCTTTTCTATGTTTAGATGTGTTTCTATATGTTTAAGTATACAAATCCTTACTGTTGTGTTACAGTTGCCCATAGTATTCAGTAGAGTAACATGCTGTACAGGTTTGTAGCCTGGGAAAAATGGGCTATCCCATCTAGCCTAGGTGTGTGGTAAGCTATACCATCTAGATTTGTCTAAGTACATTCTATGATGTTTGCATGATCACAAAATTGACTAAGAATGCATTCCTCAGAACATATCCCTGTTGTTAAATGATACATAACTGTTCTGGTTTACCCAGGAATGTCACACTTTACATGTGATCATTTTTATGTATGCCTGTCGTTCGGTTGTCACATGTGGATTAACCTTTGTTGAGATTTTTCAATATTTTGAAATACAGCATTGTTAGTAGTAGTTGCATTATAATGATCACAGATCATTATAATGTGCCAGACCTCCACTTTGTGTTTACAGCTTCTGCCATGCTTCATGACAATGATGTGTATTGATATGGTTTGCCCATGTCCCCACCCAAATCTCATCTTGAATTGTAGCTCCCACAATTCCCATGTCTTACGGGAGGGACCAGGTGAAAGGTAGTTGAATCATGTGGGCAGGTCTTTCCCAGGCTGTTCTTGTGATAATAAGTCTCACGAGATCTGATGGTTTTATAAAGGGGAGTTCCCCTGCATAAGTTCTGTCTTGCCTGCAGACATGTAAGACAGCCCTTGCTCTTCCACAATGATTGTGAGGCCTCCTCAGCCATGTGGAACTGTGAGTCAATTAAACCTCTTTCCTTATAAATTAACCAGTCTTGGGTATGTCTTTATTAGCAGTGTGAGAACAGACTGATACATGTGTCCTATTGCCAAAAAAAAAAAAAATTTTTTATTTTAACATGTAGATATATCTGAAAGGCAATTATTTATCTGTTTTCAGATGCAAAATGACTGATATCTTTCTTTCAAGGAAGCTATGAAGGCACTAGCTGGTAAAGACATGTGCCCAGACCATAAATTGATATTTTGAAGTAGTTTGTGGGTAATTTCATAAATAATTAAATGTAAGAATAATGTATTATAAAGGCAAATTCTTTAAAAAGTATCCAGTTACATAATAGAAGCCAAAATAGATAAGAAATTGACTAAAGCTGGTGAAACTATACCAGTTACATTTATATTACGTGTTGCTTATGCTATTTTTAAATCAACCTTTTATTTTAGAACAGGTTTAGGTTTTACAGAAAACTAGCAAAGATAGTACAGAGTTCTGATGTACTCCACACCAAATTTCCCCTATTATTTACATCTGACATCAATATTGTACATCTGATATAATTAATGAAGCAATGTTGATACATTAAAGCTTATACATTAGGATTTTCTTAGTGTTTTTTTTTTTTTTTTTTTTAATTGGAGTCTCGCTCTGTCACCAGGCTGGAGCACAGTGGCGCGATCTCAGCTCACTGCAACCTCTGCCTCCCAGGTTCAAGGGATTCTCCTGCCTCAGCCTCCCAAGTAGCTAGGATTACAGGCACACGCCACCACGCCCAGCTAATTTCTGTATTTTCAGTAGAGACAGGGTTTCACCATGTTGGCTGGGAGGGTCTCCATCTCCTGACTTTGTGATCTGCCTGCCTGGGCCTCCCAAAGCGCTGGGATTACAGGCGTGAGCCACCGCGCTGGGCCATTTCCTTAGCTTTTAACTGTCTGTTTTTTTTCCTTTTCCAGGATACTGCATTACATTTAGTCATGTCTCCTTAAGTTTGTTTTGGGTTTGACAATTTTTCAGACTTTCTCTTTTTTAATGACTTTGATAGCTTCAAAAATTACTGGGCAGGTATTTTGTAGAATGGTCCTCATTTTCATTTGTCTGATACGTTACTCATGATTAGATTGAGGGTTTCTCTTATATGTTTTTGGAAAGAATCTCAGAGGTAAAGTGCCATTGTCATGACATCATATCAAGCGTACATCCTGTTGATCTTAACCTTGATCACCTGATTGAGGTAGTGTTTGTCCGGTTTCTCCATTGAAAATTTACTCTTCTCCCCGTTTCCGTACTTTCTAGTTTGAGAGGATGTCACTATGTGCAGCCACTTAAAGACTGAGGAAATAAGCTGCACTTCTTTGAGGCTGGAGTATCTACATCAATTATTTGAAATACTGCAGGAAAATTTGCTTTTTCCTCCTCCATTTATTCACTTATTCAATCTATTATTTATATTAGCATGGACTCATCCATATGTATTTTATATTTTGGGTATAATCCGATACTACTCTTATTTATTCTGTTGCTCAAAATTTTCCAGCTTTGTCCCTTGGCCATACATTCATTGTAATGTTTTGTGAGTACTTCCTTACTTATTGACAGTAAAAGCTGCTACAAGCTAATGTTGTAATGTTGTATATTTTCTGCTGCAGTCCTAGATTCAAGCATCTCCAAGGAGCCTTGGTTGCTCTTTATTGAGGAATGATATTAGGATCCAAAATCTGGGCACTAGTTTTGTTTGTTGCTACTAGGTTTGTTTGTTGCTTTTAGGCCCCTCAGCTGACACAACAAGGAAATATATGTGTGCTTACTAACCGCTGGATATACCTGTATCTATTAGTATTTCCATATTTAGTCATCTGTATCTATATTAAGTTAAACATGAGTTCCTAATGCTGTCTCTGATTCTAATCCGTTACCACATGGATTATTCTAGCCCCTTTCCTTTGCTTATTGTAACCAATAACAGGGAAAAATGGCAGGAAAAAACTGCCATTCATTTGCTTTATTGCTCCATTGCAGTATTAGTAATCTGTATCCCCATAAAAAAAAAAAAGCTTTATCAACTAAAGTACAGTGTTTATGTAGTTTCTTTTGCCTAGTCTTATAGTCTACTCATTTCCAGACTTAGGTTAACACCTATTTTCCCGACCTCATTCAGTGAAGCCTTTTCATACATTTGTGATACAGTTAGATTATTGTGTCATTTTGTGCATTCCATTCTGGGATCCTTCACCCTCATAAATAATTTTATGTTAATTTGCATACATTAAGGTTCCCTCTCTGTGCTGTAAAATTCTTAGTGAAAATGCATGTTGCTGTGCATTCACTATTACACTATCATATAGACCAGCTCTAAAAGTCCCCTGTGTCTCACCTGTGCAACCTTCCCCCAGAAGCAATTGATGTTTTACTGTTTCTATAGTTTTGCCTTTCCCACAATGCCATATAATTGAACCCATGCAGTATGTAGCTTGATACAGACTGATTTGTTTCATTTAGCAATTTGTGTTTAAGATTCAACTATGTGTTTTTTATTTGTTTGATAGCTCATTTCTTATTATTGCTGAATAATGTTCCATAGTATTAGGATGGACCACAGTTTGTTTATCCATTAACTTCTAAAAGAACATTTTGGTTGCTTCCAGTTTTTGGTGATTATGAATAAAGTATCTACAAATGTTCACATGCAGTTTTTATGTGAACCTAAATTTTCAATTCAGTTGGTTGAATACGTAGGAATGCAATTACAGGATGGCATAGAAAGATTATGTTTATTTTTGTAAGAAACCGCCAACTGTTTTCCAAAGTGGATGTAACATTTTGAATTGCAATCAGCAATAAAAATGAGTTTCTGTTGCTCTGCATCCTCACCAGCAAGCAGCACTGTCAGATATATCATTTGTAAGTATTTTCTCCCAGTCTGAGACTCATCTTTTCATTTTTTTCATTCATTTTTTCCAGTGTCAAGATTATTTTTAAAAATATTTTAAAAAACAGTTATATATTTACAGAAAAAATCAAACCAGTATAAAGAGTTCCCATATACCGCACACACAGTTTCCCTATTAACTTTTTACATATAGTATATTTGGTACAAATCAATGAATAGCTATAGACAAATTATTTTAACTAAATTCCGTAGTTTATTCATATTCTTTGTTTTAATGTAATATTTGTTTCTTTTCTAAAATGCTATACAGAATATCCTGTTTGTATCCTATACACTTTGGTCTATAGTTTTCCCTTCTTGAAGTGTCTTATTTTTTTGAGACAGAGTTTCACTCTTGTTGCCCTGGCTGGAGTGTAATGGCATGACCTCGGCTCACTGCAACCTCCGCCTCCTGGGTTCAAACGATTCTCCTGCCTCAGCCTCCTGAGTAGCTGGGATAACAGGTTCCATCATGCCCAGCTAATTTTTTGTATTTTTAGTGCAGATGGGGTTTCATCATGTTGGCCAGGCTGGTCTCAAACTCCTGACCTCAGGCGATCCACCCGCTTTGGCCTCCCAAAATGCCCGGATTACAGGCGTGAGCCACCACACCTGCCTTAAAGTGTCTTTGTCTGGTTTTGGTATTAGGGTGGTACTGGCCTCATAGAATGAGTTAGGAGGTACCTCTTTTGCTTCTATTATCTGAAAGAGATTGTAGAGAATTGTTATCATTTATTTCTTACGTGTTTGATGGAATTAGCCATCTAGGCATGGTAATTTCTTTTTTGAAGGTTATCAATTATTTATTAAACTTATTTAATAGATAAAGGCCCATCATGTTATGTATTTATCCTTCCTTGTGTGAAATTTTGGTAATTTGTCCTTCCAGGAATCTATCCACCTCATCTAAGTTATCTGTTAGATGAAACTGGCCCATTTCATTTAAGTATATCCATACTTTGGGCATAGAGTTATTCATAATATTTCATTATTACTTTTAATATCCACAAGATCAGTAATTATAAACCTTTTATTTCTGATATTAGTAATTTTTGTCTTCAATGTTTTTGTCTCATTAGACTGGTTAGGGAGATTTTCAACTTTGTCTTTTTAAAGATCAGCTTTTGGTTTTATTGACTTTGATGTTTCATCAAAGTTTATTAATATCGCCACTAATTTTTATTATTCCATTTCTTCTGCTTGACTAGGCTTAAATTTCTCTTCTTTCTTCAGCTTCCTAATATAGAAGCTTAGATTATTTATTTTAAATCATTTTTCTTATCTAAATATATGAATTTAATGGTATAAATTTATGTCTAAGCATGCTTTCAGCTTACTATACATTTTTTTAAAATTTTCAATAGTTTTTGGAGAACATGTGGTTTTTGGTTATATGAATAAGTTATTTCGTGGTGATTTCTGAGATTTTGGTGCACCTATCACCCAAGGAGTATACACCGTATCCAGTATGTAGTTTTTTTATCTCCTACTTCTCTCCCAAATCCCTTATAACATTCTTATGTCTTTGCGTCCTCATAGCTTAGCTCCCACTTACAAGTGAGAACATATGATATTTGGTTTTCCATTCCTGAGTTATTTCACTTAGAATAAAGGCCTCCAGCTCCATCCAGGTTGCTGCAACAGCCATTATTTCATTTCATTTTATGACTGGGTAGTATTCCACAGACTAAACAAATTTTGGTAAGTTAGCTTTCATTTTCATTTAGTTAAAAATATTTTTGGCCGGGCGCGGTGGCTCACGCTTGTAATCCCAGCACTTTGGGAGGCCGAGGCGGGCGGATCACGAGGTCAGGAGATCAAGACCACGGTGAAACCCCGTCTCTACTGAAAACACACACACAAAAAAAATTAGCCGGGCGTGGTGGCGGGCGTCTGTAGTCCCAGCTACTCGGAGAGGCTGAGGCAGGAGAATGGCGTGAACCCGGGAGGCAGAGCTTGCAGTGAGCCGAGATTGCGCCACTGCACTCCAGCCTGGGTGACAGAGCGAGACTCCGTCTCAAAAAAAAAAAAAAAAAAAAAAAAAAAAAAAAAAAAAAAAAATTTTAAATTTCATTTGAGACTTACATGACTCATATTTGGAAGTGTATTGTTTAATTTCAAAATATTTGGGGGAATTTCCAGTGACCTTTCTGTTATTAGTTTCTAGTTTAATTTTATTTTTGTCTAGGAGCGTCTGCTCTATAATTTATATTCTTTTAAACCTTTTAGTGTGTGTTTTGTGGCCAAGAATGTGTTTTATTTTGGTGTATGGTCTACAGAGCCTTACAAAGAATGTATACTTGTTATTTTTGAATAGATTCTTTTATAAATGTCAATACGATTAAATTAATTAATTAATGGGGTTAATCTATTTAGGGTTAACCATATCCTTATTGATGTTCTGCTTCCTTAATCTGTTAATTACCAAAATAAAGATGTTGAAGTCTTCAACAATCTGTTGTCTATTTTTCCTTTCAGTTCTGTCATATTCTGCCTTATATATTTTGATGC
This sequence comes from Symphalangus syndactylus, assembly GCF_028878055.3. NCBI lineage: Eukaryota > Metazoa > Chordata > Mammalia > Primates > Hylobatidae > Symphalangus > Symphalangus syndactylus. Next base: position 128,985,355 of record NC_072426.2, on the reverse strand, counting down.
TGTCTTCTGTACATTCAACTTTAGGATTGTTCCACCTTCATGAAGAATTGATCCTTCTAACATTATCTAAGGCCACTCTCTATCTCTGATAATTTCCCCATACTGAAGTCTGCTTTATATGAAATTAATATAGCAGTTACAGCTTTCTTTGACTAGTGTTAACATGGTATATCTTCCTCTATCACTTAATGTTTAACCTGTATTTGTCTTTATATTTAAAGTGGGTTCCTTATAGACATCATATTTGGGTTTTTAAAAACATTTACTCTGACAATCACTGTATTTAATTAGTATATTTATATAATTCACATTTAAGGTATTTCTTGATATACAGATACCTTGGTGATATTGCAGGTTTAGTTCCAGACCATCATAAAATCTAAATATTGCAATAAAGAGACCCACACAAGTTTATTTCATAGTGCATATCAATATTTATATTATATAGTAGTCTGTTAAGTTTGCAATAGCATTATGTGTAAAAAATGTACATACCTTAATTAAAAATAATTTGTTACAAAATACTAACACTCATCTGAGCCTTGTGGAGTCATTATCTTTTTGCTAGTGGAGGGACTTGCCTCAAGGCTGATGGCTGCTGACTGATAAGCGTGGTGATTGCTGAAAGTTTGAGTGGTCAATGGCAATTTCTTCTTTTTTTTTTTTTTCCTTTGAGACACATTCATGCTCTGTCACCAGGCTGGAGTACAGTGGCGTGATCTTGGCTCACTGCAATCTCTGCCTCCTGGGTTTAAGTGATTCTCCTGCCTCAGCCTCCTGAATAGCTAGGACTACAGGCGCATGCCACTACGCCCGAATAATTTTTGTATTTTTAGTAGAGATGGGATTTCACCATGTTGGCCAGGATAGTCTTGATCTCCTGACCTTGTGATCCACCTGCCTAGGCCTCCCAAAGTGCTGGGATTACAGGAGTAAGCCACCGCACCTGGCTGACAATTTCTTAAAATAAGAGGACAATGAAGTTTTCCTCATTAGTCAACTTTTCCTTTTATGAAAGATTTCTCTGTAGCATGTAATGCTATTTGATAGCATTTTATCCATAGTAAAATTTCTTTCAAAACTAGACTCAATCCACTCAAACCCTGCCATCACTTTGTCAATCAACTAAGTTTATGTAATACTCTAAATCCTTTGTTGTCATTTCAACAATGTTCACAGCAGCATCACCAGGAGATGATTCCATCTTAACAAACCACTTTGTTTGTTCTTTCCTAAGAAGCAATTCCTCATCTGTTCAAATTTTATCATGAGATTGCACCAATTCAGTCACATCTTCAAGCTCCACTTCTAGTTCTCTTGTTATTTTCACCACAGCTGCAGTTACTTCCTTCACTGAAGTCTTGAACCCCTCAAAATCATGCATAAAGGCTGAAATCAACGTGTTCCAAATTCGTGTTGAAGTTAGTATTTTCACTTCCTCCCATGAATCACAAATGTTCTTAATGGCATCTAGAATGGTAAATCCTATCTGGAAGGTTTTCAATTTACTATGCCCAGGTTCAGTAGAGAAATCACTGTCTATGGCAACTATAGCATTATAAAATGCATTTGTTAAATAATAAGAACTGAAAGTCAAAATTACTCCTCGATCCATGGGCTGCAGAATGGATGTTGTATTAGCAGCCATGGAAACAACATTAATCTCCTTGTACATCTTTATCACAGCTCTTGGGTGACCAGATGCATTGTCAATGAGCAGTAATATTTTGGAAAGAATCTGTTTCTGAGCAGTTCTCAACAGTGGGCTTAAAATATTCAACAAACCATGCTATAAACAGATGCCTTGTCATTCAGGCTTTGTTCTTCCATTTTTAGAGCACAGGCAGAGTAGATTCAGCATAATTACTAAAGGACCCTGGATTTTCAGATTAGTGAATGAGCTTTGGATTCAATCTAAAGTCACCAGCTGCATTAGCCCCTAACAAGAGAGTCAGCCTGTTCTTTGAAGCCAGGCAATGACTTATCCTCTCCAGATCTAAAAGTCCTAGATGGCATGTTCTCCCAAAATAGGACTATTTTGTCCCCATTGAAAATCTGTTTAGTGTAGCCACCTTCATCAATTATTTTTGCTGCATCTTCTGCACATTGGTTGCAGCACTTGCTGCTTCACCTTGCATTTTTATGTTATGGAGACAGCTTCTTGCCTTAAACCTTTTGAACCAACCTATTCCAGCTTCCAACTTTTCTTCTGCAGCTTCCTCACCTCTCTCAGCCTTCAGGGAATTGAAGAATTGTTAGGGTCTTGCTCCGGATTAGCCTTTGGCTTAAGGGAATGTTGTGGCTGGTTTTATCTTCTATCCAGGCCACTCAAACTTTCTTCATATCAGTAATAAAACTGTCTTGCTTTCTTGTCATTCAGGTGTTCACTGGGGTAGCACTTTTAATTTCCTTCAAGAACACTTTCTTGTGTACACAGCTTGGCTATTTGATTCAAGAGACCTAGCTATGGCCTCTGTCAGCTTTTGATGTCCTTTCCTGACTAAGCATAATTTCTAGTCATTTGTGAGAGATGTGTGACTCTTCCTTTAACTTCAAAACTCGTAGAGTATTGTAGGGTTATGAATTGGCCTAATCGCAATATTGTTGTGTTTCAGGGATAGGGAGGCCTGAGGAGAAGGAGAGAGATGTGGGGTTGGGGGGACAGTCAATCAAGGAGCAATCAGAACACGCACAACATTTATGCAATTAAGTTCATTGTCTCACATGGGCACAGTTCATAATGCTCCAGAACAATTACAACAGTAATATGAAAGATGACTGATAACAGATCATGATAACAGATATAATAAAAATGAAAAAGTTTAAAAAATTGTGAGAGTTACCAAAATGTGACACAGATTCAAAGTGAGCACATGCTGTTGGAAAAATGCTGCCAACAGGCTTGCTAGACCCAGAATTGCCACAAACCTTCAATTCTTAAAAAATGTATTTTCTGTGAAGAACAACAAAGTGAAGCGCAATAAAACAAGGTATGACTGTAGTTGGAATTAATATCTACCGTGTTTTCCTTGTTTTCTGTTCATTACATTTTTTATTGTGTCTTTTCCTCCTTTTTTCTGCCTTTTCTGGTTTTAATGAGCATTTTACGTGATTCCATTTTTTTCTCCTATCTTGGTATATCATATTTCTTTTAAAAATGTGTTAGTAGTTGCTCTTGAATTTCCAACATACATTTTAAACTAATTTGGGTTTAGCTTTAACACTTTACCACTTCATGTTAGTGTAGGTGCCATATAACAGAATATTCCCAAGTCTTCCCTCCTATCCCTATGACATCAATGTCATTCTTGTCATTGATGAATATTCCATAATTACTCATTGCATTGATAGAATGTTACTTTAAATAGTTATCTTTTGGCTCAATTATTATAAGAACAAGAGAAAACTTTTTAAATTTTTTCTCCAACATGTCCTTTATTTATGTAGATCCAAGTTCTGACTTGCATCACTTTCTCTCTCCCTGAATAACTTCTTACATGTCTTACAGGCCAGTTCTGATGGCAATGAATCCTTTCTGTTTTTGTTTGTCTAAGAAAGTCTTCATTTCTCTTTCATTTGTGAAGGTTACATTTTTTAAATATAAAATTCCAGGCTGGCAGATTTCTTCTTTCAATACTTTAAATTTTTCATGACACTCTCTTCTTGCATAGTATCTTTCTTTCTTTTCTTTTTTTTTTTTTTTTTTAGTAGAAGTCTCACTCTGTTGCCCAGGCTGGAGTACAGTGGCACGATCTCAGCCCACTGCAGCCTCCCACTCCCAGATTCAGGTGAGTCACCTGCCTCAGCCTCCCGAGTAGCTGGGATTACATGTGCTTGCCACCACGCTCAGCTAATTTTTTTAGTACAGACAGGGTTTCACCATGTTGGCCAGGCTGGTCTTGAACTCCTGACCTCAAGTGATCTGCCTGCCTTGGCATCCCAAAATGCTGGGATTACAAGCGTGAGACACCACGCCTGGCCTTCTTGCATAGTTTCTGAAGTCCACTGTAATTTTTATCCTTATTCTTCTATAGATACTGTTCACTCACTTCCCTTAGATTCTTTCAAGATTTTTCTCTGTCTTTATATTTTTGCAGCTTAAATATTATATACTTAGATGTAATTTATTTTTTTTAATTTTTAATTATTTTGAGACAGAGTCTCGCTCTGTCACCCAGGCTGGAGTGCAGTGGTGCGATCTCGGCTCCCTGCAAGCTCTGCCTCCCGGGTTCACCCCATTCTCCTGCCTCAGCCTCCCAGGTAGCTACGACTACAGGCTCCCGCCACCACACCCTGTTAATTTTTTGTATTTTCAGTAGAGACGGGGTTTCACCATCTTAGCCAGGATGGTCTCCATCACCTGACCTTGTGGTCCGTCTGCCTTGGCCTCCCAAAGTGCTGGGATTACAGGTGTGAGCCAGTGCACCCGGCCTTGGTATTTATTTTCTTGGTGTTCGCTAACCTTTCTGGATCTGTGATTTGAAGTGTGTCATTAATCTTGGAAAGTTCTTGATCATTATTACTTCAGATATTTCTTCTGCTCCATTCTATTTCTTCTCCTTTTATTCCAGTTACATGTGTTTTAAATAGTTTGAAATTGACTCATGGTTTTTAAATGTTCTATTCTGTTTTTGTTTTTGTTTTTTTTCATTCTTTTTTCTTTAAATCTCAGTTTGGACAGATTCTATTATTCTATCTTCAATCTCCTTAATTCTTTGGCCATGCCCGATTCTACTGATGAGTCAATCAAAGGCATTCTTTATTCTGTTAACATCTTTTTAGACGTTTACCATTTTCTTTTGATTCTTAGATCTTTCATTTCTCTGCTTACATTACTCATCTATTATTGCATGTTGTCAATTTTTTTCATTAGAGATCTTAACATATTAATTGTGGCTATTTTAAATTCCTGATCTGATGAGTCTGGCATTTGACACCTGAGTCTGCTTCTGATGCTCGCTTTGTTTTTTCAGATTGTGTTTTTCACTGTTTGCTTGGTTATTTCCTTTTTTTGGTATGCCTTGTAATTTCTGGTGAAAGCTAGACGTGTTGTATTTGGTAGTAGGAACTGAGGAAAAGGGTCATTTAGTTTGTGGATTTGTGTTAGGGTTGGTATCGAACTGTGTTTGATATGTGCTTTAGCTTTAGGTGCCAGAGGCTTCAAATCCTTTAGTGTTCTTGTATTTATCCCCGCTCTCGACTCTGAGCTTCCTAACCACTCCTCCTCAGAGAGTGCCTGTTTCTTGCAGCAATTTCAGCAACAATCCACTAATATTATACAGAAACCTTATCGGTGTGGAGGTAAGGTGTGGGAGATGGAATGAGTTCTATACTCTTACAATTAAATTTCAGTCTTTGAGTGGATCTGTGACTCAGGGCTGTGACTTTCACAAGTGTTTCTTCAGTGGCATAGTTTTATTTTTGTTTTGTTTTGTTTTTCCTGCCCAATGTGAAGCAGGAAGGCTAGAGTTGGAGGAAAGCCTTCACTTAAAAAGGTAAATCCTTTTCTCTATAGACTAGGCCATTTTTTATGGAGAAGGCACTGTGACTATTTCACAATAACTTCTCTGTCACTTTTCCTACCAGAGCCAGGAAGGGATTTTTCTTAAATATTCACAGTGAGAGCCTGGTTAGTTTCCTGGTTAGTTTCACACAAAAGTGTGAAAACTCTTCCAAGATTGTGGCTCCCAAAAGTTCCCATTTTCACCCTAGGCCACACACAGTGTCTAGAAATTCATCAAAATTGCCACTTAAATATTTCTACAAGTTTATATTTCCAGTGACTGCTGCTTATCTGTGATCCTCTAGATTCTCAGATTTTGTTGTTGTGGTTTGCCACACCACTTCAGCTTTCTGTTGGGTCTAAAAAAAGTAGTTGTTTTACACTTTGTCAGCTTTTTCTTCTTGTAAAGGCAGAAGTGACAGCTTCTAAGCTTTTTACACACCAAATCTGAAAGTAGAAGTCCTATTTATGTTATATTCAAAACAGTTAATAACGAAATATTAAAATATAATTTGTCTTTAATGTATATAGCTTTGCTACTTTAATTTTTTTTTTTGAGACGCAGTCTCATTCTGTCACCCAGGCTGGAGTGCAGTGGCGTGATCTCGGCTCACTGCAACCTCCGCCTCCCAAGTGCAAGCGATTCTCCTGCCTCAGCCCGAGTAGCTGGGATTAAAGGCACCTGCCACCATGCTCAGCTAATTTTTATATTGTTTTTAGTAGAGATGGGGTTTCACTGTGTTAGCCAGGCTGGTCTCAAACTCCTGACCTCATGCGATCTGCCCACCTGGGCTTCCCAAAGTGTTGGGATTACAGGCATGAGCCACCGAGCCCGGCCTACTTTTAACTTTTTAAAATGTTTTTGAAAATAGATATCCTTTGAAAATATTTCTCAAAAGTGTTGGATTTGGACAATAAACTCTGAGAAAATTCAAGCACCTATAGTTATAAAGCCCTGTGCAAGTGTTTGCCTTTAATACCTTATGATCCATTTATAAAGAGTCACTGTCCAGTTATTGCAAGATTCAAATATGTTCCAAAATACAGCCATGTCCTTGTATTAGAAGTAAATAATATAGACTGCACAATGATTAAACTATACTTACCTGTTATGTACAAACAGCAGTTATCCCCATCAAGTTGATGAGAACATTGCTTAACATCTGTTTGTCTAGATAAACCCAATACATTTCTGTGATGAGGAATTTTCTTTGATTTGAATTAAATTACTTTTATTCCTAGGTGGGAGTAGATGTTAGCAATAATAATTTTCTTAGAAGTTAGAGAAAAGGAAACATCTGACTTCCTCTGTTTATAACAGAAATTTCCTTTGCTCCACATTAGAGGGGCCAGTGGTTCAGAGGTCTTTTCTTTCTCAGATGAAATTTTCTGTAACTGCCAAGTTTAGATATATCAAAAGAACAGCAAAAATGAAAAAGTAGATGATACACACTTGAAAAAAGTGTTTAACACTTAAGTCATTCTTAAAAAGCAAGAAATTTTGCTTCAGAAATTTTGCCTTTGGGTATTTGAAACTATAGACTAGAAGGCGCATTGGCAAAGAACTAACACTTCTATTGTGAGTTCTTTAGTTGAGATTCAGAAATGAAGGATATCACTAAAGTAGGCACAATAAAGGAGCATGTCAACAGTAACTTCACAGATAAATTTACCAACCAGGCACGGTCTTGAACCTGTAATACCAGCTACTCAGAAGGCTGAGGTGGGGGGATCATTTGATTCTAGGAGTTCATGGCTGCAGCAAGCTATGATTGTGCCACTGTACTCCAGCCTGGGCTACAGAGCTAGACTCCATTTCTGTACAAACAAAACATGCACAAAAATCAAATTATTGTACTACATATTATTATTTATTGCATATAAAATCAAGACTAAATGCACATTAAGAAAGCATAATATATCAACGTTAAAGAAACATCTACACAACGTTGTTGACTCCACCATAAAAATAAATTTAGTAAGTCTGAAATTTGAACTAGTTGTTTTAAAAGGCAATCAATCATCATCTAGTTCCCAAATCTGAGTTTCTAATTCTACTCTCTAATAAAATAAAGCAGAGCTCCATGCAGAAGCGGCTATTCCAGGGCTGGGGCAGGGAATATACAAGATGAGACTGGAGCATCTTATTCTACCAGAAAGTAAGAAAATGCTTTAAAGACAAGCAAACAAACACTTGACCTATGTTCATGGGACAAAGGAGCCATCTGAATGGGCTTTTTTTGAGCAATAAGATTAAAAAATGTAGTATTGTATTATAGCCCAAAGCATAAAATAAATATTCATGAGGCTATACTAATATAAATAATTGATGGAATAATAAATAAGTGGGTGAGAATAGATGAATGTCCAATATTGAAGAATTCCAAATAGTTGATGTAGATACTATACCCTGAAGAAGCTGGAATGTAACTCTCCACTCCTTAATTGTGGGCTGCATAATGACTCCCTTTCAAAGAATTCCATCTGGAAAGAGGGGAAGTTAGTAACTGTACAGTGGAGAAACCTGACAAACAGTACTTCAGCCAGATGGTCAAGGACAACATCAGCCATGATAAGTCATGTTGGCAATATATATCCTTGGTGCCATGAGGATGGCACTGTCCCTCAGTGGCCTTCCTCCCCAAAATTGTCAACTTCTGTCTATCCATGAGAAAATGCAAGTAGAGAGACAATCCTTAAAATATGTGACCAACGACTGGGCACGGTGGCTCACACCTGTAATCCCAGTACTTTCGGAGGCCAAGGCCAACGAATCACGAGGCCAGGAGATCGAGACCATCCTGGCTAACGTGGTGAAACCCCGTCTCTACTAAAATACAAAAAATTAGCAAGGCATGGTGGTGCACACCTGTAGTCCCAGCTACTTGGGAGGCTGAGGCAGGGGAATCGTTGAAACCCGGGAGGCAGAGATTGCAGTGAGCCAAGATCATGCCACCGTACTCCAGCCTGGCAACAGAGTGAGACTCTGTCTCAAAAAACAAAAAACAAAACAAAAAACAAAAACAAAAAAACAAAAACAACCACAGCAAAAAAAACACCAATACACTGCAAGGCTGTTAAGGTTAGCAAAAACAAGGGTAGTCTGTCACAGTTAAGGAGAGCCTGAGGTGGGCACAGTGGCTCACATGTGTAATCCCGGCACTTTAGAAAGCCGAGATGGGAGGATCAGTTGAGGCCAGGGATTTGTGACCAGCCTGGGCAACATGGTGAGTCCCCATCTCTACAAATAATTTAAAAATTAGCCTGGCATAGTGGTTCATGCCTATAGTCCTAGCTACTCAGGAGGCTAAGGTGGGAGGATCACTTGAGCTCAGGAATTTGAGGCTGCAGTGAGCTAAGGTCCTGCCACTGCAATCTAGCCTAGGTGGCAGGGTGAGACTGTCTCAAAAAAGAAAAGAAAAAAGAGAAAGAAGAGCCAGAGGAGACAAGGCAACTTAATAGACTGTGGCATTCTGGATGGGGTCCCGTAACATAACAAGGACATCAGGTAAAAAACTAAGGAAATTCTAATAAAGAATGGACTTTGGTTATTAGGAATACAGCAGTATTGGTTCATCAGTTGTGACAATTAGACCATACTAATGTCAGATGTAAATAATAGGAGAAATGGAGTGGGAGTGTTTCTGTAAACTTAAGACTACAAAATTTTAAAAAGCTCATTAAAAATTAATCATCATAAATTTTCCATCAGTGTACAGAATTAGCTGGAGGAGGACTAAGACAATATGTCGATTAACTTAAAAAATAACAGTCCCTTTTGCTTTACTTCTGCTGCACCGAGAATGAGTATCCATTCGTTTGTTTGCTCAGCAGGTATATTTTGAACACAAGCTGTGCACTAGGTTCTTTGCCAGGTCGGTAGATACACAGTCATGAGCAAAATAGTTTAATATTTTGGCCACTGCTCCATAGCCCATGAAAGGGGAAACAATAGCTAAATATATGATTCAGAACAGTCGTAAGTGCTATGAAAGGAAAGTACAGAGAAGTATAGACCTTCTCAAAGGTGAATCTGATCTCTGCAGATGGGAGGTAGAAATGTGGTCAGGGCATGTCCCAGAGGGAGTGAAGTTGAGGCTGAGATGTGAAGTGTGCGTGAGAATTGAGGGGATTTTCAGAGCAGGGAAGATGGTCTTTACAGGAGGACCAGCATATGCGAGAGCCCTCAGGACTGGGAACATAGTACGTTGCAAGAACTGAAGGAGATGAGCATAGCTGGAGTGAAGAGCACAGGGAGAAAGAAATCATGCTTTTGACAATGGATCAAAACACCTTTCTCTTACTCCAGGCTGCATTTAGAAGTACAGTGGTCCAGGGAGGAAAAGGAGGTCACATTCCACTATCTCCATATCCTCCCTGGACCCCAGTTGTACTCTACAACCTTACACGTCTGTACTTCTTTCTAGAAGGCTTAGTGACCCTTGGTTGTAAATGAAGCTGGCTATATTGTAAGGAAACGCCAGCCCCAGCTCTTTGTAGAGTCTTCCATGGAGACTTACTATTTCCATATTCCAAAGATCAGAGAGGCCAAACTGATACTGACATTCTCCTGGGTCCCAGCCCCACTTCTACTGCCTCTTTTAACGTACTCTCAGGTACGATGAGGCCTTTCCTTCTATGCCCAAACCCTGAACAAAAGTGGATCATGCTTCTCATCTGGCTTGCTCATAAATGTATTGTAGGATTTAGGATGTGATATTGTAGTATTTTCTTTGCATCTGTTTGTACTACATCACTATGTGCTCTTTAGGGAAGGACCATGTCTTGTTAGGAATTAATAAATACTTATTGAACGGATAATTAAAATAAAGCTCATGTAATCACTCACGAATTAGAACTTCAATGTTGAATTCATTCCCTTTAAGTTTTATCTGAGATGAGTAGCCCAGATAGCAGGTGGTCTCACCTTGCAATAATCATTGACAAGTGGTTAGGCGGGAACTTAATCAGACCAGAAATGTGGTATGCCACATCTGCTGCCTGTGACTCCAGGCCTCAAGGGTGTTTTGGGTGTGGGTGTGGGTGTGGTGTTTTTTTTGTTTGTTTGTTTTTGAGATGGAGTCTCACTCTGTCGCCCAGGTTGGAGTGCAGTGGTGCGATCTCGGCTCACTGCAATCTCCGCCTCCAGGGTTCATGCCATTCTCCTGCCTCAGCCTCCCCAGTAGCTGGGACTACAGGTGCCCCCCACCGTGCTCGGCTAATTTTTTGTATGTTTTTTTTAGTAGAGACGGGGTTTCACCGTGTTAGCCAGGATGGTCTCGATCTCCTGAGCTCGTGATCCACCCGACTCGGCCTCCCAAAGTGCTGAGATTACAGGAGTGAGCCACTGCGCCCGGCCTGTGGTGTATTTTTTTTTCCGCTTTCTCATTTTCACAAAAATACATGAACTTTTTGGGCTAGTCTATATTTGAGAGTTCAATCCATTCTTCAGAGTAAAGCTGCTCTTTATCAGCCCTAGCACACAGAAAATGATGTGCACCACGCCACACGTTCCCATGGGTCCACCTCTGTTATGGACTGTGGTACAGACCAGAGAGAGCCCAGCTTGGATGGAGTCCTAATGGTACTCACTATGATGTCATTCTTCTGCTTCCACTGAAGCAAACACTTTGAAATGCACATGAGAGTGACGCTGTTGCAGGGATGACCTTGAATCCACTCTGATTTATTTTTCAAGAAAATCTCACACACACTGGAGTGTTTTACTAAAATTAGTAACCTTTTGAACACAACTCACAAATGTTCTTGGCAAACCAAAATGTTTAATTTCTATCTCATTTAATATAGTCACTTTGAATGGGGAAGACATGGGCTGAGTAAATCTTCTCTTACCATACTGTTAAAGACATTGTTTTGGCTGGGCGTGGTGGCTCACACCTGTAATCCCAGCACTTTGGGAGGCCGAGGTGGGTGGATCCCCTGAGGTCAGGAGCTGGCCAACACAGCAAAACCCCATTGCTACTAAAAAAAAAAAAAACCAAAAAAACAAAAATTAGCTGGGTGTGGTGGTGGGTACCTGTAATCCCAGCTACTTGGGAGGCTGAGGCAGGAGAATTGCTTGAACCCAGGAGGCAGAGATTGTGGCGAGCCGAGCTCATGTCATTGCACTCCAGCCTGGGCAACAAGAGTGAAACTCCATCTCAAACAAAATAATAATAATAAGTAAACAAAAAACCATTGGTTTAGAGATAATCTTGACATAAAAGTGAGAATCATATCATGATCAGACTATTTCATTTCTATCATCAAAACTGTTGATTAAAACATTAATATGACGCTATTTATGGGCTCTCAGAGCTGTCAAGTGTTGTGAAGGTTGCAAACTACACAACTCCAGTAGTATTAGTCAGCTACATGTGCTGTTTACTTGTTGTGCAGTTTAACCTTACAGTTTTATGCTCTGAAGACCTTTCTGAGGTATTTTGTGATACATCAATACCAAGTTATTGATCATTAATTTACCAATGTCAGACACCAGACAGCTTTCAGTTTATTCCTTATATTAGATTTCTATGTTTTATTGATGAGACTGTTACTTAAGAAATCAAATTATTGACTATAGTTCAGTTATATCAGTGAACATATTAAAACTTTTCACTTAACTGGTTCCTTGTTTAAGTGATTGCTACATGCTGACATTTCACCAGTTTTATTATTATCTAATAAAATCCTGATTACATGTCATATAATTCATTTTGAAATTATAGAGTCATTGATTTCTGCTCTGAGAAGGAAACATACATTTTCCCCAACCAATATGCTTCAATCATGGGAATTAGACCTCTTAAACTCTCTAGTGTTCATCAATACTGTATAATTATAGCATAGGTCATTTTAATTCTCAAATGAGATACGTGGCAATTCAAGAGAGATTAAAAATGCTACGGTGCAGCCCAGGAATTGTGAACCTTTGTGGTGTGGTGGCATATTTTCTATAGTAGAATCTGTAAGATTCTCTCTACTCAGTTTCTCTATGATAAGCTTATTTGTTCAATTAATTTTATCAACAGAAAGAATTAAAAAATGAATGAATCCTGTTAAAAATAAGTTTTTAATAAGCTGACTATTATAACTTATTTACATAAGAGCTGCAGATTTTTATAACAAGGCCTAAGTTAATTCAAGGTAAGTTTCAAATGTAGACTCTCTACAGAGAGACATAATATTTGCTGGTACAAAACACACCTCTAGTGCTACTATTTTTATGAGTGTGTTTACAAGAACTGAATTTCTAAGATCTCACATTATAGTTCTATAGATAATGAGATATCACATTTTCCCATGGTGGCTGAAACTCGATTTCATGCTGTCAACTGAGAACTGTGTATTCCAATAAAGTTGTCCAAGGCTCCCAGCCAGGAGTACTATACCATACACATTACCTACCAACCAGATGATGAAGCATATCAAAACTGTGTACTACCAGACATTTACTATTAAATGAATAGTGACTAAGATGAACCTGTTGAAGATCTGACTTGAAAAGGAGGACAGATATAAAATGTAGTCCAACAGAAGGAATGTTTAAAAAAGAAACAGCTGCTTACCATCAACTTGCTTCCCTTAGTGAATCTTTTTTCCTAGTCATTAAAACACTTTTTTCTAGGCCATGTACAATGTTTGAAATAGTTATTTGGTCAGCACACATCTGCATAATCTCAAAGGCTACATCATGTGACTTAACAATGCAATTAGTAGCATTTCATTTGGAGGGGTCCAAAAGAATATTTAAAAAATAAGAAAATGCCTTCAATAAGAGGCAAATGGATGTGTTCTAGAAGAATAATGATAACTTTCTACATCAGTGCATAATAAATGTCCATTTTGTTGCTTCATACAAAGTTCACATGAGACTTAAAATCAACATACTCTTACCTTGCTAAATTACCAGTTTATTTGAAATAAGTATAGTGATAATTGCTCTATGAGTATTTAGCAATTCATTTAGCAATTTTAAAAAGACACTTCAGGGCTGGGCATGGTGGCTCATGCCTGTAATCCCAGCACTTTGGGAGGCCGAGGCAGGTGGATTACCTGAGACCAGGAGTTTGAGACCAGCCTGGCCAACATGGTGAAACCCCCTCTCTACTAAAAATTAGGCGAGTGTGATGGCACACACCTGTAATCCCAGCTACTTGGGAGGCTGAGGCAGGAGAATTGCTTGAGCCCGGGAGACAGAGGTTGCAGTGAGCCGAGATTGTGCCACTGCACTCCAGCCTGGCCCACAGAGCGAGACTCTGTCTCAAAAAAAAAAAAAAAAAAAAAAAAAAAAAAACCCAACACTTCATTGTCTTTATAAAATTTTTATAGATTTAGGGGGTACGAGTGCAGTTTTATTACATGGATCTATTACGTAGTGATGAAGTCTAGGCTTTTAGTGTAACCATCCCTCAAAGAGTATATGTGAACATCTTTCAAAAGAAGACACACCACTGTTTTTTGATGATAATGAAGGATTATAGAGAGAGTACTGGTATAATGGTAATAATTTATTATGCTATACATAGTGTTAATACCCATAGAAAAATAGTTGTCTAAGTACTTGTAGCATAAATTAAGTTACAAGTAAGATTTTTTAGTATGCAAAGATAAAATTTCCATATAAGATATATCTGCTGTAGATAAATAGGATGAAATATATATATGATTATTGGTATTTATTACTTATCGTGACTGTTGGCCGCAGGGTGGCAAATAGGTGTCAACTTATGTGAAAATTCTAGTTAATCAAAAGGTGCTGCCAGCTGGGTGTGGTGACTTACGCCTGTAATTCCAGCACTTTGGGAGGCCGAGGCAGGTGGATCATGAGCTCAGGAGATCGAGACCATCCTGGCTAACACGGTAAAACCTAGTCTCTACTAAAAATACAAAAAAAAAAATTTAGCCGGGCGTGGTGGCGGGCGCCTGTAGTCCCAGCTACTCGGGAGGCTGAGGCAGGAGAATGGCGTGAACCCGGGAGGCGGAGCTTGCAGTGAGCCGAGATCATGCCACTGCACTCCAATCTGGGCGACAGAGCGAGACACTGTCTGAGGGGGGAAAAAAAGTGCTGCCTGGGCTGCTGTGTTCAGAAAGATTCTGAGTCCTCATTGAGAAAATGTGTGATCATGGGTTTCTGATGTTTGGGATGTGGATGGTGAGTGATGGCCCATTTAGGTACCTAACGTTTACTACCCTTAGGACTAATATAGCTTAGAAATTAAATGAAAAGTCAAAACAAATTATATTATTTATATATCCCTGAATATATATATTTAACATTCTATCACACAAAACCTAAAGAAATTTAATTAAATGTTCAGTGAAGGTTTTATTTTTCTCCCTTTAAATCATAGCTAATGACCAGGCCCAGTGGCCTGTAATCCCAGCACTTTGGGAGGCCCAGGTGGGAAGATCACTTGAGACCAGGAGTTCAAGCCCAGCCTGGGCAACATAGCGAGACCCTGTTTCCACAAAAATTAGCTGGATGTGATGGCACACACTTGTAGTCCCAGCTACTCAGGAGGCTAAAGCAGGGAGGATCTCTTGAACCCAGGAAGTCCAACCTGCAGTGAGCTATGATTGCAAGACAGAGCAAAATCCTGTCTCAAAAAAAAAAGTCATAGCTAATACTTTGTGGTACATGGAGCCTTGCATAATGTTTTCATGTTTGGGACACTTTTTGTTTGGAAAAATAAAGCGGAGAGATGATAGCAGAAAGCATAAGTCCTACTCTTGGCAGAGTTTGTAAAAAACCACTTAACATACATATGAACCAAGAGTCAAATTTCTTATAAACTGCTTGGATAGTGAATTCTAGAGTGTTTCTAAATCAGAGTTTACAAGAACTCAAACACATAAACAGTGACAGTGAAGACTGGCTGTAATCCAAATAGCTAAAAATGGTTGAAAAAATATAATTACAGCTTGAAAATGTAAGTTATAGAAAATACATTCCTTGAGTCATTGGCAGTATAAACATTCTAACTCCAAATGCCTCTCATCTCTAGATAAATCTTCTGGAATTTAAAAAATAAATGTAAGGATTTTCAAAGCTTTTGATTAATACTGAGAGCACCACAAGAAAGATGACTGAAGATTTCAGAAACATAATTGGAAAATTTGACTACTTTTGCCACCATACAAATGTATCTGCCTGAAGGGAAAATTTAAACATTAGGACTAGGGTGAGATTAGAGCTTTATGTATAGGATAACTTATATATAACTAATAGACACCTCCCAAATGAGTAATGTGAAAAAGAATAGCAGTCTCATTTTGAAAATATTTTAAAAAAAGGTTTACGTTCCTTAAGCTTGTATTTAAAATGAGTTGACCCTTATCTGATTTGATAGTTAGTTTTCCAAGGAAGAATGAGTCATGTCAGAAATGTTGTCAATTTTGCTTTTATGAGGTTTGGCAAAGGACTTTCTATTTTCTCCATATTTTATGAGATCTCAAAATAGATTTAGGAATTCCCCCCCACCCACCACTGCTCTAGAGTGAACATTATGATATTAACTATAATTATTTTAAAAGACCTTTCAGCTTCCAAAGGGCTTTTCATCTATATTATGTAGCTTTGTTAATCCTGTCAACCTGATTCAGTATGGAGTGGAGGTGCCAGCATCCTAGTTGTACAAATGACAGCATTAAGACATGGCTGATAAAGGGGTTTTCCAAGGACACATGGTTGCTATGAGGCAAAGTAGGGAGCTAAAACCCAAACTGTCTGACTCACTGCTGAATTGTTTTCCAGACCACTTTATGTGGAATGCCATAGGAGGTCTTGAGGAGTATGACCTCTGACTCTTCTTTAAGAACAAATGCCCTTCCTCTACCGACAGAATAATAAAGGTATAGGAATACACGCTGTTTTGTTTTGTTTTGTTTTGTTTTGAGATGGACTCTCATTCTGTTGCCAGGCTGGAGTGCAGTGGTGAGATCTCAGCTCACTGTAACCTCCACCTCCTGGGTTCAAGCAATTCTCCTGTGTCAGCCTCCGTAGTAGCTGGGATTACAGGCACACGCCACCATGCTCGGCTATTTTTTTTTTTTTTTTTTTTTTTTGTATTTTTAGTAGAGACAGGGTTTTGCCATGTTGGCCAGGATGGTCTTGGTCTCTTGACCTCATGATTCGCTTTCCTTGGACTCCCAAAGTGCTGGGATTACAGGCGTGAGCCACTGCACCCAGCCGGAATACGTGCTTTTAATAAAGGCCCCAGAAAATCTGTCCACAGAAGAAGTTATAGCATTGTGCTGCATAATCTTTTTATTATTTCTCCTTTTCTCCTTTCATGCCATCTCCCTGAATGACTTCAGTCCCTCCACAGCTTTGCTCACCATCTGTACTTTGATGACTCCCATCATTGTATCTGCAGCTCAGATTTCTCTTCTTCTATAGCTTCCAACCTAAATGTGTATCCACCTACTGGATACCTCTACTTGAATGCCTTCCAGAGGAGCCAGAGTCAAACTGTTCCAAAAGGAATTTACCATCTTCCCTCCACACCTGCTTCCCCTCTGTGTTTTCTGTATGGGGATTCATGTCATCCTTTACTAAACAAACCAATACTTGAACTGCATCATTTCTTCCTCCCTGTGATCCCTCATAGCCACGCACTCTCCAGCTGCTGATGATTCAGTTTTTCTAACACTTCTTAAATCCTGCGGGCCTTTTCCATTCTTACTGCATTTATCTAGGTCAGGCCTCCGTGATTTTTCCCCTAGATTAAGGCCTACACTTTCTGACCGGCCCCTCTTCTTGCAATCTGTCCTGTTTCTCACTTAGTTTCCACATTACAGTCAGCCGTCAATGGCTACCCAAAGGATTTATGATCATGTTTTAACTCTTTAATGTGGCCTATAGTCTCAGCTATGTGAGAGGCTGAGGCAGGAGGATTGCTCGATCCCAGGAGATAGAGGCTGTAGTGAACCATGATTGTGCCCCTGCCCTCCAGCCTGGGTCACAGAGCAAGACCCTGTCTTAAGTAAGTAAGTAAGTAAATAAATAAATAAATAAATAAATAAATAAATAAAGTGGCCTGTAGAGCTTGCCCCATCTGACCCATGGTTATTGACCCAGCTTCATGCTATATCTCTTTCTGCCTCACTGTCTAAGCTCAAGCTATATAAAAATCGAGTCTTAAGCTATACTGAGTTTCATGTTGGGACTCTTCCTTTATTTATACCATTCATAAATGGTATCACTCTTCTGCCATAATGTCCAGTTTTTCACAGTGTGGTGTCCCTTTCTGCCCATTGGAATATTATACCTCTTTGTCCTGCAGACATAGCCAGGTGATTTGTTTAGCCTAGGGAAATGTAAACAAAAAGTGGCATCTATCATTTTTGGAGGATACCTTTAAAAGCCATGTTAAAGATAATGGCTTTAAGAGCCATTCAGTGTGATCTTTCTTCAGTCTGCCACAAGACAGGCAATGTCCCACATGGAGGATGATTCATCAACCTATGTCCTAGAGAGAAGACGTGGAGCAGAGATGTGGTCAGCATGTGATGGCTACAAATGTGAGATTGTAAGGGTCATCCAATGTCAGGCAGACCTACAGAAGCTTTTACAAGGAGGTTTGAGGAATAACCATCTTCCTTAATCTGGCTTATTTGCATGATCTCTTCTTTATTTTGTGTGTTTTCGTCAAAGATGTTGAGCAATATAATTCTAGAATTGTGAAAATTTTAGTTTTACATTAAATCTTACGGACATAGAATGAATACAAAATAAACCTTTCTAGTTCCAAACTACTGAGACTTGGATGTCTTTTTTGTTTTCTCAGCATGGCTTAGCCTGCTTTTACTGTTACTTCTGCCTTGGAAAGTCTTCTTCCCCCTCTTTGACCAGCTAACTCCCATCCATTGTCTCAGCTGAGATTTCATTCTCTTAGTAATCCATCTCTAATTCCTTGGCTGAATGGCACTCTTGTGTTTCTGTGTCACTCTGCACTTCTCCTAATATTGTCGATTACACCGCACTGTAATTTCTTGGTTATTGTTTGTGTCCCTACTAGATGGCCAACTCTGCAACAGCATGCTGCATTTCTTCCTTGTTTATCATTTTAGTCCTATCTCTTAGTACCTAGTAAACGAATGTTATGCAATAACTATGTTGTATGAAAGAATGATAAATAAATAAATGTAAGAAAAGTAGTCAAAAGTAAATCAATTCTCACATCCCCAAATACTGTGAAAGACTTTCAGCTTCAAAACTGCGTAACCAAGAGCCATAATTGGAAATTTTCTTTACTGTGGTGACAGATGGAACACTGAAAGAAAAACTTATCATTGACATTTAACACATACCAGTGCCACTTTCTCTTATCACACATTTGCAAACTACAGAGCTCTGTGAAAAGTTTTAATTATAAATTATAGTCTAGATTACATTTTTGTTCTATGAGTCCCTTGAATGTGTTCAATTTCATTGTAGCAGTCATGTCCAGTAACAACAGCTCCGCTAGCCATAAAGGACAATTTATCTCAGGATCACAAATGTGAGACAGTAATGGGGCCATTCAATTTCAGGCAAACCTATAGAATTTTTTTTTCTCAAGGAGGCTTGGTGGGTAACAATCTTCCTTAATCTGGATTATTTATATTCTCTCTTCTTTATTATGTGTGTTTTTATCGAAGATGTCAGGCAGTGTGATTTTAATCTAGAATTGTGACAATTTTGGTTTTACATGAAATCACAGGACAGTTTTAGGTTTGTGTGTTATATGTTACTGACTTCCTAGAATAAGTGTTATGTATGCAATAGGTTTGCAATAAATTTTTATTTCCAATCTACACCTTCCTCTTACTACTGCTTATATTTTTTCCTTCACTATCAAGTCTCTTTGAAACATTAAAATAATATTTTATATATTTTCACCTGCATTTTCTAACATCTCTTACTTTTTACTTTTAATGCTCTACCCAAACTCACAGACACACACACACACACACACATACACACACACACACACACACACACACACACAGAGGCCAGGTCAAATATTTTAGCTTGAGGCCATGAAATCCAGTGACAAAGGTCTACTAAACTTTCTAAAATTTGTTTCTATATTGCATATATTTTTAATTTTCTGTATATTATGATATACAGAAAATCTTAAAAACCTTTCTGGTTGGGGAAAAGACTGCCCCTCCTGGAGCTAGTCAATTCTCAGAGATCTAAAGCAGGAGTGTGCCTTTCACATCCAAACTCAGCAATTCAGAGGCACACCTCCTTTATCTGGCCTGTGCATACCAGGGGGCAATATTTCTCTGCCTTAATCATCCCAGGGCCAGGTACCAGACAACTAGGGACTACCCCTATAGTTCAGAGCCCACTGACATTATTATTACCCAGGCCTAAACTGTTTTCTCTTCCTTGCCTTCTTTTTTTCCCCTCTGTGGAAACTCCAGTAAAGGCTCTGGCCTAATGCTTATGCCTTCCCCTGACTCCTGCCCTCTGCCATCTGACTTAAATCTGGTGCTTCCCCAGTGATCCTATATGGTATACAATGACTCCCTCTCGAGAATATGTGAGTAAAATAAACTTTCTTTTCCTCTTTTTTTTTTTTTTTTTGAGACAAGGTCTCACTTTCTTGCTCAGGCTGGAGTGCAGTGGTGTGATAAAACTCACTGCAACCTTCATCTCCTGATCAAGCAATCCTCCTGTCTCAGCCTCCCCAGTAGCTGGGACTACAAGCAGGTACCACCACAGCCGGCTATTTTTTGTGCTTTTTGTAGGGACAGGGTTTCGCCATGTTGCTCAAGGTGGTCTCAAACTCCTGGACTCAAGTGACCCACCTGCCTCAGCCTCCCAAAGTGCTGGGCTTACAGGCTTGTGCCACTGTGCACGGCCCAGCCAAACATTAATTTCTTGTACCTCTCCTGGGTCTTGTCTTGTGGCTGCACTTTATTGAACATCACAAAAAAAAGAGCGCAGAGCAGCCTCATATATTTTCCTTCTTTTTGCCAAACCCTTTTAGATTGTTTGTTTAGGTGGTCATCTAGGCTTTTGACTTAGATTCTTTCTAAAATGACATCTTGGACTACCCCTCTGTGCCACACATTTTAGTCCATGGGCAAGAGATGCCTTAAATTATAATTGACCCAGACTCCCAGATACTGCACCCCCAACTCTGGCTCAGTATTTTTATTCCTGATTGCTTGGGAAAGAAAAAATTGAGGATTATGTGTTCTTTTGTTCCCTTCCAGCACCCTGGAGCACCACTTGGGCCTTGTTGAGAATTCTGCTTGAGCTGAGGGACTCTGAACATTTAGTTTTAATATCACAACCTGGAAAACAGAGGCTTCTAAACCAAAGTCATAAAATGTTAGGCCTGAAAAGATCTTATGACATATAGACGAAGGTCTCATCTCTTAGATGAAGACATTTAAAGCCAGAGACTTTAATGGTTTACTTATTATTAGAGCTAGTAAGTAGAAAGTGAGGAAGTAGAAACTAAGTCTTCTAAACTTTTGAGTGCTCTTTTATTTAGACTTTTCTGTCTTTTGTTTTCTCTCTCTCTTTTTTTTTTAAATCAACTTTTACTTTAGATACAGGGGGTTACATGTGAATGTTTGTTACATGGATACATTGCACCCAGGTAGTGGGGATAGTACCCAACTGGTAGTTTTATTTTTCTTTATCTTCTTTTCCCCTTTCTTTCTTTCTTTCTTTTCTTTTTCTCTCATCTTTCTTTTTCTTTCCTCTTCTCTCTTCTTTCTCTTTCTTTCTTCTTTTCCTTTTCTTTCCATTATCACAGTATCTATTTCTCATATAGTTTCTGAACTTCATTGGTCTTACTGCAGTTCACATTTTAAATGAAGCCCATCAGTGGACCTGTTGTACAGTATACCAGGCATGTTGCACATGAGGTCACTAATGAATAGTAAATTTCATAAACTGATTTCCTAGATGAATGAATTGGAAGAGAACATAGGAACTAGAGCAGTGGTTAACTGGGGATTAAAAATGGCTCAAGGCTTTCAGCCTGGTGGAAGGCATGCAGATAGTATGTATGTGCTTGCGCTTGAGGTAACACAGTGCTAAGGCTTTTCTGGGAGAGGGGAGAGGAAAGATGATAAACTTAGGTTTAAATATACGGAGTTTAAGATGATAGTAATGTATCCAAATGGAAATATCTGATAGACAGTGATGATGATACAAGAAAAGAAGAAAAATCAGGACTGATGAAAAATGTAGATAGGAAGAGGCTCTTTAAGCAGTGAGTGTGACTGTGAAGAAAAAATACAGAGATAGGCAAGAGAGATGAGCCTGTGGTCAAAATTAGCACTTCTAGCAAAGGAAGCAGAGAAGAAACAGCCAGACGTGTTCTTCTCTGAGTAACAGTGATATAGTTTCCTGGAATCCCAAAGTGGAGAGATTCTGCAGGAACAGCCAGGATTGGGAGTAGCAGGAAGTGTGGAAATGTTATGTGATTTATCCAACCAGGTGTTCTTTCTAGGACTTTGATTCTTAGTTGAAGAAGTAAGATTTGACTCCTGCATAAAGAAATCTGAGGTTGAAATGAGTGTAGTGTCTAGGATGTGAGAACATCAACCTGCTTCAGCCACAAGCAGTTGGCTGCCTGTGGGTCCTGCTGCCAAGATCCGTTCATTCCTGCCAGTTTTCCTGGCCAGTCCTCAGCTTCCCATTAACTATGAGTTCCTCCATTCTGCTAAAAATTGTCTTCCATATTTAAGATGGCCAGCATCAGTTTCTGTTGCTTGCCTCCAAGCACTTTATATGACACACAGGATAACGTCATCTTATTTATGAAAGCCTAGAGAGATACTGATTTCTGTAAGCAGACTCCATACTGGGGATGGCAGAGATGGAAAAGGAACTGTATTTTAAGATAAAAATGCCCTCGGTCATCTTAAAGGGGTCAAGTTCAATAGCCTGAGGATGGTAAGATGTTCCATTGTAGCAGATCAGGAAACGAGTAACTGGTGAATTGAAGGAGGCTATAAATACAGGCAAATTTAAGCAATTCTAAAATACTAAAGATCTTCAAATTTGGTTACAGAGGACAGGATGTGCATGTATGAGAGATAGGGTACAAATGTCATGGGGAGAAATGTGAGAAAATCAAACATGACACTTAGAGCAAATCAAGCAAACACGTAACAAAGTGTATTGGTGGGGATAGGGTGGCCCAGTGGAGAAGGAACCTGTTATAGCCACTGAATGAACAGAATTGATTCCAACACATCACATACGAAAATGTGGTGGGTTTTTACTATGATCTTCCTAATTTGTACCACTATTACAATTGAAATAAGTTATATTACAGTAGGAAAAAAAATAAATTGCTATCATTAACAAATTTGAAGGGATTATGTTAATAATCAGTTTTTAAAAATTGAGATGAGGAGGTCTCACTTTGTCACCCAGGCTGGTCTCGAACTCCTGGACTCATGCAGTCCTTCTGCCTCACCCTCCCAAGTAGCTGGGAATACTGATGTGTACCACTACCCAGCCTTATCAGTATTGTTGACATTAAAAAAAAATCAATGAAAGTAGGCCCATGATTGAGAGAACATTCCCCCCCCTCAATTCTTGCAGATACCCAAATTGTGAAATATTAATACTTTTAATCTTTGAAAACTCCTTATTTGGGATTAAGGAAATATGCTCCTCTAGAATATGAAAATCAATATTGATGTACTAGTTAGTTTTCTTGATATATTTTAGCAGATTTCATTAATTTTTTTTCCATCAGAAATCACGTTTTGGTTACATATGTATTTAGTGGCAACATGAATAAACACAGAATAGCTTTAATTTCTTTTGCCATTACTACAGATAGATTGGCCATATTTTGTGGGGGATGGTTAGCATGTTGCTATTTCACAGTTGTCAATAAGTTCATAAAACATAACTTTTAGCAATTCTGTAAAAAGTCTTGTTTGCTTTTCTATGTTAAATATATTTTGAATTGCTTTGAAGTAAAGAAACTCTAAAGTCCAAAGAAGATGAAAAAAATGATTTAACATTATAAAATCTAAAATAAAGCAAACACTAAAAGGAAACGTTATTTTTTTTCAGTTAATTACTTGACATGCAGCTTCAACATGAGACTACATACAACACTCAGAATACAGCCCAAGGCTTTACGGTGCCTCTAGTCTTTCTTTTAGGTTTACCATTTTATTCTTAGCACCTGACACTGTGCTGGATACATAAATACTCAATAAGTACTGATAAGAAAATGAATAAATAAGTGGATAAATGGTGTCTAAAGTTTTTGATTACATGACTTCTATGTAACTAGTTTCTATAATTTCAACTCACTACATATAAATTCCAGGGGTGAAATAAGTAGTCATCCCTTTATCTCTACAAAATTGTGAAATCTGAAGTTTACCACATAGACTACCATTAAGAATCTCTGCATCGGCCGGGCGCAGTGGCTCACGCCTGTACTCCCAGCACATTGGGAGACCGAGGCGGGTGGATCACAAGGTCAGGAGATTGAGACCATCCTGACTAACCCGGTGAAACCCTGTCTCTACTAAAAATACAAAAAATTAGCCGGGCGTGGTGGCGGGCTCCTGTAGTCCCAGCTACTCGGGAGGCTGAGGCAGGAGAATGGCGTGAACCCAGGAGGCGGAGCTTGCAGTGAGCCTAGATAGTGCCACTGCACTCCAGCCTGGGCGACAGAGTGAGACTCTGTCTCAAAAAGAATATCTGTATTTAGCATGGAATACTAACCTTTCAGTAGGATGTTTTTGATTTTATATATATATATATTTCATTATCATATATATCATATATACACACTATATATACTTGTGTGTGCATATATATGTACACACAATTTTACATATATTTAATGCTAAAGAAACTTGTTTAACCGTCTTTGTTTAATGGCCTTAAAGGTGTCCTGTGTAATAAGTTAACAAAACTAAAACTAATCATGTAGGATTTTTTTTTTTGTAACTTAAGAATCACCTCATTTTCATAATAATAAATTACTTTTGAACATGAATATCATTATTTAATGATCCAGGACACTACACATGTAGAAACAAGTTTGAAGACCTTTGAGGGTGAACAAATTCTTTACTTCCTTCAAGAGCTTTTTTCTAAGAACTGAATAGTTTAAAAATTGTGCTATGATTTGACCAAGCTGAGTCAGAAAGATACAGTGAGGAGGAAAAGGGAAAAAATGTCATTTGGCATGGTTCTAAACTTGTAGAAAAGCTACGGTTTAATACTATCTTAAAGAAATATATCAACTTACATTTTTTTCAAAATGCATCATATCATGACAACATTTCCATAAAACTACATTTTAACATGGAAAGTATTACTGTCTTTAGTTTAGAAATAAAATATCAGAATATCATAAGGAGCAGTGGACTTGATACTGCAGTCATAGAACTAATAAACAAATTAGGGACTAATACTAGAGATTCATGTCTACTAAATATAATGCTCAATATATGCATCATATTTTCTTTTTTTTAAATTATACTTTAAGTTCTAGGGTACATGGGCACAATGTGCAGGTTTGCTACATATGTATACTTGTGCCATGTTGGTGTGCTGTACCCGTTAACTCGTCATTTACCTTAGGTGTATCTCCTAATGCTATCCCTCCCCCCTACCCCCACCCCACAACAGGCCCCGGTGTGTGATGTTCCCCTTCCTGTGTCCAAGTGTTCTCATTGTTCAATTCCCACCTATGAGTGAGAACATATAAGTATACTATGAGGCCTTTCAGTATCTTCCAGTAATGGGAGTGATGACTCTCCTAACTTTTACATGAATGAGATTTTTAACAGCAGCATTAAATGACTGCTATTTTCAGGTCATGATAAGAGTAAAATGACATTATTTCCATATAGTTTTTCTCTGACAGCAATAAAGAGAAGATACTTTTGTTACATGTGTCAGGATTTGCCATTTATGTCCCAGCCACAGTGTGGTTCCTCGAAGTATAGAGAAAGCATAGAAACAAAAATGACCAAAAGCAGTGGCTGACAACTGGGCTGTTTTATAACTCTTTTGGAACCTACGGGATTGAGCGATAAAATACTTCCATTGAAAGTCAAAGGAGTCTTTCAAAAGATTTCATGGGTTACACTTTTTCCTATATTGTAATATCTTCAATGTGCTTTTGCCCTCTCCAGATATTTTTCTATGCTACAGTGTAAAGAGGCAAAGCTTATCAAATAAATCTTTCTAGGGTCTGTTTTCTCTCTCTCTCTCTCTCTCCCACCACCACCCCGAGGATCCTATCTAAAATTGGGGAAATCAGGAAGAACTACAGTAATTGAAAGTCTCCAATGCCTTAGAGGAGATCTTAAAGTCAATTAACTAGATAAATAAAGAGAGAAAGAAAAGTCTTTAAATACCTGTCGACCTTGAGTAAGAATATCAGATGTCTGCTTTGGATACAGAGAAAGACAGGAAAGATTCCATTTTTCTACCAGTCAGCATAGGACACTAAAAATGGTTGAATGTTGTGTCCTTATGATTCATTCTTTTTTTTTGGAGACGGAGTGTCGCTCTGTCGCCCAGGCTGGAGTGCAGTGGCACCATCTGGGCTCACTGCAAGCTCCGCCTCCCGGGTTCACGCCATTCTCCTGCCTCAGCCTCCTGAGTAGCTGGGACTACAGGCGCCTGCCACCACGCCCGGCTAATTTTTTTTTTATTTTTTTGTATTTTTAGTAGAGATGAGGTTTTTCCATGTTAGCCAGGATGTTCTCGATGTCCTGACCTCGTGATCCGCCCGCCTCGGCCTCCCAAAGTGCTGGGATTACAGGCATGAGCCACCGTGCCCAGCCGATTCATTCTTAAGTACCTAGGGAATTAGCCTTTGATATTTTCCTTAGGATTCGTCAACAGTGTTAGACCACTGAATATATCCTGAGACCTCCAAAGTCCTCACTATTTCTCATCTTTTTCTCCAATCCACTTGATCCTTGGTTCAAACAATTAGCAGTGATAAAGATCATCATTTATCAAAATAGATTTTTGCAGGACAAAATACATTGTCTTGTGACTTGTTAAGAATTTGGGGTAGGCATGTATAGGATGTGGCAGGGAGGAAAGTTTTTAGCTGAAGTACATTTGAGAAATGCTGTTTTGAATAAAGCCAAAGCATTTGTTTAGCACAATGAATTTTCAAATCATCGATAAATTAATAGCATTTCTAAAGCATGTTTAATCATATACCCTGTTACCCACCACTCCCCACCTTCACCACTGTGGACACCATCTAAATATTTTATGAAACTTTAATGTTTCCCAATCTCGATGTGCAAATGCTGACACAAAGGCTGCTGCTTGCCCCCTGTTGTGTCCAACAGATCTGCAGCCCCAGCACTCCCCCGTTCCCTGTTACAGGCCTTTGAAATATTTCCTGGTTGCTGCTATTTGGTCAAATGACCTCAGAAGACCTGGAGCATGATTGAAATCATTCATCCCCAATAGTGTCATGTTCCTTCCCTCATGCAGATCAGATTGTCTTGCTTCCTAGCTATTCTCCACATGTTTTTTAAAATGGCCCGCTTTTTAAAATTTTTTAATTTTTTTATATAGCCTGCTCTATCACCCAGGCTAGAGTGCTGTGGTGTGATCATGACTCACTGTAGACTTGACTTGCCAGGCTTAAGTGATACTCCCACACCAGCATCCCAAGCAGCTGGGACTACAAGTGTCTGCCACCATGCCCAGCTAATTTATTTTATTATTTTTTTGTGGAGATTGGGTCTCACTATGTTGCCCAAGCTGATCTCAAACTCCTGGGTCTTGACCTTCCAAAGTGCTGGGATTATGGGCATAAGCCACTGTGTCAGGCCTTATCTTCCACTTTCTATTGAAAGCATCACAGATAAGTTTCTTACTTTATTCTCTTCTAATTTAGGAAAAGTAACGATTTCTTAAAATTATTTTGTATTTTCTCTCTTATCAACCATGTATTGTATTGCCTTATTTTAGCACAACTTTGGTCCAATATACATATACACACTGCTCTATGTTGCTCTAATTTATCAATATAGCATTGTTGGTATAGTAGAGACCTACAAAAAATTATTTGACCCTTTCAAATTTCTCCTGAAAAAATTACAGTTTTAAGTACTTATCTGTAGTCTATTTCTTAGCATCCTATTACTTATCGGTTACCTATGAGGGAAAAAGGTATGTTTTTCTAGATCATTCGTTACTACCTCCCTCATGGTCTTTTGTTAGGATCTTCCCTTGACTGGAATTTCTGCTGAAGTTCAGTGGGAGTGGGTAAAAAGGAAATTCACAAATAAGAATGCAAGTCAATCTTAGGTGAATTTTCCAATTACTTTCTCACCTAAATAGAAAATGACATCTAATTGTTGGCCTTTCATCGGGTTAACTGGCAACATGACTAAATGACCATAGTAAGAGTATTGTCAACATCACAATTTGTTTGGAATTAGGCTGTGGGAAAGAGGAGTTTCTACAGAAAGTTAAGCCAAGTTAAACAGAGAAGGGAAAAAAAATACTGTTATTCCCTTTACTCCAAGTCTGGGTTAAAGGGTTGATTATGTGGGAAGATGCCAAAGGGTCAGATATGCAAAACCCATGGAATCTGGCTTCCTGACAAATACCTAAATATAAATTATGGTTTCAAGTACTTTTTCCTATTTTGTTTCATTAATTTGGGAATTCTGATATAGATTGTTATCAAAACCCAAAGGAAGTAGTTTATTCTTTCTTACAAATGGTTGGGATATTTACTAAGTAAATAAAAAGTTAATATTATAATATATTTCTGCAAAGATATTTATATGGCTTTAGAGATACCATATTTTTCAGTTGGAATATAACAAGTCAATTATACAATTAGCCCTTAATATATTTTTATACATGTATGATCTCATGTCTTCATTGACTCTTTAGAGAAGGTTCTTAATGGAATAGAACATTTCATAAAAATTTGTATATTATTGTCTTTAGTTGAAATATAAAGCTACATTAATTTGGCATTCCTATGTATTATTTGGAAGTTGACTTAAAATAATATTACTAAATAATGTAAATTATTGAAACTAAATTGTAGGAATAATTGCTCCAGCTCAAATCAAGGGCCAATTTGATGACATTATCGCTGATGTTTTTAATGGATACTTATAGTGTGAAATAACTTCTCCGAGGTCAACCATGCACTGCATTGCCTTATTTTAGCACAACTCTGGTCCAATATACACATTGCTCTATGTCACTCTAATTTATCGTTACAAATATTATAGCATTGTTGGTATAGTAGATGCCTCATATGTACTGATTACTGTATTGAAAAAATATTGTTTCTTTTCCAAGAATCATAGTGCTGTTATTTTCATTTTAAGCTTTATGTTCCTTTGGTTATTCTTTTTAGACTTGAAATAAATTCCCTAAACTTGAAATCCAAAACGATTTCTTTCTTTTCCTTTTCCTCTTCTTAACCCAATGCCTAAGGCTGCCCTGATGTAAGTCTGTTTTGAATTAATTGTATTTTGACCAAGAGCTAATAATTTTTCCTCGTAGCCCACTAATTCTAATTTAGGAAGTTTGAAGTGTTTCTAGAGAGGATTGGGTATTTTTTTTTCCTTGCTAACCAAGGACTGCTGTTACTTGTCCTCTGACAGTAAGCAAACAGGAATGCCAGTGAGTGTGGAGCTAAGATGAGATACTAAGTCTACAATTTGATGAGAATAAACAGGCCATACATACTTTTTACTAAAAATGTCTTTTTTTCAATATGTTTTATTTAGCTACTGCTCCGGAAATGCGCAAAATTATCTGTCTTCTACAATATGTATTAGCCTCATTGAAATAATGCAGTTTCAGGATTGACTCATTGACTCTGGTATAAATAAAGATGTTTCTTAGATAAAAATGACAAGTTAGAAGAAATGGAAGATACATAAAATTTTATTTGGGTGGAAAAATTAATAAGTACTGAATTTTATAGTTAACTGTCTAGAATCAATTCTGTTAGAAATAGAAAAGAAAATTGGAGAAGCTGGACTTGTTTTCATTCTAATTATAGATTGCTGAATCTTCTGACAGCTCTGAAACCCATAAGAGAAGATGAAAGGCAATTTGTTTTGTGTTGATTTTGTATAATTCATTAATACACACTTCATGTCAGGTTATAAAGACAACTGACAATTTGACACAGCATTTCCCACCCAAACCTTTACATTCTCTGATATGAATTTTATTTTTAGAAACTGCCTTTGAAAAACTAGATTTAGGCAATATATGCTTCTCCCTAAATACAATTTGTTTAGTGTTTCCGTATATGCACAGTGGAATGTTGTCTTTTGAATGATAAATGTTTTACTGGAGTGCTCAAAGTGAAAAAAGAAGGAAAGTAAAAGGGAAGGTAGAAGTGAAAAAGAAAGAAGTTATAGAGAGCAGAATAAGTTTTAAAAAAAAAGAAAAGTAGAACTAAGAAGATGCGGTGTGATAGGGAGAGAGAAGAGAACAGGAGAAAGTGAACATCTGGTGAAAAGAAGGAAATGGCAAGGAAAGAAGAGAAGAGAGAGAAAGGGAAAATAAAAATAGAAAAAGGTAAAAAAAAAAAAAAAAAAAGAGGTAGAAATTAAAGAGATAGTAGTTTGTTGTTAGCAGATGTTTTGTTGCTGAAGCTACTGCTGAAGATTGAAACTGCGCTCCTTTCCCACCGGGGGTGAGACTGACAATGTAAAGAACAGCTTATCTTCACAGGTACAGGACAAAGACAAGACTAGATCATCCCTCTGCCCACCCTGAGACAAATGTATATTTGACTTGTTCCCCTAATCTATGTTTATTTTATCTTATGTTAAATGCAGATTGACTAAGTGCCTAATTGACTGTTCCTCTTTCCTTCCTGTCCTCTTTCCACTTTCAATAGTGAAATCCTCAAAACCATCTTTGGAGAAAGCACAGGCCACAGATGCTACTGTGACATGTGTCTTTTTCCTGGGTATGCCCTCAACATTGGCAAAATAAATTTCTAAATTAATTAAGACCTGTCTCAGACACTTTTTGATTTACACTTGTATGAAAGATTTGATCTTGATCAGGCCTAATCAATAAATAAACAGAATATTTTTTAATTTGGCATAAGAGCATACCAGTTTTCTTTTATCTATGATCAACAACTTCAGCATTGGCAAAAAAAAAGGACATTTTCTTCCTGTCTAATTTACTGATAAGCATTAACAAAGCTTTCTCACACTAATTAGTTCTTATTAGGGAAAAATAAATAATGACATTAAATTTCAATTGCATAGGATTTTTAAATTAATAAATCTTAAGCTAATAATTTTTTGAAAAATTAAATAACATGTATATTTAAAAAGAAAAAAGAAACAGCTGCTGATATAATAGCAGTTGAAACAGGTCTGTACTAGCGTTCAAACTTCAGAGAGATAGTGATGACTAATGCCCTAAAAAAAGCATAAAGATGTGCTTACTGGCCGGGCGTGGTGGCTCACGCTTGTAATCCCAGCACTTTGGGAGGCCGAGGCGGGTGGATCACGAGGTCAGGAGATCGAGACCACGGTGAAACCCCGTCTCTACTAAAAATACAAAAAAAAATTAGCCGGGCGTGGTGGCGGGCGCCTGTAGTCCCAGCTACTCGGAGAGGCTGAGGCAGGAGAATGGCGTGAACCCGGGAGGCAGAGCTTGCAGTGAGCCGAGATAGCGCCACTGCACTTCAGCCTGGGTGACAGAGCGAGACTCCGTCCCAAAAAAAAAAAAAAAAAAAAAAAAAAAAAAAAAAAAAAAAAAAAAAAAGATGTGCTTATGCCCTAAGCATAGCTGTGCAGATTCCATGGACAACTCATATTAGAATGAATTTTGCTTGTGTCTCCAAAACTAAATAATACTTATCCAGCTCTATAAATCTTACAAGTCATGTCCCTTCAAATCATTTTACTGACGAGTTTTGATTTGTCTCCCTGTCCTTCCAAGCAAATCCTATTTGTATAAAATCTACTTTTAGCATTAATACCCTTCCCTACATACATTTTCAGGCATAGATAAAGGAGACAAAACATCCCTATGCTTTGCTACTGATGATGTCAGCACTTCCAACATTCAGCCTTTACTATTAATTTTGAGCATATGACAAATAAATAAATGACCACCTCACATTTCCCTTGTGGTGTTATCCAACTACAGGTACAAAATACAGGTTTTGATAAACTTTTCTTAAGTTCAGACTGATCATAAACTCATGTTAAATAATATGGGTTCTCATTCCTCATTTTACAGATGAGAAAACTGAGAATTAAATACATGTAATAACTTCTAAGAGCCACAATTGCTCCATGATTTTGGATTAGGTCTTTAAATTTTGCATGAAGTTACTAAAAATTCAGATGGACTGTTAACCAAAAACTTGTGCTTGTACATTCTTTTAGTTACTAAGTTTCTAAATATGAAATTTATATTCAAATTAAAATATTAATATTACATTTAACATTGTAAGCCACTTATCATTTTTATCAATATTAGAAGCAGAAGCTATGTTCAAGCCACCATTTACCAGAATTCTCATCTCCAAGAGTGAATCCTGCTGTATCAACTTCACAATACTAAAATGGCCAGTAACGGACACAGAGATGGGGTGTGAGAAAGAGAAGTGGAGAAGTGGAACTTGACTTCAGGATTCTTACGCCATAAGATGTTAGGTTTATCTTCTTTCCTGTCAAAAGTGTTACTCAGATTTTTTAAAAATCTGCTCACTTGTGTGTGTTCCGGGTACATATTAATTGGTTGTAATGAATGAGAAAGAATGCCATGCAGTCTAGTTAAAATGTCAGGGTTGGAAAGAAAAGGTGAACCGCATTAGAAAATAAAGAAGTCTTACTTTTTTTCACACACTTGGGGCCAAGACACGATGAAAACATATTTCCACATATAAGGGATTTCCATTATTTGTTGTTCATTTTCTGTCTGTCAGTCTGGAGATGCTGGAGAAGGGGATCTAGTTTTAAAAGGAAGAAGATAAATTGGAACTAAGATAAGAAGGCTCTATCGAACCATTCCATCAATCACTTATCTTTTAGGGTTGCATCCAGGATGCCTGCTTCTACTTCATGGATGTGTCCTTGCTCCCCATAAAGCAGAATTTGTTGATGATTCTGATCACTGAAATGTACACTTTTTCTGTTATCGCCAGAGTCTCTGTACTTGCACAGTAATGGATTAACTCTAGTAGTTGTGGGTGAGAGATGGAAAGTCATAATTTTGTTTGGACTCCTCCTTACCTGATCTTTCCATCAAATCACCAAACTTTTATTCCAGCTCCAGGAGGGCATATGATGCTTTAATAGGGTGAATACATTTTCTAAATTTAACATTATTAATAGGAGAACCAAATGCATACAATTTTTGATGTTTTATACTTAATAGACTTAAGTATAAATATGTACCTTAATATATACTTTTAAAAGTTTATACTTTTATTTTAAAGAGTATAAACATATATTTTAAAAATATCCAAGCAGATGGACTCTTGAGATCAAGTTTCTGCATTGTAATTACAGAATAAGATTATTCAATATCACCAATATGTATATTTGTAGGAAAATATAAAATAATTTTTCTGTTGCTCTTTAGATCTTCTACATGTTCACACCTGGAAAATAAAACTTCCTTGGTGCAGGAAAATAGCAGTAACTAAATAGGGAAAAATGGCTTCATGGAACTTAAATAATATTGGGGGATAGAAAACAAATAGAATAAATTAGTAAAAATACAGTCTGCTAGATAGTAATAAGTGCTGAGGAAGAAAAAAATAAATCACAGTAAGATGATGAGAAATGGTGGAGGTTGGAGGGAGTCTTAAAAGTATAGTCAGTATCGTTAAGGTAGATAATATTGGTTAAGTAGGGAATATGTGAATGAAGACCTGAAGGAAGTGAGTGAATGAAGACCTCTTCTCACAAAGGAGAAAAGGAATTTGGACCAAAATCATGATCAGGGCAAGGTCCCTGATGGGAGCTACCCTAGCAAGTACAAGAAGCACTGAGAAAGCCAGTGCAGCCAGAGCAGCAGGAGCAAGGGTGAGCATGGCAGGGGATGAGGTCAGACACATGGTGAGTGTGACTCTTACTGAGTGCATAGGGAGTTCATGGGAAGGTTTATGAGCAGAGGACAACAGTGTCCTAGTTATTCTTTGGCAGGGTTCCCCTAGCTGCTCTGTTAAATTAGATTGAATGGGTAAAGGAAAGTATTAGGAAGACCAATTAGAAGGCTATTTTAATAATGTAGGTAAGAAATTCTGGTGGAATAGATTAGTGGGGCGTGAAGTCGTCAGTCTGGTTTTAGAGACAGTCCTGCTCTGTTGCCCAGGCTGGAGTGGGCCAATCATAGCTTACTGCAGCTTCAAACTCCTGGACTCAACTGATTCTCTCCACCTCAGCTTCCCGAGTAGCTGAGACTGCAGGTGGGAACACTACCACACCTGACTTATTAATTTAATTTATTTATTTTTGTAGAGACAGGGTCTTGCTATGTTTCCCAGGTTGGTCTCAAACTCCTGGCCTTAAGTAATCCTGCTGCCTCGGCCTCTGGAGTAGCTAGGATTACAGGCTAGCGTCACTGTTCCTGACTGGATCAGTTTTGAAGTTGTAGCCATTAGGACTTCTCACGGATTAGGATGTGCCTGTCAGCAAAGTCAAACATGACACTAAGGATTTTTGCCTAAGCCACTGGGATCATGATGATGCCATAACTGATATGGAGAACAATCCAGAAGGAGCAGATTTAGTGAGGGCGGGGCGACTGGATATTATAAGCTTCACTTCAGACCTCTTAACTTTGAGATGTCTATTAGACGTCCAAGAGGAAAGGTCCAGTAATCAGTCGATTATGGAGTTCATAGAAGAGATCATAGTGAAGTTAAAATTTGGGAATCTCCATAAAATTAAAGGGAGATGGCCGGGCGCGGTGGCTCACGCTTGTAATCCCAGCACTTTTGGAGGCCGAGGCGGGCAGATCACGAGGTCAGGAGATCGAGACCACGGTGAAACCCCGTCTCTACCTAAAAATACAAAAAAATTAGCTGGGCGTGGTGGCAGGCGCCTGTAGTCCCAGCTACTTGGAGAGGCTGAGGCAGGAGAATGGCGTGAACCCAGGAGGCGGAGCTTGCAGTGAGCCGAGATTGTGCCACTGCACTCCAGCCTGGGCGACAGAGTGAGACTCCGTCTCAAAAAAAAAAAAAAAAAAAAAAAAAAAAGAAAGGGAGATAAATGTGCATAGTTTTGTGTTTTCCTTTACCCGCCTTCAGTAGAGAAGTACAGACAGGTAATAGGCTAAAAATGGGAATTGAAATGTATTCAAGGAAATAACAATTATTATTGGCAAAGAAATTTTGGCTGGGTAAGAATGAAAATGACACTATGAGGAGATTGAAAGATGATATGGTTTGGTTGTATGCCCACCCAAAATCTCATCTTGAATTGTAATCCAAATTGTAATCCCCGTGTGTTGGGGCCGGACCTCATGGGAGCTGATTAGATCATGGGGGCAGTTCCCTCATTCTGTCCTTATGATGGTGAGTGAGTTAGCTTCTCTTCGTTTCACTCATTCGTCTCCTTGCTACTGCCATGTAAAGAAGGACATGTTTGCTTTCCCTTCCACAATGATTGTAAGTTTCCTGAGGCCTCCCCAGCCCTGCAGTACTGTGAGTCAAGTAAACCTCTTTTCTTAATAAATTACCCAGGCTCAGGTATGTGCTTATAGCAGTGCGAGAATGGACTAATACAAAAGATAATGTAAAGCTTGTAGGATCAATGAGATTTAAGGCCCAGTGTGGTGGAAAAATTATTATAGTTGTAGTATTTGAGCTGTGTAAGTGGGGAGTGTATTAGGCTTCTCCAGAGAAACAGAATTAATATTGTATCTACAGATATATGAAAGGAGATTTATTATGGGAATTGGCTCACGTAATTATGGAGGCCAAGAAGTCCCACAGCATGGCATCTGCAAGCTGGAGAACCAGGGAAGTCAGTTGTGTAACTCCCAGTCTGAGGCTGATGGACTGAAAACGGAAGGCTCTGATGTTCAAGGGTAGGAGAAGATAGATATTTAAGCTCAAGATGAGAGGGTACATTTGCCCTTCCTATGCCTTTTTGTTCTATCTGGACCCGCAACAAATTGGATGAGTCCCACCCCTATTGGTGAGGGCAGGTCTTCATTCCGTCTACTGATTCAAATGCTCATCTCTTCCAGAAACACCCTCACAGACATACCCAGACATAATGTTTGCCAGCTATCTGAGGATCTCTCAGCCTAGTCAAGTTGACATGTAAAATTAACCATCACAGCTGGAAGATTTAATGTGGTATCTGAGAATTAGTTGCATGAAACTGATATTATAGAAACATTGAGATGTTTGGAAATGGCAAAATGAATAACTGAGATAAGATAGAGAATAAGATCACTAGAGGATAGAAGCAGGAACTGAGAAACAGTAATATTGCATGAATTGCCAAGAATGAAACTGATATTCTCAACTAGCAAGGCAAGACTTGAAGAGAATGACAGTGAGCAAATATTCAGTTCCAAGTTACTATGTAACAACCCAAGAATTCAGTGGCTTAATAATTTATTATTACCTCTCATAGTTTAGTGTGATAACTAGGCTAAGTTGAACATGTCTTCTTGGAGTCTTTCCTGCAGTGACTGGCTGGGGGCTTTCCTGGGACTGTCAGCTATAGTGCCTTCTCATGGCCTCTCCATGTGACTTGGGCTTCTCGTAACAAGTGGCCTCAAGGTAGTCAGGCTTCTTTCATGGTGACTGTCTTCTAAGAGGCAAGAAGCAGAAAGAGCCAGATGAACTAAGGGTTATATCTGGAAATGGTAGGTGATACTTTCACTGTATTCTATTGATTAAAATAGTCAAAAAGCCTGAAACAATTTAAGAATGTAAAGAAACAGACTCTAGTATGACATGCGGATATCCCAAGGTTACATTGCAAAAAAAAAAAAAAAAAAAAAAAAAAAGTCAGGGTCATCTTTGGAAAATTCTGTTAGCCATAGACAAGGAATAAATTATAAGTTATTAGTGGCCTAGATGGGTGGAGGTGGCAAGGGTAACAGTATAAAATTCATGACTGCAAAAAGGGGTTATTTAAGTAATAAATGAA
Organism: Symphalangus syndactylus; assembly: GCF_028878055.3. Lineage (NCBI taxonomy): Eukaryota > Metazoa > Chordata > Mammalia > Primates > Hylobatidae > Symphalangus > Symphalangus syndactylus. Next base: position 128,948,724 of record NC_072426.2, on the reverse strand, counting down.
GGCTGGGGCAGACAGAGCCAGTTGTCTACCAATATATATTTTAAAACATATTTTCCCTCTCTTCTTCGGTAACAGAATTCTGAATTTATTCATTGAGATATTGTGTCTTAGTAAGATTTCATTTATCAACCTCACTTGTAATGAAAGATAGATATAGATAAATAGATGTTCAATGAAACATAAATGAAAGGCCTTCAGTGGATATCCAGGGAAGGTCTTTAAAACTGGCAAAAACGTCTGATGTTTGCCTCTTGTGGCTCATTCCCCTGGTCTTCTCGCTCTTTCTGGAATATAGGTATATTAGTTTTCTTTTCTGCATAGCAAATTATTACAAACTTAGTGGCTTAAAATAATATACATTTATTATCTCCCAGTTTGTGGGTGTGGAGTCCAGACACAGCTTAGCTGGTTTTCAACTTCAAAGTCTTCCCAGGCTTCAGTCCAGATGTTGGCTGGAGCTGCAGTCTCTCTGGAGGTTTACAGGGGGAGGGTCTTCTTCCAAGCTCACTTGGGTTGTTGGCAGAGTTCATTTCCTTGTAACTACAGGCCTGAGGGCTTCAGTTTCTGGCTGGAGGTCATCCTCAGCTCCTAGAAGCTACCCACAGTTCCTTGCCAGGTGGACTTCTCCAGTGTGGCTGCTCACTTCATGGCAGGATGAGGGGGAGGACTCTAGGGTCAGTGTGCTAGCCAGACAGAGTGTGACATAATGTAACATAACTATGGCAGTGGCATCCCATCATCTTTGCCATGTTCTGTTGCTTAGAAGCAAGTTACGTGTCCTGCCCACGCTCAATGGGATTCTTTTTTGTTTGTTTGTTTTTTTGTTTTTTGTTTTCTTTTTTTTTTTTATTATACTTTAGGTTTTAGGGTACATGTGTACAATGTGCAGGTTTGTTACATATGTATCCATGTGCCATGTTGATTTCCTGCACCCATTAACTCGTCATTTAGCATTAGGTATATCTCCTAATGCTGTCCCCCCCCTCCCCCAACCCCACAACAGTCCCCGGAGTGTGATGTTCCCCTTCCTGTGTCCATGAGTTCTCATTGTTCAATTCCCACCTATAAGTGAGAACATGCGGTGTTTGGTTTTTTGTCCTTGTGATAGTTTACTGAGAATGATGGTTTCCAGTTTCATCCATGTCCCTACAAAGGACATGAACTCATCATTTTTTATGGCTGCATAGTATTCCATGGTGTATATGTGACACATTTTCTTAATCCAGTCTATCGTTGTTGGACATTTGGGTTGGTTCCAACTCTTTGCTATTGTGAATAGTGTCACAATAAACATACGTGTGCATGTGTCTTTATAGCAGCATGATTTATAGTCCTTTGGGTATATACCCAGTAATGGGATAGCTGGGTCAAATGGTATTTCTAGTTCTAGATCCCTGAGGAATCGCCACACTGACTTCCACAATGGTTGAACTAGTTTACAGTCCCACCAACAGTGTAAAAGTGTTCCTATTTCTCCACATCCTCTCCAGCACCTGTTGTTTCCTGATTTTTTAATGATCGCCATTCTAACTGGTGTGAGATGGTATCTCATTGTGGTTTTGATTTGCATTTCTCTGATGGCCAGTGATGATGAGCATTTTTTCATGTGTTTTTTGGCTGCATAAATGTCTTCTTTTGAGAAGTGTCTGTTCATGTCCTTTGCCCACTTTTTGATGGGGTTGTTTGTTTTTGTAAATTTGTTTGAGTTCATTGTAGATTCTGGATATTAGCCCTTTGTCAGATGAGTAGGTTGCAAAAATTTTCTCCCATTGTGTAGGTTGCCTGTTCACTCTGATGGTAGTTTCTTTTGCTGTGCAGAAGCTCTTTAGTTTAATGAGATCCCATTTGTCAATTTTGGCTTTTGTTGCCATTGCTTTTGGTGTTTTAGACATGAAGTCCTTGCCCACGCCTATGTCCTGAATGGTATTGCCTAGGTTTTCTTGTAGGATTTTAATGGTTTTAGGTCTAACATTTAAGTCTTTAATCCATCTTGAATTAATTTTTGTATAAGGTGTAAGGAAGTGATCCAGTTTCAGCTTTCTACATATGGCTAGCCAGTTTTCCCAGCACCATTTATTAAATAGGGAATCCTTTCCCCATTTCTTGGTTTTGTCAGGTTTGTCAAAGATCAGATAGTTGTAGCTATGCGGCATCATTTCTGAGGGCTCTGTTCTGTTCCATTGATCTATGTCTCTGTTGTGGTACCAGTACCATGCTGTTTTGCTTACTGTAGCCTTGTAGTGTAGTTTGAAGTCAGGTAGCGTGATGCCTCCAGCTTTGTTCTTTTGGCTTAGGATTGACTTGGCGATGCGGGCTCTTTTTTGGTTCCATATGAACTTTAAAGTAGTTTTTTCCAATTCTGTGAAGAAAGTCATTGGTAGCTTGATGGGGATGGCATTGAATCTATAAATTACCTTGGGCAGTATGGCCATTTTCACGATATTGATTCTTCCAAACCATGAGCATGGAATGTTCTTCCATTTGTTTGTATCCTCTTTTATTTCATTGAGCAGTGGTTTGTAGTTCTCCTTGAAGAGGTCCTTCACATCCCTTGTAAGTTGGATTCCTAGGTATTTCATTCTCTTTGAAGCAATTGTGAATGGGAGTTCACTCATGATTTGGCTCTCTGTTTGTCTGTGATTGGTGTACAAGAATGCTTGTGATTTTTGTACATTGATTTTGTATCCTGAGACTTTGCTGAAGTTGCTAATCAGCTTAAGGAGATTTTGCGCTCAACGGGATTCTACAAAGCATGAGTACCAGAACATGGAGACGGTGATGAGTCACCTGCAGGAATGTCTGCTACAATGTGTGTGACAATCACAATTCCAATAACTATCTTGTAATCTTGAAGAAAGGAATTAAGTGATAAGAAGAGGAAAACTAGGGTCCCTGAGGATTTCACAGAGGTGCTGAACCAACCTTGGAATACCTGCCTCTGGTTTTATTACCTGAGAAATCAATCTCTAATTTGCATAAGCCCCTCAAATTTTATCACTGTCATTAGTTGCTGAACACAGTTCTTTACTGATTCAGGCACTAACCCTTTACTTTTGCCACTTTTAAAATTAAGTTTTAGGCATATAATTGCATACATCCTTTTCTTCCTTTTTTACAAAATTCACGAGAGACTAATGTTCTCCTTGTTGTAGATAATCACATCAATTACAACAGCTTCCATTATTAACTACAAACTAACGAGTCCCAAAGTGACAGCTCCATGATCTTCTCTTTAGCTCTCAGATTTCTTGTCTTTGATATACCCAGACACATTATATTCAAAAACACTATCTTTTCAGTTGCCCAGATCAAAAATATGAAAAGCTCTTCAATGTGATTGGACATGTTTCCTTTAAGGTTTAAGTGAATAGTGCTCTATAATGTAACTCAAAACTGAAAAGAAAGCAGATGGTGTTTTAACACAATAAATGCCAAAAGTTATGCTGCAAGGAAATGTAAATCTCATCTCCAGAGCCCATATGGACCATTGGCAAGAGATTAACCATTGCTGTGGAAGAGGTCTGCTATTCCTAGATGCTCTGGCAAGACTAACAGAAGCAGAGAGAGAGAGAGAGAATGAAAAAAAAAGCAATCTGTGGATCTCAGAGCAAGCAAACACATCCCAGGAATTGAATATTCACTTTCCCAGCCAGGCAGCATAAATGGCCGGGGAAGAGAATAGTCATGATTCACCATGCCTCTGGAACAGCACTGTCCGAAAAACTTTCTGCAATGATGAAATGTTCTGTATCTGCTCTGTCTAACAAGGCAGCTGCCCGTAACACGTGGCTATTAAACACTTGAAATGTGGCTAGTGTGACTGAGGAACTGAATTCTTCATTTTATTTAGTGATAATTAAATTAGATCTAAATATCCTTGTATGGTTAGGAAACACATTGGACCATATAGCTATGCAGCCTGTGAAGTTTCCTTTGATATATTAGGGGGTTGAAGTGGTGCTACCTGCTGGAGAAAGGGCAATGGAAGCCTTACCCTGATGGACAGGAGCAATGAAAAGGCCAAGACGTCTGAGGGAAATCTGAAGGGTGGAGTGTTGGGAAAAGAATAATTCCACATTGGATTCTCTCCACACAGTGCTTACCATCCTTTAGTTAGCAAGTTAAAAGGGGGTTGGAAAGGAAATTAACAAGTGTGGGGGCTATAATATATATATTATTTTATTCTAAGAACATCTGGGTATTTGAATATCTAAAGTACCAACAAAAGTGTATGTAGTCCTTTCATGGAAGATTATAGTTTTAAACAGCACTTTAGGCTGGGTGTGGTGGCTCATGCCTGTAATCCCAGCACTTTGGAGGCCGAGGCAGTTGAATCACGAGGTCAGGAGTTCCAGACCAGCCTGGCCAATATGGTGAAACCTTGTCTCTACTAAAAATACAAAAATTAGCTGGGTGTGGTGGCGTGCGCCTGTAGTCCCAGCTGCTTGGGAGGCTGAGGCAGGAGAATTGCATGAACCTGGAAGGCAGAGGTTGCAGTGAGCTGAGATCATGCCACTGCACTCCAGCCTGGACAAAGCAAGACTCCGTCTCAAATAAATAAATAAATAAATAAATAAATAAATAACTGCACTTTAAAAATTATGAAAATAGTAACATTGTTATGATAAAAGATTTGGAAAATATGAAGCATTCTAAAAAAAAATCACTGGTAATCTCATTACCAATAGCTTACTTCTGTAAAACTTTTAGTGTATAATATAACCTTCCAATGTTCTTTCTGTGTGTATCTATGTGTTTGTATTTATGTGTGTGTATACATGTATGCATACATATATCCAAAATATATATACATATGTAGATATATATATCGCAATTGATATACACATATCAGTGTATGTAATACAATTGGTCTAATACTGCTTTGTTCCCTTAACAGTAGACTGTAAACATATTTATAGGGGTCCTCATTTATCTGCAATGTGATTTCAAATGGGAAGCAACATGATGAAGTGTTCTACCCCCGGGACTTTGGAACCGAACTACCTGGATTTAGGTCCCAATGTGTGATTTACCTATTGTGTGACATTAGGCAAGTCCCTTAACCTTTCTGTGTCTCAGTTTTCTCAATTCAAAAGGTTGCTGTGATAAGTAGATAAGTTACTATATGTAAATCATGTATTACATCTGGCACAAAGTAAGCACTATATTTATGAGCTATTATTATTATCATTATCAATGGTTGGATACTATCCCGTCCTATGAATATACCATAATTTAAATAACAAATCTCAAAATATTTCATACCCCAAAAAACTTCTTTTAAATACCTATAATACATAACAGAATATACCTGCATCTCTCAGAATATAGCCATTATTTTAATTCATTCAAGTAATGGTTTATGTTATAAAAGATCGGGAAAAGTAAACGAAGTTAGTTTGTTCTCTGTTGAAAGCAGATATTTTAAAAAAATAAGTTACAAGTACATAATTATTTTAATGGATATAGACACAGAATTCATTTATGTTGGCATTTTTAAACTATAAGAGTTTCAAGAGAAAATATAATAGAAAAATTATGGATATGTTTCTACAGGTTTAAGAGTACATATTCCACCAAATCTTTATATATGCAACATTGAGAAGTGTTGTCTTAGAATTAACACAACGTTAAAGATATTTTGGTTGTGTTCCAGTAAGAACTGTCTACACACAAAGAGCAGCTCAAATGGAAAAAGTCTCCACAACAAAATTGGTTTCCAGAACATATATTTCACAGGGCACGTTGCTTCTGCTTTAATCAAGCGATCCTTAGTAAGTAATTCAAAAGCACATCTCCACTGGCAATTTGCTGACACTGGTTTTCTTTTGCCACAAATTGAAAACACCGATTAAGGAAAATAATCTGACCAGGCATGTGAGCAAATCCAGTGCCTGACAGGAAATCTGTCTGAAATAACTCTTCAGTGGGCCTCCCCTATTATCTAGATATTCCAATTCCTGTCTCGGGAACATGGGAGACTCCTTTAGGGCTGAGGGTAGAGATGAGATGGAGGAATCATATGAGATTGTTAGCTTCAATTTGTGACATGCAAGGTTAGACTAAGAAGGAGAAACTGCCTGACCAGGTCCATGTGTCCTGCTATGTAGTTATCAAGGTGTGGAGCTCGTCCCTATACATATATTGCAGAATGTGAGATAGCTCACTATCAGGGAGTATGTTATATTAAAAACTCTCTCTGTTTACTTATCTCTTCTAGCTTTGCCAAGTCCATAATTATATACTCTCTATGAATTACATTAAATAATTTAACATGTCTGGCAATGACTCAAAACCTAAGACATATTTAGGAAAATGCCCAAGTTTCTGTGGTTTTTGTTCTAAGAATACTGAAGGCTTAGTCAGAGACGTGGAGTAACTGTTGGGTCGTGGCCAGTGTACTTGAAGTGATGGCGGTTATGCTTACTCCAAAGATCAAGAATAAAACATTTTTCTGATCCCAATCACCTTGAAAGCATGATCATTCTAAACTTTTTATGCTTTTCACTTTCAAAAAGATTTTCAAGGTAACCAAAAGTATTAGTTGATAATATAGCTTTCTTTTTTTTCAGAAGCATTCCAGCTAATACATATAAAAGAAATGTGGTAACTAGAAAATCATCAAATTGCAATTTGTAATGAAATAAATGATATAGGCAACAACAGAAATTTGCTGAGCTAAGGCCAAGATGAGAAGGTCTTCATCATGAGAAAAACAAACATAATTTGATCGGACTCTTTCGTGGTTCTACCTTTGGTTAAGGATGCCCTGATGGTTTTTCTGCTACCTTCTGTATTTTCTTCACTAAGTCTCCTTGTTCCTCCCTCCTTTCTTCCTTGAATCCTTTCTTCTTTCTTTTACTCCTCTAATAACTATTTATTGAGACCGTGTTATAATTGGCATTGAAGATGCAAAAACTGTCAATGTGCATTCCTTGTCCTGTCCTTCAGGGACAGTAATGAGTAAGAAAAGGGCAAAAGCAGCTGGGCACAGTGGCTGATGCCTGTAATCCTAGCACTTTGGGAAGCCAAGATGGGTGGATCACCTGAGGTCAGGAGTTCAGGACCAGCCTGGCCAAGATGGTGAAACTCCGTCTCTACTAAAAATACAAAAATTAGCCTGGTGTGGTGGCACGCACCTGTAATCCCAGCTACTTGAGAGGCTGAGGCAGGAGAATCACTTGAACCCAGGGGGGCAGAGGTTGCAGTGAGCCGAGATCGGTCCATTTCACTCCAGCCTGGGCGAAAGAGAAAAACTCTGTCTCAAAAACAAAGAAAAGGACAGGACAAGAGCCAGACACCAGTAGGTTTGAATAACAGGTCTATCATTTCTATGCTGTGGAATTTGGGGCATGAGACTTAGGACCTCTGAGCTTGATTTTCTACTTAGAGTTATTGTGAAGATAAATGAGAGAGAACTCTCAAAGCACCTAACACAACCACGTAGTAACACAAGCACTTGAGAATGGTGCCGGGCGCGGTGGCTCAAGCCTGTAATCCCAGCACTCTGGGAGGCCGAGGTGGGCGGATCACGAGGTCAGGAGTTCGAGACCATCCTGGCCAACATCATGAAACCCTGTCTCTACTAAAAATACAAAAAAATTAGTAGGGCATGGTGGCGGGCGCCTGTAGTCCCAGCTACTCGGGAGGCTGAGGCAGGAGAATGGCGTGAACCCGGGAGGCAGAGCTTGCAGTGAGCCGAGATGGTGCCACTGCACTCCAGCCTGGGGGACAGAGCCAGACTCTGTCTCAAAAAAAAAAAAAAAAAAAAAGAGAATGGTGTCTACTATCTTTCCTGTCCCCCTGCCCCACACACTGGTGCGTGAGAACAAAGAGTTATTTCATTCCTAGCCCTGTCTCCAGTGTGGGATCTTCGGCTCTGACCAGGGACCTGGACACTTCTGCCTTAGCTGCCCCTGTTGAATCACTCACAGCCCCTCTTATGAGCTGTTCACGTCAGGCCTAATCACCACCAACTGAAGAAAGCCCACAGGCAGAAGCAAAGGGAAAATGGAATCTGGTCCAGCGATTCCAATTTAGCTTCCTTTAACTAAACAAGTATTGGCTGACAGGATGCAGCATGCCCACTTATACCACCTGTACCAGTTCTGAGTTTCATTTTTATTTCCATAAAAAGTTGAAGCTACAGATGTGATTATGATACATGATATACTTCTGTAAACATAATCTTTTGGAAATATCTTTTCTTCCATGATCCGTTAACTCTATTGATAAAAATTAATACTTGGTTGATAACTCACAAGAAAGAAACATTCTCATCTGTCCTGGCCTCAAGCCTTTCATTCTTCTTTCAGCCTGACACTCAGAGGTCTCTGTAACTCTTGGAATCTTAACTGTCTATGAACTCTCAAATCTGGAAGAGCAGGGTTTCTTTATATTTCTCATACTCTCTTTTGCTCTCTGTGTCATGTGTATAAGCTACAGTTTTAGATGGTTATGAGGGTTTTAGTTTCTCCCTTTCCCCTTGTTGTCCTGACAAGGGCAAGTAGGTTCTGATGGGCTTTGGGTGGGTGTTCTAGATAACAAACCTCCATAGGAGAAACAGAATTTGCATCAGAGCCTGTCTCTACCACTCTCACAGGAAAGGCCTGTGCACAGGGACCTGAAAGTGAGGTCTTTAGCCTAGATAATGTCTTCTATTTCTTACATTATGTGACATTATTATGACTTTTTGCTACTTCTATGGGAATTCTCTTGTGAAAAATTACTGTAAACGACCTTTTTTAAAGTCAGGTATGATGAGGAGAAAGGACAGGGCAATTAATACTTGGTTGATAACTCACAAGAAAGAAACGTTCTCATCTGTCCTGGCCTCAAGCCTGTCATTCTTCTTTCAGCCTGACACTCAAAGGTTTTAGCTCTTGAAATCTTGACTGTCTGTGAACTCTCAAATCTGGAAGAGCTGGTTTCAATCAATGTAATACAAAATACTGGTGGCATTCCTTAGGCTGGATGGTCAGGAATGGCTTTGCTGAGGAGGTAATAATAGTAAGCTGAGATAACTGCTCTACTAGGATCTGGGGAAGAGCACCAGAGGCAGAGAGAGCAGCAAGGCCCTAAGACAAGAAGGAAGCCGGCAGGTTGGAGAACAATAAGGACAATGATCAGACTGAGGCATAATTACAGAGGGCAGACTAGCAGGGATAAGTGGTTGAAGGCCAGATAATATTCTCTTATAGGCCAGAGGTATGGTGGGCCAGGACAGATGTGATTGAGATTGTCTTCTCCAGCACTTGAAGGAGCTGTGAGTTGAGGCAGGGGTTGAGATCACTCCTTTAAATCTGGAGAAAAAGTCACCAGCAATATCTCTAGAAATAATGCTTAGTATTCTAATACCATAATACACTGCTAGAACCGATTTTTCAAAAGACTTAAATCCAAAGTGTAACCTAGTGCCTTTTATATGAGGAGAGTTTGTTTAAGAAGAACCCAGGAGGCAGAGGCTGCAGTGAGCTGAGATCGTGCCACTGTACTCTAGCCTGGGTGTCAGAGTGAGACTTTGTCTCAAAAAACAAAAAAAATCAAAATGAAAATGCGATACCACCTTATTCCTGTAAGAAGGGCCATAATCAAAAAATCAAAAAATAATAGATGTTGGTGGGGTTGTGGTGAAAAGGGAACACTTTGACACTGCTGGTGGGAATGTAAACTAATAAAACCACTATGGAAAATAGTGTGGAGATTCCTTAAAGAACTAAAAGTAGAACTACCATTTGATCCAGCAATCCCACACGGGTATATACCCAGAGGAAAAGAAGTCATTGTACAAAAAAGAAAGAAAAAGATACTTGCACAAGCATGTTTATAGTGGCACAATTCGCAATTGCAAAAATATAAAACCAGCCCAAATGCCCATCAATCAACGAGTAGATAAATAAATTGTGGTATATATACACACTATGGAATACTACTCAGCCATAAAAGGAATGAAATAATGGCATTTGCAGCAACCTAGATGGAAATATGGAGACTATTATTCTAAGTGAAGTAACTCAGGAATGAAAAACCAAACATCATATGTTTTCTCGCTCATAAGTGAGAGCTAAGCTATGTGGATCTAAAGACATAGAATGATACGACGGACTTTGGGGACTCGGTGGGGAAAGGGTGGGAGGAGGGTGAGAGATAAAAGACTACAAATTGGGTACAGTGTATACTGCTCAGGTGATGGCTGCTCCAAAATGTCAGAAATCACCACTAAAGAACTTATTCGTGTAACCAAACCCCACCTGTTCCCCCAAAACGTATGGAAATAAAAAATAAAAAGAAAAAAAGAAACAGAGTTACAGTCTATTTTTTTTCCATGCAGGATGCTTTTGGTCAAAGGATACCACATAAAATCAACAGAAATAAATTGCAAAACGAACTCCAAGATAAGTGACGAAGTTCAAAATAATGTAATTTTAACATGCCACTCAATAGGAATGTTCATTAGGTAACAGTGCAGGTTTCGAACATAGAAATGAATATATCATATTTTAATTTAAAAACATGACAGGCAATATCAACTTGTATTACTGAGAATTTCATATAAGTACTGTGCACTAACCAATTGCACTACTGGAGCTCCTTATCACTAAGAATTTTAAACCCAAGTTCTATTTGTAGTTTTGTTAACTGACGATGTAATGGGATGAGTTGCTCTCACAATTAATTAATGTAGATTTTAAGAGTAGAATGGTAATGACACTGTTTCATAATGTAGACTGAGAGGAAATATTATATATTAATAATTGTGACGATGATGAAAAGAGAGCTTTGTCGAGGGTGATCTAGTAAACTGAGTAAGTGTTTTGCAGACAGATTTCTGTTCTAGTCCCTGCTCTCCTACATAGAACTCATATGAATTGCTAAAAATCCTTTGACATAGCTTAGCTTCCGTAACTTCATCTGTAAAATGGGAACGATCATGTCTATCTGTCAAAATTATCTTTCTTTAGTAAATGAGATAGTGTTTGGCAAGCCTCTACTGAAGTGGACTCATACTCAGTAGTCCTCCCACCATCTCTCCTGTTACTCGAGCCTCCCCTGCCCACAATCCACCTGTACCATAAATGTAAGGCACACCAAAAACTGATCTGCTTCAATAATGTGGTTTGTTTCATTTGGGTTTTGTGAGTTACTCATCAGAGTGATTTATGATACATCTTATCCCAGAATACTTTTTGCAGAGAATGATTTAGATGCCAGTCCAGTCCTTCTCCGATAGAAAAGATATCCATCACAATAACACACTAGAGTTTAAGTCTTAGAATTAATAAAATAAAAACTCCCTGAAAAATTTAGCACGATTTAGTACATAGCCTCAAAGTAATGAAAGAGAATGTACCATATTCCAATATATATGCTATGTACCAATATACCATATACCAATGTAGTATACATATAAACTAGTTACTGAGGTCATTGATGCTATTAATACCTAATGAATCAATTTTTAAAAAGGAGAAAATAATAAAAATTAGCTAGTTAAGGAATAGATATGAGTTAGGGTTCATGGAAATAAAATGTTGACTGTTTGTGTTCCCAAACCAAGAGCAGGACTGTTGTGTTATAATTAATGAAAACAGAGGAATCTTAACATCTGCATGCCAGACTGAAAGAAATGGTATATAATAAATTTGTCTTCCTTGTTCTTTTGCAGTGTTTCAAAGCATGTACCTTATCTCCAGGGAAATGTATGCAGCTTGCTTTTAGTCAGTTTACTGATTAAAGGAAGGAAAGCCAAAGGCACATTTGCTCAAAACATGTGGCCCCAAATTTGGCAACTCATTTGTTGCTGTGTGGTCTGCACTATGCCCTGCTACCTTGCTGATGCCATTCTCCATAATCTGACTTTTCTAGTGGAAGAAAAGTCAGCTTCACAGAATGTGTTCTTCTCCATTTGTATTATGATGTAAAAGGTAGCATGCACTTTTAAAGCTGAACAGAAGCAAATTTTAATAGATGCTAAGTTTATATTGACACTATCTCATATATTGACATACAATTATAGTATTAAAGGATTTGGAATAAAAAAGAGTCTTACGTAAGGACTGAAATGGAGGACTGGGTAAGGCTACCATAAGGTAAAAAACAAACAAACAAAACCCCAGAAAACAAAACCAGGAAAAGTGGTGAGTTGTAATCAGTGATTACTAGATTTTCTTGAATTGTTAGTAACCAGGGCAAATAGCAACAAGCTGGTCAAGATTTATGACTGTCGGCACAAACTATTCCCAAACCACGACTTGGAAACTTAGAAGAAGACATATTTCTAAGAAGAGAAAACGTTTTCCTTAAGTTCTGGTTTTTGATATACTTGCTCATTATTGTGAGGGCATCTGTCTCACTCAGCTGACCCATCACAGCAAATATATCTGTATCTTTTTCTTAAATGGAGCAGTAGATCCTATTTGCATTTGTCTCCCACTGTCCCCTTCCCTTGGTAAATCTGACTATAGTACTTAAAAAGCTTATGTACTGACCGGCGCAGTGGCTCACGCCTGTAATCCTAGCACTTCGGAAAGCCAAGGCGGGTGGATTGCCTGAGCTCAGGAGCTCAAGACCAGCCTGGGCAAAATGGTGAAACCTCGTCTCTACTAAAAATAAATAAAAAACAAATTAGCTAGGCGTGGTGACGTGCTGTAATCCCAGTTACTTGGGAGGCTGAGGCAGGAGAATTGCTTGAACCCAGGAGGCAGAAGTTGCAGTGAGCTGAGATCGTGCCATTGCATTCCAGCCCTCATGACAGAGAGAGACTCCATCTCAGAAAAAAAAAAGTTTATGTTTATGTAGGGAATAAGTAGGGATTTAGCCCTACTTATTAGCCCTGGCTAGCAGGAAAGTAATGAGTTATTTTATAAGAAATGTTATTAATTAATGTGGCGATGAATCAAAACTCTGCACGATTCACATCATTGCTGCAAATACATTTATATAGGATCACTTAAAGTTTGGTAACAACTGTGCCTTGCTAATCAACCTAAGTCAAATGTGAATGTTGTAGAACATCCTAAAATGACCTGAATAGCAATGATACCCATGAAATTTCTATAAAAAATCATTATCTGTTAAACAGAACAATATTTCTTACAATCCCATCGTAACGTATATTCTTTATTATTTGGTTAAAAAAGCACATATCAAAATTTATCGTTCCAACAGTTTCCATAATGTATGTTCTTAATGCTGCTCTTAAGATCCAGCAAGATTGTAAAGTACCTTTTGTGAATCAGCAGAGATGAATGCACTCAATATCATTTTGGAACCACATTATTTGCTGCAGTTTAATAGTTGAAAATATTTTATTCATATAAAGTGTTTTTTTCCCCAAGCTAACCACATCATTAGAATTGCCTGGGGAGTGGGGATTAAAAAAATAGATTCTTTCCTGAAACATTTGATTTTGTAGTTCTAGGGTTGAGATGAGGGATCTGGGTGTTTAAAAAATTCCCTAGGTGATTGGTTTGATCAGGCTGACTGGGAAACACAGATGCAAAGAATGCATAGCCCTACTTATTAGAAATATCCTATTTCCCATCCACACTGGGAAGCATGTTGTTAATACTGTCTTCTTTTACATATTACTGAGTAATAGGAGTTTTCTTCATTCGTGTAGGGTTTGAATACTTGAGGATTCTCATGAGCTGTTGGTGCCACCTTGATGCCACCCTCCTAGCTTAAAACCTCCCTTTTAATACCGACCGTGGGAGTAGTGGAACAGGTGGGCTATTTATTATGTGCTAGCCTGACATGTCTTAGAGGCTTAGCACGCCTAACTTATTTCTACCAGTCTTTTATTAAGCAAAAATTATACAAGGGAAGTTCCTGAAACATAGCTTTGGAAAAATTGTCCACCCTAAAGGACAATATTGGTTCAACAAATAGTTGATTAATAAAGGTAAGTGTTACCTTGAATATTTTATTTAGTGCACAGACTAAAATTTTGGATACTGGTCTCGTTTTTTCTTTTAAAATAACAACTACTTCTTTATTTACTAAACTTGCAATTTGCTCCTTTCCATGTCAGGTTTTGTAACAGGTACAAGTGATAAACACCTGGCTTTTAAACAAGAGAAGTTTCTGCAAGCATAATGTAAATATTAGCTTCAGTGCTCTTTTTGTGTTCTATTAGAAGCCTATGAGCTGATATAAACATTTTTAAAAAGCAAGTTTACAAAACAGATATAATTTAATTCCATTATTTTACAATAAAAATAAACATTAAATCAACACCTATATGAATAAAGAAAAGTGAAGACTGGAAGGAAATATATCAAAATGTCAATAGTGTTTTTTTTTCTGATTCTGAAATTCAGGGTATTTTACTTTTATTCTCCCTTTTTATTTGTATTTTAAAACTTTCAACAATTGAGATGTATATTTATGATAAAGACTTTAAAATTATCTTGAAAAAGTCACATTGCTTTTCCTGAAACATTACTGAGAATGTTTTTTGTGACTTGCTTTTCAATTCCTCCTTTAAAATTGACCTTGGAAATTTTCTCTGATATTTGTATGTTCACCCAAGCAGTAAATTTATGCACCAAAAATCAGCTACAGAAAGTTCACACTGAAGGGTGTGTTTGATAAGGTGACATTAATAATATACTGTCAAATCTATATTTATATATCTTCAACTCATTTGGAAATTTTTAGCTCTAGAAAAAAAAATTTAATCTTTTATGTGAAAAGAAAATGGGAACAGTGTTCTGAAGAAATAATTTAACAAAAGGATTAGGGAAAAGGTTATGCATAATAACCTTATATAGAAGTAATTTTTTAAAACCTCGAACTACTTACGTTTCAAAGTAAAAATGTCCTTTTTTGACATAATGTTTGGAGAAAAATTATGGTTGGATGCAGTGCCCCCTCCACCTATCTCTCTCTTCTCCTTTGAGAGGGACTTGATTCTAATGCTGTCATGTCCAATAAAGGAGTGAAGTAGTTACAAGTAACTATCAATTTCCTCAAAGATTTTATGTGAACATAATTATATTCCCCTTAAACATCCTATTGGTGTGATTTAAAGATAAAATTAAGATAGCAATTACTTTGATGTTTTAAAATCACACCCTAAGAAAGCATACTTGGATCTAGTCAAGTTGAAGATGGTCCAGATTTACTCTCCCTCCAGATACCACCAACCCACTGAAAACCATATATGAAATAATGGTATTCAAAGATTGACATGAGACAGCACAAGGGAGGATCCCTAAAACAGGGAAAATAAACCTGGTAAACTCTATAATGGTTTCAGTTTGCTGACTGGAGGGAAAACCCAGGAAGAGAATTGAAAGAGACTGTGTTCTCCCTGAGTTGAGGAGTTGTGTTGAGAATCTGAGAATGCCAGGGAGTCTCCAAGCACTTGTAGAGCAATTGAAAAAAGAAAACTGCACAGAGAGAGGGAAAATTCCAAAGAACTGCAAAGGTTCTTTTATAAATTTTCAGCTGAGTAGTGATAAAGTCATGCATGTGAGGAAATTATCAGATGCTGGAGAAATAACTGCTTTTGAGTTTTAGAGCTCACTCAGAATAGTTTGTGTTGTCAACAACCAGAGTTGAAAGACTTTTTAATTCAGAGTATCTTACTTAGAAGAGTGTTGCCTCAAAAATAAGGTGAAATTAGCCTTAAGCTACAAGCTACTCTAGGACAACATAATAATGTGAAAGTATAAAACTGTTTCCAAATACCTTAACTGCATTGCAGAACATATATCCAGAATATTAACAGGAATACAAAAATATCTAGTACAGAGAAAGGTATAATTATCCATTTATGGCTTCTAACTGAAAATTAAGAGACGTGGAAAATAGAAAAATAAGGCATACAGATAGGTTAAAAATTAAAACAAACAAACTCAGAAATTACCAAATGATAGAATGAGTAGATAACAAACTTGTAACTCTATACATTCAACAGGTGGAAGAAACATGTTAAAAGAGACCTAAATGAGTTTCAAAATTTAAATTAAACTTCTAGGAATGAAAAAACTGTGTGTGAAATGAAAATATAGTGAATAGGATTAGCAAAAGATTAGAGATTGCAGAAGAAAAGATTAGTGAACTTTAGACATAGTGATATTGACAGGAGACAGAGAAATTCTAGGCAGAAAAGGGCGGGTTCCTCACAAAACCCCATCCTCAAGGCAAAAAGCCTGAAACCACCGCCCAAAGTAAGAACTTCTATTCCTGTTTTCCCACTCAAATGTTGCCTTTTCCTAAATCACTCATGGCCCACCTCATTCCCCATCCTGTACTTATAAAATCCCCAGACACAGCCAGCAGAGAGGGGAAGCAGCTGGATGCTATGGCTCGATGTTGGAGGGAAGCATCTTGACTTCAGAGGGACGGCTTGGCATTGTAACTTCAAAGAATCCAGCCAGAGATGGCTGGATTTAAGGGGAAGATTAATGATCTACCCCATACACTTTCCAGCTCCCCTTCCCACTGAGAGCCAACTTCATCCACAATAAAATCCACCTTTACCATCCTTCAATTCGTTTGTGCAACCTCATTTTTCCTGGACGCAGGACAAGAGCTTGGGAGCCACAAGTGTAGATGCAAAAGACTGTCACGCTGGCCCTTTGCCCTCCCTGGCAGAAGGCAGCCACCTCACGCAAAAGGCGGAGGGCCCATTGAGCTGTTAACACTTAAGCATCCACGGATGGCAGAGCTAAAAGAGCACTGTAACATACATTCTGGGGCTTCAGGGGTCTCAGGGCCCACACAGATGATGCTGCAGGGCCTGCACAGAGTTTGCTCCTGCCAGTGCTCAAAATTGCTTGCCCCAGCTTATGCACTGCTCACCTGTGTGCTCCCTCCCACAGGGGTGGAACACAGCAAGTTCAGTGGAGTTCGCTCCTGCTGGCGCGGAAGTGGCCAGCTGGTTCCAGCACTTGTGCACTCCAGTCCCCACCTCATTCACTCACATGCTCCCTCCTGCAAGGAGTTGAAGCTGTGGGCTGAGTAAATGATGTGAGTACTGTGAAGGGGTCAGGGAAATATCCTGCTTCAATGGTAATAGAAAGTTTCTAAAATGAGACAGAAAAAAAGACTGAATAAAGTGAATAGAGTATCAACGAACTATGGGAAAACTTCAAGATGCTTCAAATGTATAGTTGGAGTCCTTAAAGAGTAGAGAGATGGCTGGGTGCAGATATAAAGACAAAAAAAAGTTCCAGATTTGATGAAAACTATGGAACCACAAGTCTAAGAATTTCAAAATCACAAATACAAGAAATACGATAAAAGCTATCTTAAGGAACATCATAATAGAATGGCTTCAAACAAATGACTAAGAGAAAAACAAAAGCAGTCAGTGAAAATAAGACAAATTAGGTACAGAAAAACAAAGATAATGACAAGAGGCTTTCCATCAAACACTACAAGTCAGAAATAGTAGAGTAGTATCATTAAAATTATGAAAGAAAAAAACCTCAAACTGTCAAATTATAATGTTAAACCCAGTAGAAATATCTTCAGAAAATGAATGCCCAAAAAAGGAACATTTTTGGATATATAAAAGTTGAACAAATTTGTCACCAGAAGGCATGTACTATAACAAATGTTAAAGGAAGTTCTTTAAGCAAAAGGAAAATTATATCAGATGGAATCTTAATCTACAAAAATGAAATCTCTTTAAAATGTAATTCACTATTCAAAACAAAAATAATAACTATGTCTTGAGAGCTTTATAACATATGTAGAAATAAAAAGTATGTCAATATTGACCCAAAGTTAATAGGGAAAATGGAAGCATTTTGTTTTAAGGTTTTTACTATAAGCGAAGTGCTCTATTATTGCTTAAATGTAGACTGTGATAAGGACTTATAGTATAGGCCACAGATTGGTAGACTCTTTTTGTAAAGGACAAAATGATAAATATTTTAGGCTTTTTGACAATATGTCTGCTGCAAGAATTCAACTCTGACAATATAGAAAAAAATCAAAGACAACACCTAAGTCAATTAATGTGTCTGTGTTATACTAAAACTTTATTGACAAGAAAACAGAGTGAACTGGATTAGGCCTAAGGGTTATAGTTTTCTGACTTCTGATATAGAAAGATCTGAAAGCACTCACTGAAAGAATTATAGTTAAAAAGTAAACAAAAGAGATAAAATGGGATAGTAATAATAATAAAGAGTATATTAATACAAAGAAATACAGAAAGAAAAGTGGAAGAAAAACAGATGTGACAAAGGGATAGGAAACAACAAGATAGTAGATTTAAACCCCAAAACATAAACAATCATATTAAATACAAATGACCTAAAAACCTGAATTAAAAGGCAAAGATTTTTGAATGACATAACAAAAAAGATTCAATTAAATGCTGCCTACAAGAATCCCAATTTCAATATAAAGAAACAATAAAAGGATGAAATATATATGACATAATAACACTAATTTAAAAAAAGGCTCAAGTAGCAATATTTGAGACAAAGAAGGTTTCAGAGAAATAATTTTTCTAGGGCTAGAAATCCAAGCCTGGATTTTTAGAAAAAAATTATGCCATTCTCTTGTTGCAAATTAAAGAGCTCTTTAATGAAGAGAAATTCTCATTCCATCTTAAGTGGGGTACTGTATTAATGGTGCCCTTGAGGTTGCAGCAGAAACAACTCCCCCATCCCAATATACTCATTGATGTGCACATGCAGATCAATCTCTTTATGTCCCAAAGTGGCCTCGCGTCTTCTCTGGGAGAATAGCTGAATGGAAAATTTCTTAGGGGGTGATATTTATGCCCTAAAGTTGGTTAATTCCAGAAGTAACATGAGAAAAATATCTTTACATTAAGACTTGTTGGAAACCAGTATTTTATCATTGTACCAAATATCTGATTAGCTTTTCTTTACTCAGTTTGCTAGAAAACAAAACAGGTGAAATCATTTTTTAAACACCTGTTGTTCCACAGCCAGCATACTGATTACATTGGAAAAGAACATTTATTCACTTTGTACAATTAAGAATATTGTGGGTTGGATGCAGTGGCTCACACCTGTAAATCCATCACTTTGGGAGGCCAAGGTGGGTGAATCACTTGAAACCAGGAGTTTGACTGAGGCCAGCCTGGCCAACATGGCAAAACCCAGTCTTTACAAAAAATACAAAAGTTAGGTGTGGGGGTGCATGCCTGTAGTCCCAGCTACTTGGGAGGCTGAGGCATGAGAATCACTTGAACCCAGGAGGCAGGGGATGCAGTGGGCTGAGATCGTGCCACTGCACTCCAGCCTGGGCAAAGTGAGACCCTATCCCTGCCATCAAAGAAAAAAAAAAGAATATTCTGTAGCTACTCAAAATAGACCTATTATTGCATAGAAGTAGAATTCCTTGTTCCCCTCCGCCTACCACCATGGAAAATGAAAAGTATAGCCAGGGTTGGAGAAAAGATTTACAGTAAGGATCCAAGAAATCAAAAAAGACTGGCCAACCTTAAAAAAAAGAAAAAGGAAAAAAAGTACTTTGAAAATACAATCAGAATACGATATATAGCTGCAGCATGAAAAAGCCAAGAAAATTCTGACAATTTACTCTCTCAAAGAGTAAACAATTCCATTGAAAATTGTGTTTTACCCTAGAGATCTTGTGTTATTCTATGTGAGCCAAAATAAGAATGAATATTTCCTTTGGAACCTCAGGAATCTTGATTAGATAAGATGAACTAAATCTACCTTAGGCTATTCAATTAAGAATGGGGAATCTAGTGTGCCTTTTAGAATAACTCACACTCTTGTCATTGAACATATAGTTAGCTGTGCTCTATAACATAATAAAATGAAAAAAAATCCCTAAAAGGCTAACATCATAAAAAATCAGTTAAATTATGTTAGTCCTTATGGCTGACATTTTATAATGGAGCCCAGATTAGATTGCTCTATATATAATATTAAAATTTAGGGCAGAAAAAGAGTGATTGATCAGGATGCTTTTCTTCTTTTCTGTAATTTTACACAAGATCAGAGCTTTGTCTTCTGAGAATAGACCAGGGGTTATAAACTCAAATTCCAGAAGATGCTGCCAGGTAACACACTACATTGAAGTTGAGAGCACATAATGCATCTGAAGATATTAATTTAATTAAAAACAAAAGCACGTGTCATCTAACCAAACACCTGCCTATAACTCAAGTGTTTGTGACTCTTGGAACAGACTTTGATTTCTTAGAACAATGGGTACCTCTGTGTCTAGAAAATTATCTGGCCTAGAATGACACCCCATAGATATTTGGTAGAGAGTTGGCTCATCTCTGGTGATCTATAGAATGACTTGACATTATTGGAGGCTTCCTTGAACAGCTTCATTTTTAGGGAGTGTGAACTAGGGATTTTTACAAAAAGAATTAATAAAAAAAACCTCAAAGTGATTTTAAAACTTAATGACATTGTGAAATCTATTCTTTTGTTGAAGAGGGTAAAGTTTGAATAGTGCCAATAGTCATCTAAAGCGTCCTTATTTAAACTGATTTCCTTCAAGCTCATGTTTTGAACCTCTGTCAATGCCTAAGTAGTTCCACTAACTTAAGGCTAGGTGCCAACTAGTCACTTAAAATAAAAAACAATACATTAGCAACGGCATGCTTATCACAGATGTATTGGAAGGGCTGATGACTGAAATTGATGACACATACTGTGATTCTTATATAATCCTCAAGAGACCTTTAAGGGAGCATAAGAAGATTCAGCAACTGCAAGAATTTCAGAAAGAACCCCTTCTAATCACACTCAGTGGATCGTTTAGCTTACCTGAATATTTCTGTCCACTATCCAAGTGAACAGTGAACTTTATTTGGAATTTGTGTGGAAAATCCCCCATTTATCTCTAATCTATTTTATTAGAGACAGGGTCTTGCTCTGTCATACAAACTGTGGTACAGTGGTACAATCATAGCTCACTGTAAGCCTCAAACTCCTGTACTCAAGTTATCCTCCTGTCTCAGTGTTCCTAGCAGCTAGGACTACAGGCGTGTACCACCAAGCCCAGCTAATTTTTAAATTTTTTGGTAGAGACAGGGTCTTGCTATGTTGCTCAGGTTGGTCTCAAACTTCTTGTCTCTAGTTATCCTCCCACCTCTCCCTCTCAAAGTGCTGGAACTACAGGTGTGTACCATTGTGCCCAGTTCCCTTTGCCTTTTGAGATCCTTTCTCTATCCTCTCCACTTTGTTCTGTGGCCTGGGAGCTTGGCCTGTGAGGAATGCATCAAAAGGCTGCCTTGCCCTCTGACTTCTGGTTGGATTCAACAAATGAGGGAAACTGAGAAGAGATCAGAGGGATGGAGGAGCATGAAGTTGTGGTATTTATTTTATTGGCTCCCTCTCTTAGAGGTTGTCATAGGTGTGTTGCATCCCTCAACCAAAGTACACAACTCCCATGAAGAGGTCTTCTTTCCCTGGACAGCTCTCTGTCTCTGTGGATCTCAGTAAAGTTCCCCTCTCCTTCGCCTTCAAGGGTAAGAATAATGATAGCTCCACTGTTAGGATCCTTAGGCTGGAACAATCATCCCTGTTGCTTTCTCTAAGCCCCGTCCACATCTTTTAAATATTCCTTATTTTCTGCTTGCTCCTCAGCTATCTTGAGGGTGTTGTCTATTTCCTGCTGGGAGTCCACTTAATACACATGCAGCGTAAGGACAATGAGCATTTGGTTGGGTACATGAGCAGGCAGAGAGGAGGCCGGCTGCAATGATGGAACTATCTCTTCGCTTATCTGAGTGATCTGATAAGTAGCACACAAGAATGTGTGAGTTTGATGGTACGTACTAGTAACAAAAGAAAAAACCTACTTCAAAAGCATCCTAACAATTCTCTGAAGATTTTTGCTAAACTTAGTGAAAAGCATTCTAAAATCACACAGTGAAGTACAGCTTAGTTTGATTACTGAGATGTTCTTAGTCAAATCAGCAACAAACTTTTAAAATGCTTTATCGTTGATATTATCAAATATAGTAATGAGCAAAGAATAAACAGAAAATGATAGTGAGAATGTAGACAAATATGGAGGAGAGAAGACTGGGGAAAAGGTCTGACATTAAATTGGCCATGAAGTTATAAATTACTTGTGTCTTTCTGACTTAACATAGTTTTGCTAAAACTTCTAACAAAAACAAAGCTTTAACAAAATTTGTTTTTGAAGATTCTATATATGGAATCAATTTAGTTTTGTCCCAGGGTACATGTACTGAGGGGGTAAACAAAAATAATCAAATTGCAGATTTTCTATAAAACATGAAGAACATGTGCATTAGAGGAATTACACTGATATAAAATGAAGGTTCTTATACCAGCATCATATGACTGTTCATCCATAAGCAGGTTTAAAGTCTGCCCAAGTAGTGGGAAAGTTAACAATGGCCATGTTAATCAGATGTGCTTGAAGTCTGTTTTGTATCTTAGAATGCTTCACTTTTAGGGTAATATCTCCGTGGTTGAGTGCTTCCAGGCTGTTAGTGTTGCAATTCTTCTTTCATCTGGGTGAGATTTATTTGATCACAGAAATGTTAATAGCACTGCATCTGGTCAATTCTGTAATGAGCAGAAGTGTTTTCTTGATCAAAACTTCCCAGACAGCAGAGGAATAAATAGATGTTTGCATATATCATTGACTTCATGTTTCATTAAGCTTGAATTCAGAAAACATTTCTCCCATACAAATATGCAATACTTGGAAAGCTGAAATGTGCTATAAAAAACGAAAATGGCTTACTAGTGCAACCAGCTGGATTCACTCACTGCTCAAAACGTGGTTTTTATTACAAATGAATTGGCCTTCAGGGGAGAATTTTCCCAAGGATATGAACTCTGATTACTTAATATTACCAGTAAGTACAAATTAAATAAAGTGAACTGTGTAAATGAAGGCTGTGAATACTGGAATCCACTACTGAATACATTTCACAAAGATATCTTTGGGCATGTTTTAAAGATGTGTGCCTGGGTGTACCCAGGCTGTGGTGTGGTAAATCACCAGCAACCTTTTCCTCACACTTAGGTCTGCCATGAAGAGACAAAGAGAAAACATTTTATTTTCTTGCAGCAAAAGTATATTCCCATGAAGAGGTGGAGAGTTCTTTTCTAGAGGTCTCTGGGAAATGGAGAATTTTATTTCTGGGGAAAAAAAAAACTAGTATGAATTTCTTCAATACAAAGAGTAAAATACACACGTACCCTGAATGTGTTACAAAACCTGGTTTCTCCACCTCCAGTGACACTGCTAGCCACAATCACTTTGAGATACCACCATATTTAACTTCCATTTTAGGGTCTAAAGCCATAAAAGTGAAGCAGCCTCTGATGATATAAACCAGCTAAAGTCACCCTTCTGCTTAAGATCTTGCAGGAGTCCCTCATATCTTTTGGAGCAAAAGTGAAGTCTTTACAATGGCTCTCAAGGCCCTGCTCCCACCTCTGGTCTCTCTGACCCAATCCTTCTTACTGTCCTCTGTCTGTCCTTGCTTACCGCTCACTCCTCTCCAGTCACATTGTCTCCCTATCTGTTCACAGCTCACATAGGCACAGGTCTTGGATCCAGCCTTTCCTCCGCCTGGATGCTCTTCCAAGATATGCGCATGGCTAACTCCCCCATCTCCTTCCAGTCAGCTTAAATTCACCTTCACAACAAAGGCTGCCCTTACAGCCTGATTTCATAAAGCACATTGCCATCCATCTTCCATCCGCCTCTTATCCTCCTTACCCTCTTCTACTTTGATTCTGTTTCCAAAGCATGTATCATCATCTAACATACTCTATAATTTATTTATATGATGTTTACTTGTATTATTAATCTCTCCTCCACTGGGATATAAGCATGAGGCAAAAGTCTTTGACTGTTGTTCACTGAGATACATCAACACCTAGAATGGTAGCCAGCCTAGGGTAAATGACGAATAAATATTTGCTAATTTGAAGGACTGTAGATAAAAACAAGGACATCCAACTTTTAAAAACATTCATTTGAAAAGCCCCAAACCTAAAAATACCTCAAACACATGAATTTCTACTGAGAAAGGAAGACTAACACTAAATAATTAGCTGTAAGCCTTTAATATATACTACTTGCTGTTTAGATAAGTAATCAGCAAACTATTGCCTGGGCCAAATGTAGCTGGCCACTTTTTTTTCTTTCTTTTTTGTGATCAAACTTTTATTGGATCACAGCCACACCCATTTGCTTGCATATTGTCTAAGACTGCTTTTTCTCTACAACAGCAGAATTGAGTAGTTGTGACAGAAATCCTCAGGCAAGGAAAACCTGTTAACTGGCCTTTTAGATAGTTTGCCTACTGACTCCTGATTTAGATCCAAGTTAATGACATTTTGCAAACAAATTGATGTCCAAATGATAGCAATTATCCAAACAAATGTTTTCAGTTTATATGTTTGCTGTAAGAGCATAGTTTGAATGTCCCCTTTAAAACTCATGCTGAAATTTAATGGCCAGTGTGATGGTTTGGGGAGGTGAGGCCCTTAAGAGGTGATTAGCTCATAAGAGCTCTGCCCCCATGAATGAATTAATGGCTAGTTATTGTGGCGTAGATTTCTGGTAAAGGGATACATTTGGCTTCCATTTGCTGTCTTGCCATGTGACGCCTTTCATCATGGGTTGACCTGGCGCCGTGCTCTTGGACTTCTCAGCCTACATAACCATGAGCCAAATAAACTTCTGTTCTTTATAAATTACCCAGTCTGTAGTATTCTATTACAGCAGCAGAAAATGGACTAAGAGTAGAGGAAATCTAAACAAGAGAGGCTGCTTAAAGTGATATTGCTTCATGCTGCAGCTACCTTTGTATCTCTCTCTGATGTATTTTAAGTGTTTAAATTTTTTTCATAATTTATGGCCTATAATTGAAATTGAAATATGCCAGAATTCTAAACCAAATGACCACTTGAAATCCCATCTTAATTTAATTTATTATTCAAAATTCTATGTACTTTATAATGTTATTTTACACTTTATTTACATTTTATAATATGCTAAATTTTTTGGTAATATGTCCTTAGTGTCCTGTTTCTATTTAAAAACAGTTCCTTTGATGTTCTCTGAAAGGTATTGTCAGGTATCATTACACTATATTTATCCTTCAATAATTTTCTTGAACAAAGATATTATTTTTCTTAACCTTTTATCCTAGATGTATGATTAGCATACCTTATTTAGCAACATCATTGTTAATCTAATAGCTGCATTATAATTAATAATAGAAAAGGCAGATTAATATGACGGATTTATTATTATGCTTAGTAAAACATGATAACTATTACTTTTAAGGGAATGCATTTTGGTGCTATTTTAAATAACACTGAATTGAATATACTCCAAAGTCTTTTCTAAACAGAAGTTAAAGTCAACCTGAGGCAAGTAACTGTATAATTCAAATGAAAAAACCCTTTTGTTAATTCCCCAAATATTTTTTAGATTATTTCTTACATTCGTGGTATGTGAATGTGTGTGGTTTATATGTGTGTGTGTGTTTGTGTGTGTGTATGCAGATAGATAGACAGACAGACAGATAGATAGATAATATAGAAGGTTCTGCCTGGAGGCTGGCATATAGTAAGTTTTTAATAAATATTATTGTTCTTTTTCTGTAGTCTTTCCTTTTCACCAATATGTATCAGAAGTTGAGAAGACCTTTAGAAAATTCTTGCTAATAGAAGAAATGGAAATAGACAAATTAGGTAAACATGACTTAACGTCTTCATGTTAGACCTGAATTTTACAGCTAGTCCTTTTATATGGGCCATCCAACCAGACAATTGACTGTTTCATTTGGAACTTAGGTTTGAAAAGAAAACTTATTTTGGGGGAAACTAAGCCTGAGAAGATTAATTTATTGCCAATTTAAATATCATTTTTGTGTCATTAGCCTACTAAAGGGTATGCACATCAGATTCACAAACAAATATTTTTTCAGCCCCTACCAATGTCAGATGCTTTCATAAATTAGTTATTAAAGTTAAACATGTAGAGATGTTTATTAAATAGTTGTTAAATATGTCAATAACTTGGATTGAATATGCCATTATAACTCTCTTTGAATGAGGAAATGAGGCCAAAATGGTTTAACGACTGGGTTCCTTGATAAAAAGAAGTATTGCTTGTAACAACTTGTATTGCCAATAGTTATAACAATGGATGATATATAGCAAATAATAAATATGTAATGCATAAATGGGTGTAGCCTGAATCCATATAGTCAGTAAGAGGTAGAACCCTAGATTTGAAAGACAATATCTGACTTCAAGATCAGCATTTTTTTTTCTAGGGTAAGGGAAAGCATTCTTACACAGGGTAAAGAAAAGCATACTGCAAACATCATTCTAAACAAAAATATTCCCTCTTTCAAATGTTTGTTACAAAAATAGTAGTAGCCAGGTGAGTGACAATAAGAGAGAGTTTAACAGCTTAAAAAAGGGGAATGTACTTAAGAATGTTTCAGATTAGTGCTCGATTTAAGTCAGAGACATCTTTGTAGACAATCGCATGACAAGGATGAAGAAGATTCTAGAAATAAAGTGCAAAGCTTATACTTAAGGAAAATAGTTGCTGGAAAACACGAGAGCCGCTGGTTTATTTGATATAACACCATTAGTCAATAGTCTGTACAATTGGTCAATATTCTCTACAATATTCTGTACAATTAGAATGATTCTGCTATGTTGTAAGTTACAGGGATCTGTTATAGTATATTTATGGGATGTGCAGTTAGAACTGAAATGGGGTTGGGGGATGTTAAAATAAGATACTTATTCCAAATACTTTACTGGGGAAAAAAAGTGAATCCAGGGAGAACTTCATATA
The DNA here is from genome assembly GCF_028878055.3 of Symphalangus syndactylus. NCBI lineage: Eukaryota > Metazoa > Chordata > Mammalia > Primates > Hylobatidae > Symphalangus > Symphalangus syndactylus. The sequence goes on along the minus strand of NC_072426.2, from coordinate 128,921,919 downwards.
TACATTCTTCAGAAATTGTTCATAATGTTGAATTTACTGTGGGTTCTTTCAATTCACACTGGATTCCCATACGCTAGAAGAATAAACCATTAGCTTTCTTTCCTCAGAATTTGCTTAGTAAGCTCTTTCCTTTTTTTCAGCTTACATAGCTAATGCCCACACCTCTTTCAAGTCTTTGCTTAAAACTCTCTCAGTGCGGGTGACCATCTTCAAATTTTAGAATTTATTTGATCCCCCAAATTGTGCTTCCATAGGACTCTTTTTTTCATTACATTCATAATTATTAATTTAAGGTATACTTTCCTTGGTAGCATAAAATCTACATCTAATGTATATGTTCTCTGTTAGTGAAACATCTATATCTCCAGTGAATAGGACACTGCCTGGCACAGAGAGCTGCTTAATAAATACTTAATGAACAAAAAAACTTCTAATGAGAGGGCTGTGAAAGTTTGGATGATGCGTTCATTTAGGTTGACTGAGAAGCAGACACCAAAATGGAATTAGGTGTATAAGAGATTTATTGGTGAAGGGAGCAAGAGAAGGCACAGAGAACCTTCAAATTGTGATATGAGTCTGACCTCTGTGGAAGGAGAGAGGGAAGGAAGGAGTATTGGGTAGAAAGAATGGTGACTATAGTGCAGGCACAAAGGATGTTTAACCAGGCCAGTGGGGAGCCTTCAAAGTAAAGATGCCCATTGGAAGAGTCCCATGTCTTACCAGAATGGATCTCCCTGAGAAATCCTGCTATACTTAGTCATTGATTAGGAGCAACCACAATGGCCAAGGTACAGAGACAGCAGTAGTGGCCATCAATCAAGTATGCTTCCTGCAGGAGATCAGAGTAGCACATTTTGATGGCTGCCATGCATGAAACACTTAGGGAGATTTCCTACCAAACTGTCTTTTGGAAGGCTCATTTACACAAAATTTCTAAAAATACATGTGATTATAGTCATGTTAGTTTAAAAATTGTTTTCTAAGTTAACACATTGATTGTTATATCTTATTTGGCATAGGTATCGCTGATCTAGTGGTGATAAAGTTTTGCTTCCTGTGTTTTTCTAAAATCAAAATAAATTATTAAACTTTTGCTAGAAAATGTGAAAACAAAGGGTAACATGGTGCTTATAAATGGCAGTGATGGCATCTTTTCCAGAACTGAACTGCAAACTACTTACTTAATCTACATCAGTGGAACAGGCATTTCTTCTCTCATTAGTAATCTGTGATGCACAGTTGATAGCTTACCATAAAAGACTAGGGTGTAAATACCTGCACAATGTCTTTAATGTTCATAACCAGGCAGTATGCCTCTGAAATCCAGAATATCCTTCATCCTCAAGGCCTATTGCTGTTGCATTTCAACAAGCAAGGCCATTTGAATCAGGAAGATATATCGCCTGTGTTACCAGATTTATTTAGCAAGCAAGTGGAAGATGATTTGACTGATGCAAGCTTCTCCAGGGACAGAAAGCAAAAACATAAATACACTGTTGTTAAGATATTGCAAAGACCTGTGGGCTATAGGGTGACAATGCTTTATCTCAGGATCATTGGTTTTCTCCATAAAAAAAGTCTTAAACCTTGGAACTTAGGAGTGGGATTTAGGAAATTCTCTATCATGTCCGGCCTGTGTTAATTAGGATCAAATTATGTGGGCCTCTGTAGCCTAGGCTAAACTCAAAGCCTGGGTTCAATGAAGATATCCCGACTCACTGTTACACGACTTGAAATCACCATGGACTTCTTTTTTGTTGTTGTACTTGGATAACTGACATTTAAGCAGTCAGCTTCCTCCAGAAGCTTCTAAGGCATCCTAGTATTTATTCAAGATATGAAGAAATTATGCCTACAATGGCTGGTGCCTGTAAAATCTTGCAAAAGCACTGACTTTGAATATTTGATTTTTTTTCTTCCTTTAGAAAGATAACATTTATAAAAAGGGTATGTGAATAGATAGGATTACCAAAGATAAGGTAAATAAAAGCATAATTCCTAACACCATGAAAGAATATTTTCAAGTTATTACAAAGTTTAAAAACTGAGGTTTAAACAAGAAAGACACAAGGTATGATATCTTTGTGAGTGAGACCAGTAGCTCTCTGGTGGCCTAAATATTTGCCTTCCTAGTCAGTGATTGCATGTCCATGACTGTTACCCATCTTTTTAAACTAAGCACATATTTATTGCAAGCTAACTATGTGCTAAGCGCTATTGAAGGAGCTGGAGATACAGCCAGGAAAATAAGTCCCTGCCTTCTTGAAGCTTATTTTATAGCTAGAGAAAAGGGTTAATCAAACATAAATAAATATATCATATGCCAATAACAAACAAATAAACAAAAAACCAACAAGTTAATATTTTAGTGCATAATTTTGCCTAAACCATGAGCTTTCTGAGTACAAACCTTTAAAAAAGAAGATAACTCTCTTGCCCTAATGTTTAGTTAGTTCATAGTAGGTTTTTATTATCATTATCATTATCATTATTTGAGACGGAGTCTCCCTCTGTTACCTGGGCTGGAGTGCAGTGGTGTAATCTCAGCTCACTGCAACCTCCACCTCCTGGGTTCAAGGGATTCTCCTGCCTCAGCCTCCTGAGTAGCTGGGACTACAGGCGCATGTCCCATGCCAGGCTAATTTTTGTATTTTTAGTAGAGACGATGTTTTGCCATGTTGGTCAGGCCGGTCTCGAACTTCTGACCTCAGGTGATCCAACCCCCAACCTTGGCCTCCCAAAGTGCTGGGATTACAGGCGTGAGCCACCAGCCCAGCCAGGTTTTCAATATATATTAGTTATGCATGCATGCATGGACAGATGAATCATGACTTTTTCATTTTATTTCAATAAACAGAAACTTTCAATTGATTTAATTGAATGTATAAGTTATTTCTTATCCTAGAATCCAGCACGTTTTTATCTTGTCCTAAGAAAACTTACCGCGTTATCTTCTACACTTTCCAATATAATCTTTCCATTCCTGTCCAGTAAATTTAGTGAAAATTAGTTGTGCCATGCTCACTTTCATTTTCTGATTGTTTAGATTGCATTACTTTTTTCCCTGTTCTAATCCTCTACGTCATTCTTCAATCTCATGTTGAAACTACACATTTTTTTCTCATAAATTCCTTAAGGAAGCCAAAGTTTTCTTTTCTCCTCAGACTACTATAACTTACACTGATTCATGCAACTCAATTGCTACTTTTCAAATATTTCCTTGTGTGGCTGCCGAATATATATTTTCTCTTCAATTAATAAAATTCTTGAGAATAAGAAACATACCTACATCTTTTCCCCATTGCTTTCATGCCTAGAAGAGCACTGAGCGGATAATAGCTGCTAAGTACATCTCACGGTGTTAAATAAACAAGAGCCTGATGTGCTACGTAGTTTCCTGCCTGCGCTCTGCAGTTCAATGGCCAACAGAAGATCTTTTGTGGCAATTTATGTTTCTGAGTCAGGTGCATTGTAATCAAACATCCTCCAAACCAACTCAGAAGTTAAACTCCTGCCACTGTCTTCCCCTTTTCCAAGCACAGAAGACTATTTTTCTAAGGAAATTCTGAGAAATTATCTTTCGTCATAATTAGCACGTAATTCCAACTCAGTTAACCTTTGTATGTTACACGATAACATCTCCTTGGTTTAGCTTCAGGAAGTGATGATGTCATACAGTGTAGGCGGGGAGCATATACTGTTACAACACGTTTGGAGGACAACCTAGCAATGATATCACATGCCTGAAAATGTATAAAATCTTGGCTATTAAGTTCTGGTTTCTTATCCTGAGGGATTAGTCAGAAATATGTGCAGGATTTAGATGAGAATGTTGTGACATTATGAAAAGTGGAAAACAAGTTCTATGTCAAGAAATAAAGATTGATAAAATAATATATGTATCATGTGTATATGTGTTATGTGTTATGTGTCAACATACATGGTTATGAAAAATAACAGAAAATAATTTTATCTGTATAAGTTAGAGTAAAAAATAGATGAAAATTTTAAAAATTAAAAATTGATTAAGAAATGCAAAATATGCAAGCATAACAGATAAAATGGAGGAAGTTATAAACATTTATACAATGGTGATACTGGTGTTTATCACTAGATAAGTGAAGTGATATGTATTTTTCTCTTATTCAATTACTATTATCCTATATTTGGTTACCTTGGGTTGCTCTGGAAATGAGTAAAAACAGAATTCATTTTAAATTAAAACAAAGATATTAAAGTATGTAATTGTCTAGGAAATTTGAAAAAGATCTATATATTCAATCAATTTAATAACACTTGTGAATACCCAGTTAACTCCGAAGAGGGGATGTGAGGTGGGATTCACACCCTTTTGAGGTAAATGGGCTCTAGGTCGAATAAAAGGATGAAGTTACCAAGGTTTGAAAAATATTTTTTACCTGGGTACACTGGAAAAATCCATCCTTTCCTAGAAGCTAATGGCCTTTACACACAGCAATCTGCTACAGCAGCCTGCACAATTTTATTTGCCTCCTCCAGATGATGTGCATACTAATTAGTCATGAGAATTCCCTTCTCACAAGGTCAAAGAGTTAATGTTAGAAGCATGGTTTATAGGCACTTCTTTCTTTCTACAAACAATGATAAACTCTCACATTTTGCTTATTATAAATAAGTTTAAAATAACATTGAAAAATAAATATTTTAACAGAGAAAATTAGGGCATTAAGAGGAAGAGACTGGATAATGTGTTCATGGAAGAGGCCCGTAGATTTTATAACAATAATAAGTTATCATTTTTGTAGTATCTGTTGTCCCGGCTTCATGAGGATATTTTAAACAATAGTTACTTAAGATTTTTGAGTGAATTTAATGAATTTCTTATTGTTGCTTTATTCTTTAATGTCTAGGTCAGTCATTAATTCATGGCATACTTACAGGCAACTTCAGAACTATTGTAGATTCAGTTCTAGACCACTCCAATAAAGCTAATATTGCAATAAAGCAAATTGCAGTAATTTTGTTTGCCAGTGCACGTATAAGTTATATTTATACTATAGTCTATTCAGTGCACAATGGCATTAAATCTTAAAAAAATGGACACATCTTAACCAAAAATATTTTATTGCTAAAAACTGCTAACAGTCATCTGAGTTTTCTTTTTGCTGGTGAAAGGTCTTGCTTTGAAGTTGATGGCTGCTGATGGATCAGGGTGGTGGTTGCTGAAGACTGGGGTGGATGTGCCAATTTCTTAAAATAAAACTACAATGAAGTTGCCTCATTGAGTCTTTGTTTCATGAAAGATTTCTCTGTAGTATGTGATGCTACTAGATAACATTTTACCCATAGTGGAACTTATTTCAAAATTAGAGTAAATTATTTCAAATCTTGATGCTGTATCAATTAAGCTTATGTAGTATTCTAAATCTTACATTGTCATTTCAACAGTGTTCACAGCATCTTCACCAGGACTATACTCTATCTCAAGAAACTCCTTTTCTTGCTCATTCATAAGAAGCAACTCCTCATGTGTTCAAGTTTTATCATGAGATTACAACAACTCAGTCAGAGATTCTGGTTCCACTTCTAGTTCTCTTGTTATTTCCACCACAACTGCACTTATTTCCTCCACTGGGCTTGAACCCTTCAAAATCATGCATCAGGGCTGAAATCACCTTATTCCAAACTCCTGTTAATGTTGATATTTGACTTCCTCCCATGAATCATAAGTGTTCTTAATGGCATCTAGAATGGTGAATCCTTTCCAGAGATTTTCAATTTATTTTGCCAAGATGTTTCAGAGGAATCACCGTGGCAGCTATAACCTTACAAAATGTATTTGTTAAATATTATTCCTTGATCCATGGGCTGCAGAATAGATAAGATGTTCTGTTAGAAGCCATGAAAATAACATTAATCTCCTTGTATATCTTCACTAGAGCTCTTGGGTGACCAAGTGCATTGTCAATGAGGATTAATATTTTGGAAGGAATCTTTATTTCTGAGCAGAAGTTCTCAACAGTGGGCTTAAAATATTGAACAAACCATGCTGTAAACAGATGTGCTGTCATCTAGGCTTTGTTGTTTCATTATAGAGCATAGGCAGAGTAGATTTAGCATAATTATTTAAGGCCCCAGGATTTTTGGAATGGCCAATGAACTTTGGCTACAATTTAAAATCACTTGTATCATTAACCCCTAACAAGAAGCTTTGAAGCGAGGCATTCACTTTACTGTAGATATAAAAGTCCTAGATGGCATCTTCTTCCAGTAGAAGGCTGTTTAATCTACACTGAAAATATGTTGTCTACTGTAGCCACCTTTACCAATTATCTTAGTAGATCTTCCAGATAACTTACTGCAGCTTCTCCGTCAGCACTTGCTGCTTCACCTTGCACTTTTATATTATGGAGACAACTTGCTTCCTTAAACCTCATGAACCAACCTCTGCTAGCTTCCAACTTTTCTTCTACAGCTTCCTCACCTCTTTCAGTCTTCATGGAATTGAAGAGAGTTAGGACCTTGCTCTGTATTAGGCTTTGGCTTAAGGGAATGTTCTAGCTGGTTTGATCTTCTAACCAGACCTCTCAACGTTTCTCCATATCATCAATAAGACTGTTTTGCTTTCTTGTCATTCATGTGTTCACTGGAGTAGCACCTTTAATTTCCTTTAATAATTTTTTCATTTGCATTTACAATTTGTCTATTTGGTGGAAAGGGTCTAGCTTTGTGCTCATCTTGGCTTTTAACATGTCTTCCTCACTCAACCATTTCTAGATTTTGTCTTAGAGACTTGAGATTCTTCCTTTTACTTGAACACTTAGAGCCTGTTGTAAGGTAGTGAATTAGCCTAATTTCAATCTCATTGTGTCTCAGAGAATAGGAAGACTCAAGAACAGGGATACAGATGGGTAGATAACCAGTTGGTGGAGAGGTCAGAGCACACACAACATTTAACAATTAAGTTTCCTATCTTATGTTGGCACAGTTGTGGCCTCCCAAAATAATTCTGATAATAACATCAAAGATCACTGATTACAGATTGCCATAATAGATACAATCATAATGAAAAAGTTTGAAATATTGGGAGAATTACCAAAATGTGATACAGAGACAGGGAGTGAGCACATGCTGTTGGAAAAATGACACCAATAGATTGCTTGATGCAGGGTTGCCACAAATCCTCAATCTATAAAAATCACAAAACCTGTGAAGCACAATAAAGCAACGTATAGTAAACCAAGGTATGTCTGTATTTTTATATGTATTTATTGAACACCTGCTGTGTTCCCAGTGCTGTGCTGAGGTTCAGCAGTTCTGCTCTTAAGGAGTTTATAGTCTAATTGAAGAATGAAGGGAACGCAATTTATATTCCTATGCTTTTCACTCCTAGCTAACAACCTTGGTTCTTAGCACATTCCTATGGTATTTTAAATGGGTTCTTTTGGACAGAAATAGCATATGACAGGATTTCCCTGGTTGGCACTTCACCACCACAGGAAGCTGTCCAGGCCAGACCTTTAAAAATCTGAGATGCCTGAGTACCCACAGACAGGACTCTTGGGACTCAGTATTCTGGGAATCCCTCAGCCTTAGCCACACTCTCTATGTCTTATCATTTTTTTCTCATACTCTGCCCAATATATAAGTCCCTTAAGGCACACTGCAATTTTCCCTCAGGCTTTAGCTCCTTGGATCCACCATTCCACTCCTCGTTTCCTCTCTTCATCTCTCCTCTGAGTGTTCCTTGCAGCTCCAGTAAAATCACTTCCAAGTCAATGTATGCAACAGAACTTCCTTACAACCCTTGGCTTCAATTCAATGCCTGTGTTTGTCCCCACACCACAACTCATTATAAATGCCTAGCTTCAGCCCCCAGCATTCACTGCAAATAGCCCGCATAGTCATGAAATCTGTTTTTTTTTTTTTTTTTTTTTTTTTTCTCCAGACAGAGTCTCACTCTGTAAACCAGGCTGGAGTGCAGTAGTGAACTCAGCTCACTGTAATCTCCACCACCTGGGTTCAAGTGATTTCCGGCTAATTTTTGTATTTTTAGTAGAGATGGGGTTTCACCATGTTGGCCAGGCTGGTCTCAAACTCGTGACCTCAAGTGATCCACCCACCTCAGCCTCCCAAAGTGCCAGGATCACAGGGCCAGGCCTATAGTCATGAAATCTAATGGGCACTTTTGAATCATTCTCTTCAATGATGTGATAACAGCGTTCTGTGCTTTACAAAGCAATCTCTTCACTTGGCTTAAATGATAACACACCTTTTTCTTCCCCTTTTCGGTGTTTCTCTCTCTCCAGTTCATTTTTTCCCTTGAAATATTGCTGCATTTCATCTTGCATCATGGATCTTCTGCTTGTCTCACACTAGATATCCCTTTCGGATGATTTCATTACTGCCGTGACTTTAGTCTACTTACATAAGACTGCCAAATCTCTCTCACAGCCCAGATCGCACTCTTAAATCTCTCCCTTTGAAACTCCCCAAGATATATTGTACATTCTCTATGTACTAAGTGGAATTTAAGATCCTTTCTGCAAATATGCTTCCCCTTCACCAATCCCCAGTTCAGTAAATAGTACCACACTCCATCCTTGTCTAGAAAATTTGGAATCACATTTAATTTTTTTGTTCTTCCTCACTCTCCTTATCTAACCTGACACAAGTCTTATCAATATTTTTCTGTCTGTAGAAGCAGTCTGTTTCTCTCTGTCATCCTGAAAAGATTCTGACACAGACCACCTGAATTACTGAAACTGCCCCTAAACTAGCCTCCTTCCATTCCACTTTTATAAAACATTAAAACTCTTTATTTAATAAAGTTCGAACAATTTCCCATGGCATACAAGATGTGATGGACAGACTCTAGGGTGGCCTGCATTACCCCTACTTTATATGTTTCTGATACTCATAGCCTTGTACAAGCCCCTCTCATTGAGCATGGATGAGGTCTGTAACTGGCTTCTAAACAACAAAATATGGCAAAGGTGATTACATTATGTCTTGCCAGCCGACTCACTGTAGAGACTCCTATTGCTTGTTTGATGAATCAAGTGGCCATGTGGAGGAAATAGATGTGGCAAAAAATTGCAAGGCAGCCTCTAGAAATTGACCTCTAGAAGTTGAGGGTCACATTTAGTAGCCGATAGCCAACAAAAATCCAGGGCCCACAGTCTTGTATCTTTGAGAAATTCTACCAACAACCTCAGTGAACTTGGAAATGAACTTATACCCTGTTGAGCTTTCATGTGAGAATTCAATAAAGGAGGGGCAGGGGAGGTATGGAGGACTGAATTAGGGCAAGGAATTATTATTATTGTTATTATATTATATATATATATATTTTTGAGACAGAGTTTCACTCTTGTTGCCCAGGCTGGAATGCAATGGCTCGATCTCTGCTCACTGCAACCTCTGCCTCCTGGGTTTAAGCAATTCTCCTGCCTCAGCCTCCCGAGTAGCTGGGATTACAGGTGCCTGCCACCACGCCCAGCTAATTTTTGTATTTTTAGTACAGACGGGGTTTCACTGTGTTGGCCAGGCTGGTCTTGAACTCCTGACCTCAGGCAATCCATCCCCATCAGCCTCCCTAGGTGCTTGGATTACAGGCATGAGCCACCGTGCCCGGCCATTGTTATTATTTTTTAAAATTCTCGAAGCACCAAATCTTTGCCAAGTATTGGGCTGTATAGCCAAAACTGAACAGAGAAGGCCCAGTCCCAGTTCTTGTGGAACTTATAGAATATAATAGAAAGCAGATATTTTGCAATTAATTATCCTAAAATAATTCCTTGCCCTGAATCAGTCCTTCACGACTCCCCTGCCCCTCCTTCATTCCTTACTCCTCTCAATACATGAACTCTTATTCTTTAGATCTCAGCTCAAGTGTTAATTTCTCAGTGAGGACGTCTTTGATCCTAGAGCAGTTTAGAGCCTTCTGATAACGTGCCTGATATATGCTCCATAGTACCCTGAACTTCATGTGATAAGACATATGCCATTTGAGGATAATTAATTGTGAAATATCTGCTTTCTATATATTCTATACGTTCAATGAGAACTGGGACTGGGCCTGCTTTGTTCAGTTTTGGCTATACAGCCCAATGCTTGGCAAAGATTTGGTACTTACAGAATATTTTTTTAACTGAAATGAGTTAAGTGAAGGAAGAAAGACTAACAAAAGCATTTGGGGCAGAAAGAAGATACTCATTTTCTTGTGCTTGCATTGCTATTTAATAGCAACTTACTACACAGATATTTATAATAGTCAAAAGTGATGGAGACTCTTTATTTATCATGTATATTTAGTAGACATGGAGCCAGAATTTTTAAGATTGAAGTGATGAGCATGAGAGGGAGAAGGGTAAACTACCAAAGAAATGCAATCCAAGGTGAAAGACACATTCCCAGATATGAAAGAAAACATCAAACCTTGGTTTTCCTTTGGTTTATTTATACACAATGACAATAACAAGAGAGCAACAATAACAACAAAACACAAATGTGTCAAGCCCTATGCGGGGTGTTTGGAATACAGTGGAAGATAAGAAACCTTCACTGCCCTGGAGGGGTCCTATTCAGGAGGTGAGAGAGGAGCCCTGCAAACACAATGTATTAAGATGGGAAAGAACAGGGGCTCATGAGGGATTACACACCATGAAAGGTCCTTCTGTGGAGGAGATCAAGTCCCTAGGAGGGGAAGACGTTCATTTCTTCTTGATCACCAAAGTTTTGGGAACAACAGAGTAATACAAACATTATAATTTTTAAAATATGTCTATGAGAATAAAGCATAAAAGAGAGATAAAAATATAATTCATAGTGAAAACAGATGAATACAAAGATCTTATTGGTTTTAATGATAAAATATATTATTTTTTATAAACCACTGTAATTTATGTTTTGTTATTTGATTTTCATAGCAATATTTTACAGAATGTAAAGCAATCTTATTTAATTCATTTTATACATGTGAAAATAGGACCTCAGAGACGTTAAATAAGTGGCTTAAGATCACAGATGGTCTTTGAATCATCCTGCTGATTCCAAATAAAAAATACTGTTCAATGGATCCCATACAAATAATTAATGAGAAAAACCTTAGTGTATTGTATGGGCAGTAGTTTCCAAAAAAACTTTATTTTATTGGTCAATATCTAATTAAGCGCATAAAACAGATGATGGTATTTAAACTTAATCCCGTGGTAAACTTGGTCAGATGGGTCTATAGTATCCTTCAACTGGGGAAAGTGCTACTTTTTGTCTTCTTGCATGTATTGATTAGTGTGTATTAATTAAGAAGGCTACTAATATCTATAGAATTTCTTTTGATGTAATTTAAAGACATTTCCATGTCTTATGTCCTCTAAGGAGACAAAGAACAAAATATAGCATTAGGAAAAAATGCAGTACTCTGGATATCTGTAGTTACTTTGTCACCTTTGTCCCACTTCAGATGCTCTGTAATTCTCATCCCTCCTTTTTGATATAAGCCCATAACAGCAGAAAAATGAGGATGTCGGAGATATGAAACACAACAATCATAATAATTTACAATGATAAGGAAGTGAATAACAATAGCTACTATAATGCCAAATATGTGCCCATCCCTGTGTTAGAGATTTATTGACATTATTTATTTTTATTTTTATTTTACCTTAAGTTCTAGGATACAAGTACAGAACGTGTAGATTTGTTGCATATGTTTATGTGTGCCATGGTGGTTTGCTGCACCTATTAACATGTCATCTAGGTTTTAAGCCCGGCATGCATCAGCTATTTGTCCCTCCCCTCACCCCCAGCCCCCAGACTGGCCCCAGTGTGTATTGTTCCCATCCCTGTGTCCATGTGTTCTCATTGTTCAACTTCCACTTATGAGTGAGAACAGGTAGTGTTTGCTTTTTTGTTCCTGAGTTACTTTGCTGAGGATGATGGCTTCCAGCTTTATTCATGTCCCTGGGAAGGACATGACCGTATTTGTTTTTATGGCTGTATAGAATTCCATGGTGTCTATGTGCCACATTTTCTTTATCCAGTTTATCATTGATGGGCATTTGGGTTGGTTCCATGTCTTTGCTATTGTAAATAGTGCTGCAATAAACATGTATGCATGTGTCTTTATAGTAGAATGATTTATATTCCTTTGAGTATATACCCAGTAATGGGATTGCTGGGTCAACTGGTATTTCTGGTTCTAGATCCTTGAGGAAATGCCACACTGTCTTCCACAATGGTTGAATTAATTTACATTCTCACCACATCAGTGTATGTTTGTTGGCTGCATAAATGTCTTCTTTTGAGAAGTGTCTGTTCATATCCTTTGCTCAGTTTTTGATGGGGTTGTTTTTTTCTTGTAAATTTGTTTATGTTTCTTATACATTCTGGTTATTAGACCTTTGTCAGATGGGTAGATTGCAAAATTTTTCTCCCATTCTGTAGGTTGCCTGTTCACTCTAATGATAGTTTCTTTTGCTGTGCAGAAGCTCTTTAGTTTAATTAGATCCCATTTGCCAAGCTTAGCTTTTGTAGTAATTGCTTTTGGAGTTTTCGTCATGAAGTCTTTGCCCATGCCTATGTCCTGAATGGTATTGCCTAGGTTTTCTTCCCAGGTTTTTATGGTTTTTGGGTTTTATATTTAATTCTTTAATCCATCTCTAGTTAATTTTTGAATAAGGTGTAAGGAAGCATCCAGTTTCAGTTTTCTCCATATGGCTAGCCAGTTTTCTCAGCATCATTAAATAGGGAATCCTTTCCCCATTGCTTGTTTTTGTCAGGTCATAGATCAGATGTTGTAGATGCGTGGTGTTATTTCTGAGGTCTCTGTTCTGTTCCATTGGTCTGTATGACTGTTTTGGTACCAGTACCATGCTGTTTTGGTTACTGTAGCCTTGTAGTATAGTTTGAAGTCAGGTAGCATGATGCCTTGGCCCCACTCCAGCATTATTTCATTTAATCCTTGCTACAGTACTATGTTGGGGTTACTTAGGTAATTCTGAGAGCAAAACAACCATACACTTCAGTTAGGGTAAAATGAGACTGAAACCAGAACTAGAAGGTCATCAGATCTGTGACCACACCAGAGATCAACTTCTCTCACAGTTTATCTCCCAGATCCTGCAGAGCCTGTCCCTTGTAGTGTTTGTGTTTCTCTCAGCATGCCTCTTAAATTCTCCTTTTGTTTCTGAGTGTCCAGTCCTCTGTGTATGCTCCAACCCCAATTTTCAGGAAGAACTCCTGGAATGCAATCCAACTGCCTAACCACGGCCACGGGCCCTGCCTTGTCAGGATGTTTCCCACCTGCTAGTCTTCTGCTGCCTCACTCACCGCCTTATTTCTGGCCCCATTCTCAGTCTTCTGATATTTTACTTGCTTTCCTCTTTCTCGACTTAAGTCTTCTTGGGTGGCTCCTTAGGGTTTCAGCTTAAATGTTCCTTCTTCAAGAGAAAATTCTGTAACGAAATTTAGGTCTCTTAATAGCTTCTATCTAATCACCTCCACCACTCTCTGTTTCTCTCATAGAAATAATCACAGCCTGTAAATATTTTATTTCATGTTTATTTGTGTATTGTTCATCACACCCATTAGACTATATGTTCATGAGGGCAGTGATATTGTTACCTTCACTGTTGAATCCTTAGTGCCTGGTACAAGTTATAGAACATGTAAGAGGCACACTGTAACTATTTTGTGAATGAAAAAATGAATCCATAAATTGGCTAACTACCATCACCTTCCTTTATCAGAGGGCTTCCCAGAACACCCTATTGGATTCCTGGCCAAACTTTGGTTGGAGCACAGGCCAACTGACCTCTGTAAGATAAGTGACTATCTCCAGATAAAGAATTTCTAACTGCTGCCTTCCAGAGCAGTGGACTGTGAGTGGGACAGTTCCATTTAAAAGACTTGGAGATGTGACTGACATGTAATACTCAGTTTTAAAGCAAACTCAGAGAGGTTAATTATCTTTTTCAAGGTCAGTATTTGAATTTGGATTTGTCTGACATTAAAGCTCAGAATGTGTCCATGCCAAACAAGCCCCAGCTGAAATGATAAAATTGACTTTCTTATCTGTCAGTCTTCAGTTGACATTGTGTTCTGCACCTCTACAGGAGGAAAAAAAAAAAATAGGAGGATAATCGTTGCCGGGCAACCAAGGCACCAGGATGTCCTGGTTGCAGCATAATCAGTTGAAACCTGGAAAGCCTCCCAGGATTAGATTACCAGGAGTAATTATTTATCTGGCCTCTAATATCCTATCAGAGTTGCCTTGAATTCCAATCTCACATACTAAAATTATAGGCATTATCTCCAATTTCACATCATCTAGAATGTAATTATGTTCTGTGAGATAATTTAAGTCTATTGGCTGATGATTTAATCTATTGAGAAATTTATCCAAAATTATAGTATCATCCCTGGGAGAGTTTCTTTATGAAACCTAATTTTTTAAAAAGGAAGTTTTCTTGATTTTAAGACAGTTATATTTCACCTGCATGGACTCACATATCCAAACAATTAAATTATTTAAAATATAACCAATAATTCAGATTTGTCTTAGTAGTGGATTAAGATTATAGAAACCAGCTTCATGTTTCCCAGTGAGGTATAAGTCACCCCAACCATGCAGAACATGCAAAAAGGGATTCCCAAACCTATTTTTTAACACTTAGGCACTCACTGAGAGTATGAAGGGTGTGAAATGGAAGTCGCTGGGCTAGTTGAAGATTGCTGAGGCTTCCTTTGGAGAGATTAGTGCTTAGTGTCCATCCTCCCTCCCCACCTCCAGCCACAGTGAAGGAACAGAGTTGTGTTCACTTTAAGACCAGCAAGGAGGCTTCGACTGACCACTAAACAAATTTGCTATGTGCCCCTGCATTTGAAGGACAGAGTGAACTTGATGGCATCACCTATGAAATCCCAAATGAGAGCTGCTTGTAGTGAGTTTCTATAGCAGAGTTGGGGTTATGTTTTTGAGAGAAACTGCCCTGCCCCTGACTACAGTACTAAGGTGTGTTTCCTATGCACCTACGGGCCATGTTTGAGAAGGACAGAGGTGTTGTTTCAGACTTTGTGTGGAAAGGACACAGGGAGGAGCAGAAAGACTTCATAAGAAAGATGACAGAAATGGTCAAACTTAAATTAGATGCACAGGGACTGAGAGGGAAGTCGTAACTGGTCAGCTGGAAATTAAAGTTCCATTCTTAATCGTGGGATTCAGGGGTGATGTCTCCTAAGAATCTCTATAAAGGTTCCAAGAGAGAAAATGCCAGTATTGGGATGAGTCAAAGGAGAAGACCACCACCGTCCCTTTTCACTGCAGGCTTCCTGCTGGAGCAGGGTCAAGTTGTTAATCACATTCAGAGATGAGATTGGTACATTGGACTTACTACTAAATGGAGTTTGTTTTGGAGAACAATATGGCTGAAGGTCTTTTCACTGTGAAAATGTCCAGAAAATATATGGAGCCCACGTATGAGAGAAGAACCAGCTACAGAAGGACATTTCTAAACAATGATGGAAGATAATAAGACAGTTTTCTTGGTTTCTTATTCTGCCCGCTTCTTAAAGGCTTCAGCTATTTCCCTTCCCTTCCCTCTCTTCCCCTCCCCTTCCCTCCCCTCCCCTTCCGTCCCCTTCCCTTCCTCTTTCTCTTTTTCTTTCTTTTTTTTTTTCAGTCTCACCCTGTCACCCAGGCTGGAGTGCAGTCAGTGGCACAATCTTGGCTCACTGTGACCTCTGCCTCCCGGGTTCAAGCAATTCTTATGCCTCAGCACCCTGAGTAGCTGGGACCTCAGGTGTGCGCAACCATGCCTGGCTAATAATTTTTGTATTTTTAGTAGAGGCGGGTTTCGCCATATTGGTCAGGCTGGTCTCGAACTCCTGGCCTCAAATGATCCACTCCCCTGGGCCTACTAAAGTGCTGGGATTACAGGCATGAGCCACTGCACCTGGCTGGCTTCTGCTATTTTTCTAAAAAGAGCACTCCACTCCTAGCTTTGTTATCATCTGTGACATAATTTCCAATACTTTATAACCAAATTTCCCAGCCCACAGAAAATAAGAGCTGAATCATGAGGAGTGAGATAAAGAGTGAAGCTAGAATGAAGCAGTGACAAAAATTATACAGGCAGACATCATTTAGGCTCTGTATTATTCATGAGTTTTCACCAAATACAGTAAAGTCTCATCATTATTATTTTTTTTATTGAGATGGAATTTCATTCTGTCGCCCAGGCTGGAGTGCAGTGGCACAATCTTGGCTCACTGCAACCTCCGCCTCCTGGGTTCAAGGGATTCTCCTGCCTCAGCCTCCCGGGTAGCTGGGACTACAGGCACCTGCTACCATGTCTGGCTAATTTTTGTGTTTTTAGTAGAGACAGGGTTTCGCCATATTGGCCAGGCTTGTCTTGAACTCCTGATCTTGTGATTCGCCAACCTCAGCCTCCCAAAGTGCTGGGATTTCAGGCGTGAGCCACCACGCCTGGCCAAGTCTCATTAATTTGAGCTAACCAAGTGGAACTAACATGATGTCTTCTGTGTGCCAGGCACTCTGGCATCCATTGACTGTGTGAATCTCCCTGAACCAGAGGTTCTCCACAGGGTGCTGGGAATGGGTTTTAGGATAGTCAACATAGTGAGAGCCAGAAGGGCCTGAGGTTGAGGCAGCCGTGCCTCTTCATCCTGTGAGCTACTCAAACAGGACTATTTCCTTCCCGTGTTCTAACTCGTAAAAGGTTGAGAAGGCATCCTCTAGGCAAATCTGTGAGCTAGATATTAATAGCCTCATTTTATAAAATAGAAAATGGAAGCTCATAGAGATGCTATTAAATTTGCAATGAAGAACTAATGTTCAATCTAAAACTCTTCACTATATAATATTTTCTTTGAAATTAACAGGAAATTAGAAGGCTAGATCTTTTCATGATCACTTATGAAGCACGGGTTTGTGAATGAAATGTTAAGACCAGAGTTTAACTTCTTAAATAAAGTTTTGGAGTAATTTAACATTATTTGTATATAGTGATACATATACTAGTTGTATATTTATTCTTTCTAGTGTTAGTTAATGAAAACTAACACTATATGAGAAGCATTATTCTGAGTATCTAGTACACACGCATTTACTTATCACACAAAAATCAATAGGGATACCATTTTATTCCCATTTTCCAGAGCGGGAAATGGACACAAAGACAGCATCAGTAACTTATCCCAACAAGTAAGGTTAGGATTTAGGCTCAGCAGAGTCTGACCTCAGAGTGAAAGCACTTTACAATAACTAAACATCACCTTTTTTTTTTATTGGATAAATATTAACTGAATATATAAATGAGAGAATCCATAAAGAAAGTGATATTATTAAAGTTAATAACTATGATATATGAATTGTTTTATGGATATTTAAATGCATAAAATAAAATGCATTTAAACTAATTTAAGAAGAAAACTCTGAAGAGAGTTGAGTAGGTCAACCGTCAAGTAGTAGGTGAAGCAATAGTAACACACTAATGAAACTCACAGGATGTTGAACAAGTACCATGCTTCAAATCCCCAGCTATCATTATGATCTTGAGAAAATTATTTATCAACTTAAAGTTTCAGTTCATTTACATAAAATGGGTGATTATAATATCCTTGTGAGTGTCAAAGGAGTTTATGTCGGTAAAATGCCTAGCACAATGTCTGTCACACAGTAAGCACTCAGTGGTGGTTAAATAATAATAATAGCAATAGTTTGCATTTTAAAATATCCAAAAGTAATTGTTACACAGATTAAGATTATAATTGTTATACTAAAACAAAATATCCATGTCACAGTTATTTTTGTCCTTCCATGCAATGACAATACAGAATAAAAAGTATATTAGAAGTTAATTAACTAAACTTCCTGTGATTTTGAGCAACTGACAATCTCTCTAAGTGTTAGTTAAATGGTAGTAATATGTTAAATGGAATACTACTCATTGCTGCCAAGGAATGTTGTGAAAATAAAATGGGAATGCAAATATAAAAGTTACAAATGTAAAGAATATTGTTATAGGAAAGTGTGTGTCACAATGAGAATTCCTAAGACTATCTTACAATTATGTGTTTTAGATGGTCACTATTTTCAACATGGATAACAATGTTCAAATTTGAGTTTTTAATCTTGTTCACTTTTATCTCAAAGTGGTGTTTGAAGACGACATACTTAAGAGAATAAGATATTTATTGCATTTTCAAAGTATCAGTAGCTGTTACACAGCGATCATGTTTTTGTACTCTATAATCTTATATTGAAAGAGTGATTGCTTGTAAAACATTTAAGAAGTGATAGTTTTTATTTATAATTAAGATGGGCTCACTGTATGATTTTAGCAAAGAATTTATTCTTTCTATGCTTCCTCTGAAACATTTATTTGATAAGGATTATAAAACCTGCCATTTTCTGCCTTATATTTTTTATGTACAGTGAAGTAATTTGACTGAAGATAAGTTGAAACCTTTGAAATGTTAGAGCTATTTGATAGTATTGGACAACTTTGACTATGTCTCATACCCTGGAAAAAATATGCATTGACCAAGCCAGATGAGGAAAGCTATTCAATTCAGTTCAATCTGTATTTACTAGCCTTTTAATGTACCTATCAGTGGACCTAATCACTCTATTACTATTATCTATGTGTAATTTCTACCCAATACCAATTTCTTTATCCAATTCTTTTTACTATAATTGCAATATGGGAATTATTAAAGTGGGTGGGGAGTGGGGCTGGGGCTGTGGGTGGGGAGTGTAGCTGGGGCCATGGCTGGGAGTCTGAAAGAAAGTTGTAATGTCTCATTCACTATGCATGCAGCATCACTCAGGAGATGGGGCTGTGTGGGAAGATAGAGTGAGCTGTGGTAGATGGGTGTCAGGGTTTATGGGATCAAGGCAGTGCTGTGTTGGTAAATCTTATGCAATGGGCTCTGATGGGGAGGTCTGGTTTGAGTGTTGGCCAATTTCCATTGTGTAAATACTCCTATTTTGGCTGATTTCAAGTCACCTATGAGATTCATTGAACTGGGAGCTGGAAACATCAGCACAATTGGCTCTATTAAGTTAATGCAGTCCAGCTGCAGTACAGTACTGGCTCAGGGGCATGAAACTTAGAAGAAAAAAATGACTGCTCTTGTCATGAGCATAAAAGAACCACCAGTGAGATTTGCCTTTCAGACAGAAATAAAAGCCAAGACTGCGCTTGGTGTCTTCCCACCCTGAAACTAGAGAGTCTCCAAAAGCCATAATTTGAAACATTATTCCTTCATACTTGCACCATCTAATTTAGGAAAATTATAGTTATATTACAAAGTCTCCTCCCTCCTCCAGGGGCTGTCTTCCTCAATATTCTGGCATTAGTGAACTTTGTTTTCATTGTCTGTTCTTTACTCAGAAACATATATTCTTTGAGTTTTTAATAAGGACATTATTATGCTTAATTCTTTTTATGGATGAATGTAATAATTTTCTGGACATAACATAATGTTTTTCTGACTTTTTGAATATGGAGGTCAAGAAATTGAAAGCTTTGGCTGAAGTTACTTTTTCTAAATATAGAATTATTATTCTTGTACCATATGTTTCTTGCACAGACAGTAAGTTTGGTTACCGTGTCATTGTAATGCGCATGTTACAGAACATCCTGGCCATATCTATGAGTCTCGGCAGGGAAAAGGACACACAAATCTCTGAGCAGTCTTTTCAATCTGGGAGGGAAGATCAAAAAGTTAATGCCATAGAAGATCCCAGCCCAATGTATTCGCTTTATAATACTATCTTTATCTAATAAGATTGCCACAGATAGATATAGAATCATATACAGTCATGCATTGCCTAGCAACGTTTCAGTCAAGGACAAACTGCATTTGGTGGACCCACAAGATGACAATGGAGATGAAAATTCCTGTCATCTAGTGAAATTGCAGCCATGGTGTTCCAATTGCTTGCAGGACTCAGCACAGTAACATGCTGTACAGGTTTGTAGACTGGGAGCAATAGGCTATACCATGTAGCCTAGGTGTGTAGTGGGCTATACCATCTAGGTTTGTGTGAGTACACTCTATGATGTTTGCACAAGGACAAAATTGCCTGATGACATATTTCTCAGAACACAGACCTGTCATTAAGGGACAGTAGTAGTATCTTTGAAAACATTTTAGCTGATGAAACAATGTGTTTCTCCGGTGATTCAGCACCTTCCCAAGGTCACACTGCCAGTTAGTAGCAGAGTTGGGGGTCTCCTGACTCACAGTCCAGTTCTGTTATACTCTATGTGGCCTCTCAAGGTAGACCCAAACCTGGATTCTCTCTATGAAGGTTGTACCAGCTAAGATGTAACTTTGTCCTGCTTAAGAAGTTGCCAAATGGTTCTCAGAAATGTACTGATTTGGATTAAGAGGCCATTTATGTCTTGCTCTAAGCAAGGAGTGATATAAAAGTAGCTGACGTGTCAGAAAGGCTTGGTGTGGTTTCTCATGTTGGCCCTGTGTGTTCCTTATTGCCAATAAACACTATATTCAGACTACTTGGTAGTGACAGAGCTGCAGAGATACCACAGGTGTAGAAGGTGATCTGTATTCCAAGAACAGCATTTCATGTGAGGGGGAGTAGTGCCACGCTCAGATGCAGAGATAAGAGATGACATTGCCTGGAGTGAAAGAGAATAGCTTTATTTTCCGTCCTGATACCTATAACATTTATCACATGTAAGTGAATTAAGTAACTAATACAGGCTAAAACAATGCATCCTTGCAATATTCGAGAAGGATTTTCTCGGTTGTCCAAGGAGATAATGCATCGCATTTATTAAGAGCAAAGTGTTAAATATAGAGAGGCTACAAAAAGGAAACCTTATATTTTACTCAGGTCTGAGGAGAACATTAAACTTTTCCCACTTGGCCAATCAGTTAATTTAACACTCTCCAGAGATTCCCAAAGAAGAGGCCCAGCCTCTTACTAATCAGTCAATAGATATTTATTTTAAATAGGTATTTTAAATATCCCATCACTTATGAGAATGTTAAACAAAAACTTTATGATTGAAAAGTTTTGTTGTAGACTTATCTTCTTGACAAGTAGATCCTAAGAGAGTACAACAGCTCACATTCTGCAAAAAAAAAAAAAAAAAAAAAAGGAATTAAGTAACAATACCCAAGGCGACACGGGTGCATAAAGAGATAGAGGGGAGGGGAGTTATGCACTTAGATAGTTCACAGAAAGGAAAGTGACAATAAAAATCCAAAACCTCATCTCATAGCCTGAGTCACAATGGGCCACACCTGCAGAAATGACAAGATTTTGACATGCAAAAGAACTGGAAGTAATTTTCTCTTGACAGTAATATGAATTTCTCCTCCAAGACAGGCTGGCAAAGAGTGCACAGAAGAATAAGAAGTCACATATTTGGAAATCCCAAGGTCAGACCCCAGCAGAACCTCACTTAATGAAATCAGTAAATGCCACTTCAAGGTTGGTTGATGGAAATGAGAGAAATTGACAGCATCTGTGAGGTAGTTATCCTCCCAAAGTTCAGAGCAAAGGGACACAGAAGGCAGCTCTTCCAATTTTCCAAGACTTAGTTGTAGAGATTTCGCTTCCAAGGCTTACCATGCCAATCTTTTGAAAAATATTTTCATAAAGTTTTCGTTTATTTATTTATTTATTTTTGAGACGGAGTCTTGCTCTGTCGCCCAGGCTGGAGTGCAGTGGCGCGATCTGGGCTCACTGCAAGCTCCGCCTCCCGGGTTCATGCCATTCTCCTGCCTCAGCCTCCGGAGTAGCTGGGACTACAGGCGCCCGCCACCGCGCCTGGCTAATTTTTTGTACTTTTAGTAGAGACGGGGTTTCACCATGGTCTCGATCTCCTGACCTCGTGATCCACCCGCCTCGGCCTCCCAAAGTGCTGGGATTACAGGCGTGAGCCACCGTGCCCGGCCTCATTTACTTTATATGCAACTTAATTATATGCAGTTTAATAGAAAGAATACTTGAGCACAAAAAAGTATATACTATTTCAAATTTTAAAATACAGTGTTTTAGCGTACAATAATTTTCCATGAAATGGAGGCATTTGCTTATCTGCTCTCACATCCTATATAAACCTGTCCAAAATCATTGTTGATTACTCTTTCCGAATACATTCTAACTCCAACCATGCTGATCACACCTACTCTTACAGTGCTTCTCTGAGCCATGGGCAGCTCTCACCTGGATAATCACCTCCTAACCCATCTGTCTGCTTTGACCCTTGGGGTCTCCATAGTGCCTTCTCAACACAGTGGACAGGCTGATCCTCTGATCCTTTAAAAATCTAAAATGCAAAATTAGCCAGGCATGGTGGCGCACGCCTGTAGTCCCAGCTACTTGGGAGGCTGAGGCAGAAGAATTGCTTAAACCCGGGAGACAGAGGTTGCAGTGAGCTGAAATCATGCCACTGCACTCCAGTCTGGTTGACAGAGTGAGACTCCCCCTCAAAAAAAAAAAAAAAAAAAAAAAATCTAAAATGCATTTAAAAAAAACAAAAAAGCAGCACACCAGAGCATTCTGAATCTGTGCTCACACACACTCCACTGCACTCCAAGAGGAAGACAAAGTCCTCCAATGGCCTACCATCTGTCTCCCTTCCACCACTCCTCTCCCTTTCTCTGCTTCCAGCCCCACAGGAGCCTCCTCCAGCCATTGGTCTTCTCACTGGCTGTTCCCTCTGCTTGGAACACTCTTTCCTCAGAATGGCATGAATAAATTCCTAACTTTCTTCAAGTGTCAAATGTCACATTCTCAATGAAAACTACCCATCCCACTCCAAATTTTCCTTACCCTGTTGTGCTTTTTTTCCCCTCTTATAGCACTTCTCATCTGCTAATATTCTATACAATTGTTACACTTATTGTTAATTGTCTGTCTCCCTGTTGTAATGTAAGATTTACGAGGACAAGGGTCTTCGTGATAATCACTATTATATTTTGGCACCTAGAACATCAGGCACAGAGTTATTACTCAAAAAATATTTGTTAATGAATGAACTATAGACAATGGCATAAAAACTCAAGTCACTTATAGGACGGGGGTAAAATTTCATTAGGAAAAAATTGTGCTCACTTTGGAAGACATAAAAAATAGGCTCCATCATTAAGATATTTTGAATAAATAATTTGCACATTTAGTTTAGTGGTTATAAGCAATGTCAATAACATTTTGAGTTGATCACACAAATTAGGATGTGATTAAGAAATTTTATGTTAGGAAATAAATGACTTGTAAAGAACAGGAGAATGATCAATTAGAATAGTATTTTGCTTATATTTTAAATGAAATGAGGTTAATAAATAGCATTTGAACAGCTGTTATGCTTTGTAATGTTCCTGTTCCTGTTAGTGCTGTTAGTCAATGGGTAAGCACTTTGACAAGCTCATTATATGCCCCTTCCCTAATCTCAAACAAACCAAAAGGTTGGCCTTAGGATTTATGTTCAACAGACAAGGAAGTTAGAGCTGGGAGAATATTGAGAGACTTGCAGGAGCTTAATTAGCTAATTTAAGACCCTACTCATGTGCCATCTTTCTTGATGATGCCCAAGTACACTTGATGACTCTGTCTTCTGTGCTCAAGTAAGTCCTTGAACATATCTGTAGCAGCAGCTGCCTCATGCTTTTGTGACAATTGCTTTGTCGCAAAAAGCAATAGGAGTGATTGTCTTTCCAAACTGTAGAAGAGGTGTCTTTTATTCATATTTGTTTCACACTAGTCTAAAGCAGTTTGGACATACGAATTTAACACATCTAAAATAATCTTGTAGATATGTTGCTGATAGCGTCTGTCATTTTGATGTTACGTGATACGATTTTAAAATTTGATTTTAGAAATTTCTCCTAAATAGGAAAAATTATGAGTTCCAAAATTTCAGCAAACCTAGTTAGGTGAGGCATGCCAAATTCAGAGACATTTAAGTATGATTTGCTAAAATCTGTTCTAATCAATTACCAACTAGATATAGGCATTATTTCAGTGTTTGTGGGATTTTTTTCCCCAAATATACAAAGCTTGTATGTAGGAAAATCAGGTTAATATACCTAAAAACACTTTACAATCATTAAAATTGAGTCAATAAATCAGGTAAAATGAATATATATGTTTTTTTCCACTGATTTTGACAAACACTATCTTAAAAAAAAGGTGGCCTGCAAACATAACAAATGGTTAATTTTCATAGAACCTGGAGCAGTAGGCCAGGCGTGGTAGCTCACACCTGTAATTGCAGCACTTTGGGAGGCTGAGGCGGGTGGATCACAAGGTCAGGAGTTCAAGACTACCCTGGCCAAGATGGTGAAACCCTGTCTCTACTAAAAATACAAAAATTAGCCAGGCACATTGGCAGGCACCTGTAATTCCAGCTACTTGGGAGGCTGAGGTAGGAGAATCGCTTGAACCCGAGGGGCGGAGGTTGCAGTGAGCTGCGATGGTGCCACTGCACTCCAGCCTGGGTGACAGAGACTCCGTCTCAAAAAAAAAAAAAAAAAAAAAAAGAAGGAACCTGGAGGAGTATTAATGTGATTAATTCTTTTGATAAAAGAAAAACTTCAGCTGAATTAAATTTAAATAAGTTTAATCGAGCAATGAAGGATTCACGAATCGGGCAGCCTTTCCAGCCAGAGTAGGCTCAGAGACTCCAGCACAGCCACTTGGTGGAAGTAGATTTACAGACAGAAAAAGAAAAATGAAGCAACTTGCAGAAAACGCAAGTGAGGTACAGAAACAGTTGGATTGGTTACAGCTTGGCATTTGTCTTATTTGAACACAGTTTGAACAGTTGACTACGTTTGATTGACCAAAAGTCAGTGATTGGCACAAGTATAGGCTACGGTCTGTTTATAGTTCACGACGTACAGAAAAACCTTTACTCCAAACTTAAAATGTATACGGAGGCAGCTTTAGGTGAAACTTGATTTAACAGTATGGAACTCAGGACACATGTCTTAAGTGTACAGATTGCTGAATTTTTGCCGACTGAACATACCTGTGTAACTTGACATCCAGCTAAAGAGACAGAACTAATGGAATTCCAGAAGCTTTCCTTGTGCTCCTTTCCAGCCACCACAATACCACCTCCCATTCGCTTACCCCCATAAATGTTCATCATTATGCTTGGTGAAATCCCTGATTCTTCATTTCTTTATGACATTGCTAAGCATCTGGAGACAAAACTCATCTTGGAGCAGCAGTGGAGGCTGCCACTCTACAAAGGGATAAATAAACGTTGTGGAGCTGGTGCGTCATGAGTGGCTGCTGGAAAGCAAGACAAAGTCACACTTCCTTCTCCATTGTCTTCTCATCCTAACAGATCAGATTCAAGGTCTATGGTTTAAGTCTTCATGTTCATTTGAATTTCCTGGAGTGTTTATATTACTGAAAAAAGATTGGACGGAATGGAAAACCTGGAGAATTCTTCCTTTTATATTCTCATAAATGACCAAAAAGGAATTATTTTAGATATGTATTCATGCGTTAATCTAAAGGTCAATCTAATCTTTAGAAGGGAATCTCAGGTCAGGAAACAAGTGATAACACTAAATATTCAGTGATCTCATTTTGGGGGATTAAATGCCTTAGCAAGAACAATGTCGTAATTTTCGTTTCTAAAGAACTGACATTTTACACAATTTCTCTGGTGATATTAGTATTAAGTAATTTTTAGAATGTCCAAATGAGGTTAATATCTTGTTCAAGAAAGGATGTAGTAGTTTGTATATCTGTGGTTAGAGTTTCTTAAGGGAAAACTGCTGGGAAAGATGTTATGTTGAAACCAATCTGCTTAGTGTCATGAAGAGGAATCTTGCAAGTAGCAACATCTGTCTGATCCATCACGTTGCAAGTGCAAACACACTGACCTCTTAAATTATAGCAGATTCTATTTTCCCCCAAAACTTCAGTTGCTTTATCCTGGTCTGATAAAAAAATATATACTTTTTTTATATTTCTAAATATAAAAAATATCACATTAATGATAAAATTATATAAAGTAAATTTTTAAAGAATTTTAAAAATCAGCCTGGGCGCGGTGGCTCACGCCTGTAATCCCAGCACTTTGGGAGGCCGAGGCAGGCGGATCACAAGATCAGGAGATGGAGACCATCCTGACTAACATGGTGAAACTCCAGCTCTATTAAAAATATAAAAAATTAGCCGGGTGTGGTGGCGGGCGCCTGTAGTCCCAGCTGCTGGGGAGGCTGAGGCAGGAGAATGGCATGAACCCAGGAGGCGGAGCTTGCAGTGAGCCGAGATCACGCCACTGCACTCCAGCCTGGGCGACAGGGCGAGACTCTGTCTCAAAAGAAAAAGAAAAAAAAAAAAGAATTTTAAAAATCCATAATTCCGTTATCCACAGTAGCTCTTAAAATGTTACTCTATATGGTTTATCTATTATCCTGCATATATATGTACATGTGTTTATTGACAAAGACAGGGTAATACTTTATGTCTTGTTTTGCTATCTGATTTTTGTCACTTATTAATGCATTTTAAACATATTGTCTCATCATCAGTTATTTACTTGTAAAATGTGTTTTATTTCCAAGATGTATTTTAATGAACACACTGATGACATATTTGATAAGTATTTCCAGATTTGCCTTCAGGTAAATTGGTAAAAAGTTTGTGCCAATTTACCTTTCTACCAACTCTAGGATATTGACTTTTCCTGCACTTTTACTAAAAGTGGGATAGCAGTTGCCTGTGGTGAAAATGTTTTCTAAGTTTGCGATCTTTGGCGTACTACTCTGGTTGAATATTTTTATATGTATCTGTTTATATCTGTATGTGGTTATATATAAATTTTCTGTATCATTTTCCTGTTTTTCCATTGATGTGTTTCTCTTTCTTATTTTCTAATAAATGAACGTATTAAGGATTCAATTGTCAGACATTCATGACACAAGCAATTCTCAGTTTAAAATTTGTCTTTCAAGTTCGTTCATTTCTAAATTTAAGTCAAAATTTTTTTCTTTGCAGAATGAATAAGACCTACTATTTGATAGCACAACAGGGTGACTATAGTCTATAATAACTAACTGTACCTTTTAAAATAAATTACAGTATAATTGGATTGTTTGCATCTCAATGGATAAATGCTTGAGGAGGTGGATACTGCATTCTTCATCATGCACTTACATCACATTTCATGCCTGTATCAAAGCATCTCATGTACCCCCTAAATATATACACCTACTGTGTACACACAGAATTTTAAAAAAAATTTTAGAAAGTTTTTCTTTATAGCTTCTTGGTTGTGATGCTTCAGTAAGACACTGCCTTTATTAAGATTGTATAAGTCTTCACCCGTATTTTCCTTTATTCCATATATGATTTTTTTAACATTTAGTCATTTTTTTCATTTTCAAAAATTTCAGTAGGTTTTTGGGAAACAAGTGGTGTGTGTTTACATGGATAAGTTCTTTAGTGGTGATTCCTGAGACTTTGGTGCACCCATCACCTGAGCAATATACACCTCATCCAGTTTGTAGTCTTTTATCCCTCACCTCCCTCCCACCCTTTCCCGAGTCCCCAAAGTCCATTTTATCATTCTTATGCCTTCGCGTCCTCATAGCTTAGCTGCCTCGTATGAGTGAGAACATATTTGATTTTCCATTCCTGAGTTACTTCACTTAGAATAATCGTCTCCAATTTCATTGAGGTTGCTGCAAATGCCATTATCTTTTTCCTTTTTATGGCTAAGTTGTATTCCATGGTGTGTGTGTGTGTGTGTGTGTGTGTGTGTATACGTACAGATAGATGGATAGAGATGGAGCTATATATACCACATTTTCTTCATCCACTCTTTGATTGATGGGCTTTTGGGCTGGTTCTATATTTTTTGCAATTTTGAATGGTGCTGCTATAAACATGTGTGTGCAAGTAGCTTTTTCGTATGATTTCTTTTCCTCTGGGTAGATACCCAGGAGTGGGATTGCTGGATCAAATGGTAGATCTATGTTTAGTTCCTTAAGGAATCTCCAGACTGTTTTCCATAGTGGTTGTATTAATTTACATTCCCATCAACAGTGTAAAAGTGTTCCCCTTTCACCACATCCACACCAACATCTAACATTTTTTTTGATATTTTGATTATGGCCATTCATGCAGGAGTAAGGTGGTATCACACTGTGGTTTTGATTTGCATTTCCATAATAACGATGTTGAGCAGTTTTCATGTTTGTTGGCCATTTGTATATCTTCTTTTGAGAATTTTTAATTCATGTCCTTAGCCCACTTTTTGATGGGATTGTTTGCTTTCTTCTTGCTGATTTGTTTGAATTCCTTGTAGTTTCTGGATATCAGTCCTTCGTCTAATGTATAGATAGTGAAGACTTTCTCTGACTCTGTGGGTTGTCTGTTTACTCTGCTGACTATTTCTTTTGCTGTGCAGATGCTTTTAAGTTTAGTTAAGTCCCATCTATTTTTCTTCATTTCTGCTGCATTTGCTTTTGGGTTCTTGGTCATGAAGTCTTCACCTAAGCCAATGTCTACAAGGATTTTTCTAATGTTATCTTCTGGCATTTTTATGGTTTCAGGTCTTAGATTGAAGTATTCCATCCATCATGAGTTGATTTTTGTATAAGGTGAGAGACGAGGATCCAGTTTCATTCTTCTACATGTGGCTTGTCAATTATCCCAGCACCATTTGTTGAATAGGATGTCCTTTCCCCACTTTATGTTTTTGTTCGTTTTGTGTAAGACCAATTGGCTGTAAGTATTTGGCTTTATTTCTGGGTTCTCTGTTCTGTTCCATTGGTCTATATGCATATTTTTATACCAGCACCATGCTGTTTTGGTGATTATGGGCTTATAATATAGTTTGAAGCTGGGTAATGTGATCCCTCCAGATTTGTTCTTTTTGCTTAGTCTTGCTTTGGCTATGCAGGCTCTTTTTTTGGTTCCATATGAATTTTAGGATAGCTTTTTCTAGTTCTGTGAAGGATGATGTTGGCATTTTGATGGGTATTGCCTTGAATTTGTAGATTGCTTTTGGCAGTATGGTCATTTTAATAATATTAATTCTACCCATCCATGTGTATGAGGTGTGTTTCCTTTTGTTTGTGTCGTCTATAATTTCTTTCAATAGTGTTTGGTAGTTTTCCTTGTAGAAGTCTTTCACCTCCTGGGTTAAGTGTACTCCCAAGTATTTTTTTTTTTTTCCAGCTATTGTAAAAGAGGTTGAGTTCTTGATTTGATTCTCAGCTTGGTTGCCGTTGGTGTATAGCAGGGCTACTGATTTGTGTACATTAATTTTGTATCCTGAAACTTTGCTGAATTTATGATCAGTTCTAGGAACTTTTGGATGAGTCTTTAGGGTTTTCTAGGTATACGATTATGTCATCAGCAAAGAGCGATAGTTTGACTTCCTCTTTACTGATTTGGATGCCCTTTATTCCTTTCTCTTGTCTGACTGCTCTGGCTAGGACTTCTAGAACCATGTTCAATAGAAGTAGTGAAAGTGTGCATACTTATCTTGTTCCAGTTCTTAGGGGGAATGCGGTCAGCTTTTCCCCATTCAGTATAATGTTAGCTGTGGGTTTTTTGTAGATGGCTTTTATTACCTTAAGGTATGTTCTTTCTATGCCAATTTTGCTGAGAGTTTTAATCATCAGGGGATGCTGGATTTTGTCAGATGCTTTTTCTGTGTCTATTTAGATGATCATCTGATTTTTGTTTTTAATTCTGTTTATGTGGTATATCACATTTATTGACTTCTAGATGTTAAATAATCCCTGCATCCCTGGTATGAAATCCACTTGATCATGGTGTATTATCTTTTTGATATGCTGTTGGATTTGATTAGCTAGTATTTTGTTGAGAATTTTTACATCTGTGTTCATCAGGGATATTGGTCTGTAGTTTTCTTTTTTTGTTATTTCCTTTTTTGGTTTTGGTATTAAGGGGAAACTAGCTTCACAGAATGATTTAGGAAGGATTCCCTCTTTATCTTGTGGAATAGTGTGAATAGAATTGGTACCCATTCTTCTTTGAATATCTAATAGAATTCAGCTGTGAATTCATCTGATCCTAGAATTTTTTTGTTGGTAACTTTTAAATTACCATTTCAAACTTGCTGCTTGTTATTGGTCTGTTCAGAGTTTCTTTTTCTTCCTGATTTAATCTAGGATGGCTGTATATTTCCAGGAATTTATTCATCCCCTAAAGGTTTTCTAATTTATGCATGTAAAGGTGTTCATAGCAGCTTTGAATAATCTTTTGTATTTCCGTGGTATCAGTTGGAGTATCTTCCATTTCATTTCTAATTGTGCTTATTTGGTTTTTCTCTCTTCTTGATTAATCTCCCTAATGGTCTATCAATTTTATTTATCTTTTCAGGAACCAGCTTTTTGTTTCATTTATCTTTTGTATTTTTTTTTGTTCCAATTTCATTTAGTTTTGCTCTGATCTTTGTTATTTCTTTTCCTCTGCTGGGTTTGGGTTTGGTTTCTGCTTTTCTAGCTCCTTGAGGTGTGACCTTAGATTGTCTAATTGTGCTCTTTCAGATTTTTTGATGTAGGCATTTAATGCTACGAACTTTCCTCTTAGCACCAGTTTTGCTGTATCCCAGAGGTTTTGACAGGTTGTGCCACTATTATTCAGTTCAAATAATTTTTTAATTTCCATTTTGATTTCATTGTTGACCCAGTGATCATTCAGGATCAGGTTATTTAATTTCCATGTATTTTCATGGTTTTGAGGGTTCCTTTCGGAGCTGATTTCCAACTTTATTCCACTGTGGTCTGGGAGACTACTTGCTATAATTTCAGTTTTCTTAAATTTGTTTAGACTTGTTTTGTGGCCTATCATATGGTCTATCTTGGAGAATGTTCCATGTGCTGATGAACAGAATGTATATTCTTCAGTTATTGGGCAGGATGCTCTGTAAATATTGTTAAGTCCATTTATTCTAGGGTATAGTTTAACTCCATTGCTTTTTTGTTGACTTTCTGTCTTGATGACCTGTCTAGTGCTGTCAGTGGTGTATTAAAGTCCCCAACTATTATTGTGTTGCTGTCTGTCTCATTTCTTAGGTCTAGTAGTAACTGTCTTATAAATTTGGGAGCTCCAGTGTTAGGTACATATATATTTAAGATTGCAATATTTTCCTGTTGGACTAGTCCTTTTATTATTATATAATGTCCCTCTTTGTCTTTTTTAACTGTTGTTGCTTTAAAGTTTGTTTTGTCTGATATAAAAATACCTACTTCTCTCTTTTGGTGTCCATTTGCACAGAATAACTTTTTCCACCCATTTACCTTAGGTTTATGTGAGTCCTTATGTATCAGGTGAGTCTCTTGAATACAGCAGATACTTGTTTGGCGAATTCTTATTCATTCTGCCATTCTATATCTTTTAAGTGGCACATTTAGGCCATTTACATTAAGTGTTAGTATTGAGATGTGAGGTAGTGCTCTATTCATCATGCTATTTATTGCCTTAACACTTTAGTTTTTATTTTGTGTTAGTGTTTTGTAGGTCTTGTGAGGTTTATGCTTCAAGAATATTCTATTTGGGTGTATTTCAAGGCTTTGTTTTAAGATTTAGTGCTTCTTTTAGCAGTTGTTGTAGTCCTGGCTTGGTAGCAGTGAATTTTCTCAGCATTTGTTTGTTTGGAAAAGACTGTATCTTTCCTTTATTTATGAAGCTTAGTTTTGCTGACTACAAAGTTATTGGTTGATAATTGTTTTGTTTAAAGGGGCTAAAGATAGGACTCCAATCCCTCCTAGCTTGTAGGGTTTCTGCTGAGAAATCTGCTGTCAATCTGATAGGTTTTTCTTTACAGGTTACCTGATGCATTTGTCTTACAGCTCTTAAGATTCTTTCCTTTGTCTTGACTTTTGATAACCTGATGACTATATGCCTAGGTGATGATCTTTTTGCGATGTATTTCCCAGGTTTTCTTTGAGCTTCCTGTATTTGGATTTCTAGATCACTAGCAGGGCCAAGGAAGTTTTCCTTGATTATTGCTTCAAATATGTTTTCCAGACTTTTAGATTTCTCTTCTTCCTCGGGAACACCAATTATTCTTAGGTTTGGTCATTTAACACAATCCCAAACTTCTTGGAGGCTTTGTTCATTTTCAAAAATTCCTTTTAGTTTGTCTTTCCAAGTATTGTCTTTGTCTGATTGGGTTAATTTGAAAGCCTTGTCTTCGAGCTCTGAAATTCTTTCTTCTACTTGTTCACTTCTATTGCTGAGAGTTTCCAGTGCATTTTGCCATTCTATAAATGTGTTCTTCATTTCTAGAAGTTGTGATTGTTTTGTATTCATGCTGTTTCACTGGAGATTTTTCCACTCATATCCTGTATCATTTTTTTGATTTCTTAAGTTGGACTTTGCCTTTCTGTGATGCCTCCTTGATTAGTTTAATAGTCAACCTTCTGAATTCTTTTTCTGGCAATTCAGAGATTTTGTCTTGGTTTAGATCCATTGCTGGTAAGCTAGTGTGATCTTTTGGGGTGTTGAAAAACCTTGTTTTGTCACATTACCAGAATTGTTTTTCTGGTTCCTTCTCACTGGGTAGCCTATGTCAGAGGGAAGTTCTGGGACTCAAGGGCTGCTATTCAAATTCTTTTGCCCCACAGGGTGCTCCCTTGATGTGGTGCTCTCCTCTTTTCCCTGGGAATGGGGCTTCCTGAGAGCCAAACTACAGGGGTTGTTATTTTACTTCTGGATTTAGCCACCCCGCAGAGCTACTGGGCTCCAGGCTGGTACTGGGGAGTGTCTGCAAAGAGTCCTGTAATGTGTTCCATTTTCAGGTCTTTCAGCCATGAAAATCAGCATCTGCTCCGGTGGAGGTAGTGGGGGAATGAAATGGACTCTGTGAGGGTCTTTGGTTGTATTTTTGTTAAGTGTGCTGGTTTTGTGTTGGTTGGCCTCCTGCCAGGAGGTGGCACTTTCAATAGTGCATCAGCTGCAGTTGTATAAGGAGGAAACAAACTTGTCCTAGGGCAGCCTTTGGATAAGTATTCAGGTTTCCCAGGTGGTGGGCAGGGCCATAGAGCTCCCAAGGGATTGTGTGCCTTGTCTTTGGCAACCAGGGTGGGTAGAGGAAGCCCATCAGGTGGGGGCAGGGTTAGGCATGTCTGAGCTCAGACTTTTCTTGGATGGGGCTTGCTGCGGCTGCTGTAGGGGATGAGAGTGTGGCTCCCAGGCCAATGCGGTTATGTTCTCAGGGGGATTATCACTGCCTCTGCTGCCTCACACAGTTCACCAGGGAAGTGAGGAAAGGCTGGTAGCCACAGGCCTCACCCAGCTTCCTCACAGCCCACAGCCCAAAAGGCCAGTCTCACTCCCACCATGCCCGCCCCCCTCCCCCAGCAGCCCCAAGTTTATTTCCATGCAGCTGGTGTGGAGGGCTGAGAACTTACCCCAGGCTACAAGCATCCCAGCTGAGAAAGCAGGCTGACTCATAGTTCCTCAGCTGTCCCACGGAGACTGCAGCATCAATCCACCTCGTTTGAAGGGTCTGTGGATTCTCTTGGCTTTCCTGGTATGTTCCTGTGGTAGTTCATGGAGCAAAATTCAAGAAGTGGGTCTCCACATGCTGCTCAGTTTGTCCAAGTGGGAGCTGCAAAATAGTCCTGCCTCTTATCTGCCATTTTCTTAATAAGCAGCCTACATTTAGTCCTTAATTCTTATCTGGAATAATCTTAACACTAGAAAAGCAGCAAAAATATTATTTCATTTAAAAATTATTACATAGTTATAAACAACATTTATTGGATGAGGTATTCTTTTCCCCACTGATGTAGAATGAACTATTTATCAGAAACAAATTCTTATATGCATTTTGATCTATTTCTAGCGTTTTTTCTTGTTCTATTTATTTAATTTAATATTTTATCATTTTCATACTATTTTTTAAACTTTTAAACTTTACAATATATTTTAATTTCTGATAGGGCATGCTTTCCTGCTTAATTTACATAATATTACACTCCTTTGTTCATAGTAAAGGATCCTTCTATCAGCATGCTTCTGTTTACTTCCTCCCAGGCTTTGGCCTCTGTTGGCACGAATTTTACCTTTACACATTACAAACCCCATGTACCATGGGCTAGTAACATGTAATAGCAACAGATTGTTATTATTTTTGCTTTAAATAATTACCTTTAAAGAGATTTTAAAAATATATTTTATATTTACATGTACATTTGCCATTATGCAACTCTTCATTCCTTTGTGTAGATACAGATTTCCATCTGATATTGTTTCTCTTCTGACTGAAAGACTTTCTTTAACATATCTTGCAACTTGATCTTACATATCTTACAAATTTGTTCAGATCTCTTTTATGTTCTAAAAAGTCCTTAACCTTTAGTTTGAAAATTTGTTTTTTCTGTGTATAGAATTCCACATTGACACGCTTTTTTTTTTTTTTTTTTTTTCGAGACAGTCTTGCTCTGTCACCCAGGCTGGAGTGCAACGGCGCAATCTCGTCTCACTGCAACCCAACCTCCACCTCCCAGGTCAAGCAATTGTACTGCCTCGGCCTCCCGAGTAGCTGGGAGTACAGGCATGCACCAGCATGCCCAGCTGATTTTTGTATTTTTAGTAGAGACAGGATTTCACCATGTTGGCCAGGCTGGTCTCAAACTCCTGACCTCAGGTGATGCACCCACCTCAGCCTCTCAAAGTGCTGGGAGACAAACTTTTCCTCACCGTCTTTCAATGCTTTAAAATATTATTTCGCTGTTTTATTATTTCCAACGGAAAGTCTCCCATTATTCTTATCTTTGTTTTCCTGTATTATATGTCTTTTTTCTCACACTGCTTTGTCTCCAGGATCCTGTGTCATCTTGGTGTCCCAACCTGCTCCTTTGTCCTCTCTTAGGATGGCCGTGTTGGGTCTGGCCTCCCCAGCTGTAGAGGAGGATGTAGCGTAAGCTGGGCCCCACCCTTCTTTTTCCCTGTTTCACCCCCAACCGCTGGTGAGCACCACATCTCTAAATTTGTCCAGAGTGAGACATTTACTGAAATAGTAAAAATAATTGTTTAAGGAGAAAAAAAAAGGGGGGTCTCTTTATCTCTGTTTTTTAGCATTTTGATTATGATGTGCCTTAGTGCAATTGTTCTTCATGACATGTTTTTTTAATTAGGTACTAGTGGTTTCTTTGAACTTCTCAGACAAGAATCTTTATAATTTTCATCAAATTGTAAAAATTTCCAGCTACTATTTCTTTAAATATGTTTTCTCACCTCCCCACCTTTCTTTTTATTTTTTTTATTTTATTTTTTGAGACAGAGTTTCGCTCTTGTCACTCAGGCTGGAGTGCAATGGCGCGATCTCGGCTCGCTGCAACCTCCGCCTCCCATGTTCAAGTGATTCTCCTGCCTCAGACTCCTGAGTAGCTGGGATTACAGGTGCCCACCACCACGCCCAGCTAATTTTGTGTACTTTTAGTAGAGACGGGGTTTTGTCATGTTGGGCAGGCTATTCTCAAACTCCTGACCTCAGGTGATTCGCCCGCCTTGGCCTCCCAAAGCACTGGGATTACAGGCATGAGCCACCGCACCCAGACTGTTTTCTTACCTCCCCACCTTTTTTGGAGACTTCAATTACATATATATTAGGCTGATTTAAATTGTCGCACAGCTCACTGACACACTGTTTTTCTTTTTTAATTTCTTTTTGCATTTTACTAAATACTGTCTACTTCTTCAAATTTACTGATCTTTCCTTCTGTAGTGTCTAATCTGCTGGTAATCTTCTCCACTGTATTTTTTATTTCAGATGTGTTTTTCATCTCTAGAAATTGGATTTTGATTCTTTTTTATATCAACTTATCTTATTATGTTCATGTTTCTTTATACTTCCTTGATCATATGCAGTATGTTCTTAATAGGCATTATAACATCTACTAATTTTATCCTGGTTCCATTTTACTGATTGATTTTTCTCCAGATTATGCATATTTTCCTGCTTTTGGGGGGCATGTCTGCTAATTATGGTTTCAGATTTTGCAAATAAAAATACAGTTAAATTTGAGTTTTAGATAAATAACTGTTAGGTACTAAAAGTTTATTCCCCTCCACCTCCAATTTATATGTTGAAATATTAACCTTCAATATGATGGTATTAGGAGGTGAGGCCTTTGGGAGGTGATTAGGTAGGTCATGAGGATGGAGTCTTATGAATGGGATTAGTGACCTTATAAAAGAAATTCCAGATAGCTCTGTAGCTGTCTTTCTGCAATGTGAGGATACAAAGAGAAATTGGTAGTTTTTCAATCTAGAACAGGGCCCTGACCAGAACCTGATATTCTGGCACTTTGATCTCAGACTTCCAGCCTTCAGAACTGTGAAATATATATTACCATTGTTTTAGTCTATGATACTTTGTTATATTAGTCTGAACAGACTGAGACAAAAACACAATGTTTTAGTATGAACATGTTCCATGAAATATTTGAGACATGCTTATACTAGAAAGATATATATTGTTTTTAAGAAATTTAAATTTAACTAGATTTTCTGTGTTTCATTTGGCAGTCATCATTCTGGTAATTTTTTTTTTTTTTTTTGCCAGATGTAAAATTGACATTGTTGTGTGATGTACTATTTATATTTTAAAAAATATTTTGGGCCAGGTATAGTGGCTCACGCCTGTAATCCTAGCACTTTGGGAGGCCAAGGTGGGTGGATCACAAGGTCAGGAGTTCAAGACCAGCCTGGCCAACATGGTGAAACCCCATCGCTTCTAAAAATACAAAAATTAGCTGGGCATGGTGGTGTGTGCCTATAATCCCAGCTACTTGGGAGGCTGAGGCAGGAGAATCGCTTGAACTCGGAAGGCGGAGGTTGCAGTGAGCTGAGATTGCACACTGCACTCCAGCCTCTGCACCACAGAGTGAGACTCCGTCCCCCACTCCAAAAAAAAAAAAAAAAATATATATATATATATATATTGAACTGTTTTCTGAGATTTAGTTAAATTACTTGCAATCAGTTTGAGACTTTTGGGGTTTGCTTTCAGGTGTTGTCAAGGTGGATCACACACAGCTACTAATCTAAGGCTAATTCGGTTCCCCTTCTGAAAAAAAACATCCTTCTAAGGTTTCTACTCAATGCCCTGTGTGTTAAGAAATCTTTCCATTCTGGCTAATGAGAACCAAAATTTTCCCCAATCCTTCATCATGATTATTTTACTGACTCCTTTCCAGTGGTTATTCCCTCCAACCCACCCCTGGGTTTAGTAGTTTCCTCATATACAGGAAGTGATCAGTACTCAAAGACACAAGGGGTGTCTCTGTGGAATTCTGGAACTTACCATCTGTGTGACACCTTTTCTCCAGAGCTCTACCACATAAATTCAAGCTGCCTTGACCTCCATGAACTCAGAGCTCAGTCTCTTTACTTATTGAAGCTTTTGGCTTTGTTTGGAGGTCCTGATTCTTGTGCTGGAATTTGAAAATTCCAGGCAGTAAGTTGGAACATGTGTTGGGCTGCAAACTGGGAACTCTCTCCAGGCAGTGAGTTGGGACACTTGTTGGGTTTACTTGCTTTGTTTCCCTGGCCTGTACTACCTGTCATCCAGTGATCTAAAATTGTTATGTCATATATTTTATTTTTTTCTTATTTGTTTAAGCCAAGAATGTAAACTTAGTAACTGTTAATTTAACATGGTGAGAATCAAAAGTTTATTGAATTTTGATCAGAAACATTATATTTTTATAATAATTTAGGAACATTGATTATCATTATAATATTAAGACTTCTCATTTAGTAATATGTTAAAAAGCTTAATTTATTCAAGCCTTTTGGTATCTTGCAGGTAAGCTGAACTTCATATGGGTTCTGCATATCTCTGACTAAAATTATTCATATGTATTAAATGCTTTTTTATTGTTATATAATAGTTAATGAGGTATTTTGCATTTATATTTCTAATAAATTTTTGTCATATTGGAAAACGACTGATGTACATATTTTGTTACTTGACAAGTTCCTTCACAATGCATTTTCATTTTTAGTAGTTTTATAATTATTGTTTAGATTTTGAAAATAAAACAAATTCTACCATTTGTGCTTCTGTCTGTAGTATGACTATCTCTCTTGCTGCTCATTGAGTGTTTGTTATGTGCCAGTTACTGAGGTATGCTCAAAAACTGCCTAATTTATTCTTATCAAAACCTTATGAGGTAGTTATTATGCTCATCAGTGAAAGTTAACTAAGAATCAGAGAGTTACTAATTGCCAAGATATAGACAACTAATAAGGGATAGAGACAATAATTTACCTAACTTGCTGGATTGAAATAGTGTACTATTGTGTTTTAAAAATGCTTATAATTAAAAAAAACTTATAATTTTACCTCTTTTTTTTTGTTTTAGACAGAGTCTCACTCTGTCACCCAGGCTGGATTGCAGTGGCGCGATCTCGGCTCACTGCAAACTCTGCCTTCCAGGTTCACGCCATCCTCCTGCCTCAGCCTCCCAAGTAGCTGGGACTACAGGCACCCGCCACCACACCCGGCTAATTTTTTGTGTTTTTAGTAGAGACGGGGTTTCACCATGTTAGCCAGGATAGTTTTGATCTCCTGACCTTGTGATCTGCCCACCTTGGCCTCCCAAAGTGCTGGGATTATAGGCGTGGGCCACCGCGCCTGGCTTACCTCTTTTTTTTAACACTAGAATTCTTTGTTTTATTTTTCTTATTTTATTAGATCAACTGGAAATTCCATATCAAAATGAGTGTATAGTTTTGGTAGAAGGCATTATGAGTATCTTCTTGACTTTAATGAATGTGTCAATGATAGTGATAATAACAATTATAATAATAATGGTTATCATTATGGTGGAGGTAATGTTACCTCACAGCATTATTCCAACCAAAACAAGACATAATAAAAAGAATAAGGTTCCAAAATGAGAGTCACATGGGTTTTTATTCTAATTTTGATAGTATGTTGGGAAGTAGGTGATGTGTAATTCTTTACCCCTTGACTGGGGCCTGGGCCATGTGACTCATTTAACACGACATAACCAAAATGTTGCAGAATGTTTTTATGATGGGCTTGATGATGTGGGCCTCTGTTATCACCACAGAACTTGCCCCAGTTGCCCTCTGATTGTAGGAGGCCGAGAGATACGCAATGCCGTCTAGAACCACAGCCCCTCAGGGTGAGCAGAGCTAACCCAGCCACTGTAGCCTAAAACATAGCTGCACCAGGCAACCAAGAATAAATGCTTGTCATTTTATACCACTTGGTGTTGGGATGGTTTGTTATACAGTATGATAACAGGAATAGCTAATTAGTATAAATATTTCCTTAAAATATTGTTTTTGTTTTTTCATTAAATATTTATTAAGCATTTACTCTATGCTGTTGTGATGATCGGTACTAAGTCTGAAATAGTGAACAAGAAAGAGACAATATCTACCCTCATGACACATATTCTCTGGAAGTGTGAGAAAAGTTTTTTGAAAAGTATAATTTTCAACATAAAGAAAAGCAGAAGAGCCCATTAAAAAAAATCTTATTTTGGCAGTGTTGTCAGACTTTTTTTGAAACTTAAATATGCAAATAATCTTAGAGAAGTAGAACTACTCAGAGAGGAAAAATGG
Source organism: Symphalangus syndactylus (assembly GCF_028878055.3). NCBI lineage: Eukaryota > Metazoa > Chordata > Mammalia > Primates > Hylobatidae > Symphalangus > Symphalangus syndactylus. The sequence goes on along the minus strand of NC_072426.2, from coordinate 128,882,315 downwards.
TTGAAAAGGTTGGCCATCGATTTACTAAGAAAATTTGAAAAATTCTTTTGACTTAAGTAATGTTAGTTTGGATTAGAGGAATGAAGATATAAACCTAGGAAACATCCATATGAGGCTGTTCTTATTGGAACCTTGTGTAGCTGTGTACCAATCTATATAAATAAATGTGTAACATATATAAAATATGTGTACATGAATGCATATATCACAAAACATATCATTTTATAAACATAAGAGAAAATACACATAAGGAAAATATATGGAGAAAATGAAATCAATAATGAAAATGAGCTACTCTCCATAGACTGCCTATTCCTCATAAATTCTTATAATTTGCACAGTCCTGCAATGTGCTATTTAGTTAAAATTGCCTTTGGAAGGATGTGGAAGTGTGCCAAACTGAGAACTAGATATAATTAAAGGAAGCTGCTTCTCGTTCCTGTCATATAAATCTTCTGTAGAACACTGTTGGTTGTTATGTAAGAATTATTAATATTCTTAATTCCATCAAAGTATTACACAAACGAAAACTCGCTTTAGATGTGGAGGACAAAACTTGCCACTCCCCTTGTCTGGGATACCAACTCTGGTGGCCTGTATTCATGCTTGACCAAAATGATATGATACTGCCTGCAAATGATACTTTTCTGTGGCAGAGATCCACATTCCAGCTGCACCAAACCCATACAAATGTGGTCCCTTATTCAAAAACCAGGAAAAAAAGCTCTTTCTTTCTTCTGCATTCTACAAGTATCTTTGGATCTGTTATTGTATTTTTTATCTGTTATGTAGTGTCATGCTCCCTGGACATGGGAATACTCACCAGTTAAGTGCAGATCACTACAGACTCCTGGGGCCCTTGCACACCTGTCCTAACCTTCCCTGTTCCCATGCTCAGGCCCCTACTGGGGGCAGAGGGCAGCAGTGGTTGCTGGGGAGCAGGTAACCAAAAGCCCATTACAGAGAGACAGAAAGGCAGCAATGGAAAGTGTGCCAGTAGGAGGTGGGACATGCATGAGCAGAGGTTTTAAGCCCCTAGCAAATGCTTGATTGTCCCATTAGCTGTCACTTACAAAACACAAATTCAAAGATAAAATTATTAAGAATTTCAAGAATGAGACAGAAAGGCATTAAACCCCAAGAAAGGGGCCTGCTTCTGGGTGTGAGGTTTTGAGCTAGAGCTCTGACTGCAGGACCTGTGAAGTGGGCCCTGGGGTGCAATTGTCTCAGAAACTGAAGTTTCTGTCCCTGCCCTAGCCCTTGACATTGATGTCCAGCTCTGAAGCTTGGCAGTGCACTCTAACAGTTATTTCTCAACTGCAGCTGCTGGAAATTAGGCCATCCCCACCCCCAGCTGGTATCCTCCAGCTCTGGGTTTCCTGAGCTTTTTGTCTACAGATGGAGGGGGGATGAGTGCTCTGTATCCTGAGTTCCCCGGCACCCTGCCCCTCTTCTCAACTGCTCCTCCACCACCGACCAGAATAAAATTCAGAGGTCAGCTGGCTCCCGTGTTGTGCTTTCTCCTTCAGGGTAACTGTAGCTAAAATTTCTAGGCTCATAGGGATACACCCCTCTCTACAGCTATATTTGGTGTGTGACTTGGAGCAAATCATATCTACTTCTCCAGATAGCTAATTTCAGCAGAGATCAACTATCCCACTTTTAGTGAGAACTTCAAGCCCATTATGTGATTTATATCTTTAGCTTCATCATCAAGGCCACCTATGTAGCTTATACAGTTTCTCTGGGGTTGGGAGTGCTATAGTCTGAATATTCGTTTTCCTCCAAAATTAATATGTTGAAACCTAAGCCTTAATATGTTGTTATGAAGAGGTGGGGCATTTAGGAGGTGATTAGGTCATGAGGGCTCCACCTTTGTGAATGGGATTGGTGTCCTTACAAAAGAGGCTGAAGGGGAATATTTGTTCTTTGGATCCACAATGTGAGGACCCAGCCAGAAGTGCCATCTTTGAAGCAGAGAGCACACCCTCTCCAGACACCAAATCTGCTGGCACCTAGATCCTATACTTCCCAGCCTCCAGAATTTTGAGCAATAAATTTGTTTTTTCTTTTTCTTTTTTTTTGAGACAGTCTCGCTCTGTCGCCCAGGCTGCAGTGCAGTGGCACGAGCTCGACTCACTGCAACCTCCGCCTTCCAGGTTCAAGTGATTCTCCTGCCTTAGCCTCCTGACTAGCTGGGATTAAAGGCACAAACCACCACACCCGGCTAATTTTTGTATTGTTAGTAGAGATGAGGTTTCACCATGTTGGTCAGGCTGGTCTGGAACTCCTGACCTCATGATCCACCTGCCTCGGCCTCCCAAAGTGCTGGGATTACAGACATGAGCCACCACGCCCGGCCTGAGCAATAAATTTCTATTGCTTACAAAGCATCCAGTGTAAGGTATTTTGTTATAACAGCCTGAATGGACTAAGACAGGAAGTGAGGGGAAGGCTAGAAATTAATGGCTCTCAAAGAGTCACATCCTGCAACAGCTGAGTCATACCAAGAAGCTCAGTTCAGGCCAAGCTGGGTGGGATCCTTTATTTGAGTGCATCTATTCTGCAATCTTCCATGTGATCAGCTGTAACTGTTGGACCTACCACTTGAGAGCAGAGTTTCAGGAGACAGAGGAAACAGAACATCCTGACAGTTCATCTGACCCATGAATACTGAGAATATTCAGCTCTGGAAAGGCCAACTGTAGGGAGCAGTGGGAAGATGCAGGAGCTGAGATTCAGTCAAAGGCTTGCAATCCTGGAGACACAGATTGCAAAAGCCCTGTCCATAGCAAGGGCTGGATAGAAATTTACCTCTGCTAAAAGAGTCTTTGCCAAAGTATTTTGCTTTATGAATTCACCATCATAGCCAGCCACTCTCCCTCTTTTTATTTTTATTTATATTATTATTACTTTTTTGAGACAGAGTCTTGCTCTGTCGCCCAGGCTGGAGTGCAATGGCATGATCTCGGCTCACTGCAACTTCCTCCTCCCAGGTGCAAGCAATTCTCCTGCCTCAGCCTCCCAAATAGCTGGGATTACAGAGGCCCACCACCACGCCTGGCTAATTTTTTGTATTTTTAATAGAGCCGGGGTTTCGCCATGTTGGCCAGGCTGGTCTTAACCCCCTGACCTCAGATGATCCACCTGCCTTGGCCACCCAAAGCGCTGGGATTATAGGCGTGAGCCACTCAAAAATAAAAAAAAAAAAAAGTAATGTGAAAAAATACCTAGATATTAGTTGCACTTCCTCCACCCTCTGCCTGAAGGAGGGTAGCTTAAATATGTGAAACAGTATGAGCTCCCAGAGCAAGCAACACTGCTCACTCAGGGTTTGGGAAGGCGCACGAGCAGAGGTCTTTTAGCAAGATGCTGCCATGCCCCTTTAGCGGTTGCTGTAGGCACCTCCAGAGATGGGGAAGGAGGTCATGATTGCTTATATTAGGTTGGTGCAAAAGTAATTGCGGTTTTTGCCATAGGTTTTGCCTATGGCAAAAACCGCAATTACTTTTGCACCCACTTAATATTACTTTGCTCACCAGAAAAACTATAGGTTTGTGGTGAAATTCAATTACAAGATCTTTTTTATTAAGATATAAACAGATATATTTCTTCCGTAAGTGTGGAGATACCAAGGTAAAAAGGCAAGAAACAAGAAGAACAAAAGAAGGGGACATTGGGCAGAATATCCTTGGATGTTACTCATTCTTCCTGAGTGCATGTATGTAGTTAGTTATATTTTAGAAAGGTTTGCAACAACCCTGACAGAAGTTTCTTGAGAACAGTGACCATATTTGTATTAGTTTGCTAGGCTGCCATGACTGAAACACAGAAATTACTGTCTCACAGTTCTGGAGGCTAGATGTCCGGAATCAAGTTGTCTGTGGGGTTGGCGCCTTCTGAGGCCTGTGAAGTTCTGTGCCTCTCCTGTAGCTTGTGGTGTTTTGCTAGGGATCTTTGGCATCCTTTGGCTTCTCTGTTGCATCATCCACATCTCTGCCTTCATCTTCACATGGAGCTCTCCCTGTGTGCTGTCTATGTCCAATCACCCCTTTTTAAAAGAGCACCAGTCATGTTGGATTAGGGGCTCACTCTACCCCAGTATGATCTCATCATAACTAATTTCATCTGCAACAGCCCTATTTCCAAATCAGGTCCCATTCTGGGTACTGGAGGTTAGGATTTCAACACATGCATTTGGTGGCGGTGGAGGGGACAATTTAATGCATAACAGTAAACTATTTAACTATCTGCTTTTCGGAGATGAATCATTAGACAGTGGTGTCAGTGGTCTCAGATTTCATTTAGTAGATTTTCATGAATTCCCTTAAGAATCCAGCTTAGCCATTTCCCAGGGGCTTCGAGGTCTTTTATTCTGTAAACCCAGGGGAATCTCAAACCTCTCCTGACCTAACAGGGTAGTAGGGGTGTCCAGCAAAAATAGCTTCTTCTTTCTGAGCCATTCCAGAGGACACTAGTTCCATCAATCTTTGTTTCTCTTTTTTTTTTTTTTTTTGAGACAGAGTATCGCTCTGTTGCCCAGACTTGAGTCCAGTGGCGCGATCTCAGCTTGCTGCAAGTTCCACCTCCTGGGTTCATGCCATTCTCCTGCCTCAGCCTCCCGAGTAGCTGGGACTACAGGCACCCGCCACCATGCCTGGCTAATGTTTTGTATTTTTAGTACAGACAGGGTTTCACCGTGTTAGCCAGGATGGTCTTGATCTCCTGACCTTGTGATCCACCCGCCTCGGTCTCTCAAAGTGCTGGGATTACAGGCGTGAGCCACCACGCCCGGCCTCTCTTTTCTTGAATATTACAAAAATCTTAACCTAGCTGGGTGCGGTGGCTCATGCCTGTAATCCCAGCACTTTGGGAGGCTAAGGGGGGTGGATCACCTAAGGTTAGGAGTTGGAGACCAGCTTGGCCAACATAGTGAAACCCCGTCTCTACTAAAAATACAAAAAATTAGCTGGGTGTGGTGGTGGGCACCTGTAATCCCAGCTACTCAGGAGGCTGAGGCAGGAGAATGGCTTAAACCTGGGAGGCAACGTGGCAGTGAGTCGAGATCACGCCATTGCACTCCAGCCTGGGCAACAAGAGTGAAACTCCTTCTCAAAAAATAATAATAAAAAAATTAAAATTAAATAAAAAATCTTAACCTAATTCCCAAAGAATATAATGCTTTTAATTTATAATTTTTACACCTTAAGTCTTGAAAATAGAAGTATTAAGTTGGAAGTGGAAGCCACAGTGTTCTCATAATTGCTCTAACAAGACTTCATGAACTTTATCTTTTCCATAAATAATTATTCTATGCATAATACATTTCTATAATAACATATTAAATGAACTATAAAATGAATAACTCCCAATATGTGTTCTTTTATAATCTGAAAATCAAGTTGAAAATTGACCATGAAAGGCTTTGAGCTAAAGGAAATCATCTGGCAAAATGGAATGGAAAAGTTTACTTTTATGTTTAAATATCCTCTTAAAAAATGGTGCAAAGAATAAAATGCTTTAGAAGCAGACATTATAATAGCAAAAATAGGCTTAAAGAGGAAAAGTAAAGAATATCCTGTAAATTTTAGCTTTTAGGTAGTGGGAGAAATGTATTTTATAAGTAAGAATGTCATTGAGCATCATATTCCAATCAATTTCTATACAACTTGTTCCTGAAATGACTGTCAACAGGGTGTATTTAGTTCCATACTCACTTTTGAAAAGTAAGATTGATCGTTCAGTTACTGAAATATGTGGAAAGAAGGGTTGGAAGAGCAAGAGATTCATTTCCTGTCAGAATTTTTTGTAGTTATGTACCTGAACTGGTAAGTCAGGACAGGTGTGAGAAAATGAGGGGGCACCAAGAACAGGATCTAGGCTCTACAGGGTTTGGGAATGGGCATACATCAAAGCCTTCAGTCCTCCTGACAACTCACTGCAATAGAAAGTTGGACAGCCCTGGATTCCCAGATCTCGGTGAAAGGTGAAGTGGATGTTGCAAAAAACTTACGGAGTATTTACAAGAGCAGGAGGTAAGAAAAATATCTATCAATGATTCAGGCATAAGAAGCAAGCCAGGGCTGAAGATTTTACAAAAGCTTATTGACAAAACCCCATCCAAGTTGTCTGGGTCCTAAAGCTGCACAATACATTTGGAAGTATGGTTCTCTTTTTAAAAAGAATGCAAAATTACAAATACAAAAGTAGGTACAAAAGTAAATGTTAGTTTAGAATGACAGTAGAAAACATAACTAATTTCTAGAGTCTTAGAGATTCATTTTTCGGAATATTTTCAGTCAATTTACCATAAATGTCTTCTTAGCCATAATCCCTGACTGAAGCTTGGCTTCTCTTCTCATCTCAATTCTGCTAGGCCACCTGACAAATGACAGAGCTTGAGGGTTCCAGATAAGGAAGGAGCCCTGAAGTTTAATCCTCCTTAGCTTCTCTAGAAATCCATCTTGTTTGGATCATAAATAGCCAGATTATTATTTTATTTTACTTTTTTATGTATTTATTTATATTTTGAGATGGAGTTTCCCTCTGTCGCCCGGGCTGGAGTGCAGTGGCGTGATCTCAGCTCACTGCAACTTCTGCCTCCCAGGTTCAAGCGATTCTTCTACCTCAGCCTCCCAAGTAGCTGGGATTACAAGTGACTGCCACTACACCTGGCTAATTTTTTGTATTTTTAGTAGAGATGCGGTTTCACTATGTTGGCCAGGCTGGTTTCAAACTCCTGACCTCGTGATCCACCCGCCTCAGCCTCCCAAAGTGCTGGGATTACAGGCATGAGCCACTGCACCCAGCTTGCCAGATTATTGTTTTAAAATTGTAGGCAATGATGTTCCAACTCCCGTTAATATTGTGGAATCCTAGATCAACCTAAGTGTTTATAAACAGATGGTTGGATAAAGGAAATATTATATATAATATTATAGCTATATATTATTATATAATAATATATAATATTATATTATTATATATTATATATTATATACTATATTATTATTATATATAATTATCTATAATTATATATTATAATATATATTATTTATATATAAATTTATAATATTGTATTATTATATAATATTATAGTATATATTATAGCTATATAGTATCTATAATATATAGTATATATTATAGCTATATAGTATCTATAATATATAGTATATATTATAGCTATATAGTATCTATAATATATAGTATATATTATAGCTATATAGTATCTATAATATATAGTATATATTATAGCTATATAGTATCTATAATATATAGCATATATTATAGATATATAGTGTCTATAATATATAGCATATATTATAGAAATATAGTATCTATAATGTATATATTATAGATATATAGTATCTATAATATATAGTATATATTATAGAAATATAGTATCTATAATTATACTATATATCTATAATATATACTATATATAATACTATATATTATAGATACTATATAGCTGTAATATATGCTATATATTATAGATACTATATAGCTATAATATATGCTATATATTATAGATACTATATAGCTATAATATATGCTATATATTATAGATACTATATAGCTATATTATAATATCTATATATAGTATAGTATATCTTATAGCTATATAGTATCTATAATATATAGTATTATATATAGTATATATTATAGATATATAGTATAATATAATTATAGATACTATATTTCTATAATAGATACTATATTTCTATAATATATACATTATCGATACTATATTTCTATAATATATGCTATATATTATAGACACTATATATCTATAATATATGCTATATATTATAGATACTATATAGCTATAATATATACTATATATTATAGATACTATATATATTATAGATACTATACTATAATTATATATAATTATAGATAATTATATATAATAATAATATAATAATAATATATATTATATAACATATAATAATATAATATTATATATTATTATATAATAATATATAGCTATAATATTATATATAATATTTCCTTTATCCAACCATCTGTTGATAAACGCTTAGGTTGATTTAGGATTCCACAATATTAACGGGAGTTGGAACATCATTGCCTACAATTTTAAAACAACAATCTGGCAAGCTGGGTGCACTATCTATCTATCTATCTATCCATCCATCCATCTCTCATCTATCATCTCTCCTATCTACCTATCTGTATATCTATCAATCAATCATCTATCTAATCTATCCTATCTAAATGTCTATTGATCAATTGTGTATCAATCATCTCTCTATCTATTTACCTATCCATTCTCCCTATGTATATATTGAGAAGACAGAAATACATCAAAAGCTTTTCCACTTCCTTTCCCCTGAGCATAACAGAGCAGCTGAGCAGGTCAGCAAGCGTGGACAATAAATGACTATAAGTCAGCAAGTCTGCCTCACAACTGAGCAATATCTGTTAGTCACTCATAATCTAAATAATATTGAATTAATCTTTGTGAAGTACTTAAGATGTTAATTAAGTGCTAAGATGTTAATCCTATTAATACTAATTCCTATGGATATAAATATGTTTGTGTGAGTTGCATACTATTTTTAGATATAAATGTCACCCAAAACACCTGATTAGTGTCACTATTCTGCATCTCCCTCTAGACAGCCTGACCCAGCTTTATGCCATTGTCATCGTATCTCCCTGTTGCTGTGTGATTTTCATTCACCCTGACCCTACTGAGTCCTATCTTCAGGTTTAATAGGCTAACTTTATTTGCAAAGCTCTAAATAGTTTTACTTCAGCCTGGTTTTCTAAGATCTGAGCCTCATCACTCTCTTCATACCTTCCTTTCATTCACTGTAAGAGTTATTTGTTGATGGCATTTCTTGTTTGGCTCACACATCCTGACCTCCAGAGCTAAATCTTTACACTCCTTGTCTCAGAATGAAAGAATTTGACTCAAGTGTCTTATGTTGTGCCTTTTGGGTATAAGAAGATAGCACTGCTGCTTTCAGGATGGTGACTACATGGTCCACAGTGGTGTTAGCACAGTTGGCTCCTTTCTTTGACTCTGTCTTCTCCAGCCCCTTGTGAACGTGAGCTTCTGAGGTGCATCTTTTACAGATCTGAGGCTTCGTTCCTGAGTCTACGTTCCAGTGTCTCAGAGTTGAGAATCTATGTCCTAGATGAGAATCTATTTCTTTTTGTGACACAGGCCCTGCTGTTTAATCCTGCTTTCAATATCAGTCCCACATTGATGCCATAGTCTGCCTATTTGCCTTTTAACAGGAAGTTTGTGATGGTCTTATTGTTTGTGCCATTCCTATTACACTCCTAAATTATCCACTTGTATTCTTTCAGCAAATATTGATAATACCTCCTAGGAGTTAACACCTCCGAGGTGTTAGGCACTATATTGGACAGACATAATGATAAGCAAAACTTGCCTTGCACACGTGAGTTGTATGGACTTTCTTTCTGTTTGTCAACTATCATATGAATTATATACTAATAAACACTTGAGGAAAGATAATACATGTATATTTACTGTTTTTATAAACAGTATGTATTTTGGTTGGCTTTATGTTCTGATTACTGTCTGGTTGGCAGATGACCTTTTTCATGTAGCCCTTCATACTTGAATACTCTGAATCTCTGTACATTAATAAAAAATGTATTGTACAACTGCTCTTGTCTCTGTGTGAAGCATGTGAATCAAGTGAAATCACTGTTCTGTAATCTGAGTTGATAGCCTTAGATGATTCCAAGAGGATAGTTTAATCAAATAAAACATTTTTTTAGAACAATGCCTACAAATCCTATTTTAGAGTTATGAGATTGAATTTAATGGCAGCATAGCAAAAAAAGTAATAGGGAAAGACCTATCATATAACAGAAATGAGTTGCATAAAGAGATTAACTTAAATTTGCTCAGAAACTGTAAAGTAACCTGTAGGTTTTTTTAACTTTTATAGAAGGAAGAACAGTAAAATTCTATACCAGAAGAATCCTGACTAATCGTCAGGAATCATGGGAATTTGTTAATCTATTTTTACAGTGATAATACTACCTACCAGCACATCACTGCTAATTATCAACTGAAATGATACAAAAGGGAACCGTATTCTGCTCACAGATTTATAAATCCAAAATAATATAATTTTTTCCAGGTATTAGAAAGTGCTATGTCAGAATCGTGAAGCAATTGCTAAATGAATCAAAGGTGTGATTGGGTGAGAGTCAAGATGGAACTTATGTTTTTAACACTTTGTAACAAGAAGGGATTATTTTTGCTAAATATCTTTAGGGTACATTTTGAAGTATGTTTCAGATGCATACTCTGCTCTCAAGTCTGCTTCTTCGCCCCAGGGCAATGGAAGCAGTGGGCCTCAGTTCTCTTGTTTGCCTGTTTGGACAGCATGGACATCTGGCCAGGCTGAATAGCTGAGTTGTCCAGATTGGCCTTCTCAGGAATTGGACAAGACACACTAAAAATTGGACTAGCATTAGATAGTGGATCTTTGGAAATAGAAACGGACAGAGACTTGAGAATAAGGTCGTTTGCGGTCATACGGGGGAGAAAGCACAGAGAGACTGCCTGCAGAGGAAACAGGATGAGCTGGGATCAGAGGCAGAGAAAGGAGGTGCTTTGATTCTTTATGGATTATCTCTTGAGTTCTGGGAGATTCAACCAGCCCCAACCCCAAAACCTATTGAATAGTCATGGTAAACCCCACCCCTTTCCATAAGTGGGCATGAGTGAGTTTCTCTTTCTTGTAAATGTCTTTAAGTTCGTTTTTGATGACTAAAATGATAATATGTTCCCAAACTTATCATGTTGATACAAAGATTTCAAAGTTAAGATGATTGGAATATAGAATTGCTATTAGCTTTCTCTCAGTACCAGCATTTTGGGGGGATTTTGGAATAGTATGAAATAAACTAAAAAGGTACTTATACATATTGTCAACAAAAAGAGTCAAACTCTGAGAAATATTTGAAGAGGCTTATTCTGAGCCAAATACAAGTGACCAATTGTCCAGGACACAGCCCTCAGGACATCCTGAAAACATGTGTCCAATATGGTCAGGGCAGAGCCCAGTTTTATACATTTTAGGGAGAAATGAAACATCAATCAAATATATGTGAGATATAGATTGTTTCAGTCCAGAAATGGGGGACAACTCAAAGTGGGGGCTTCCAGGTTATAGGTAGATTTAAAACTTTTCTGATTGGCAATTGGTTGAAATATTATTTGATATTATTGATAGAAAGGAATGTGTAGGTTATGATAAGGAGTTGTGGAGACCAAAGTTTTATCATGCAGATGAAAACTCCAGGTAGCAGGCTTCAGAGAGAATAGACTGTAAAGGTTTCTTATCAGACTTAAGGTCTGTGTTGAGTTAAATGCTGGTCAGCTTTTCCTGAATTCCAAAAGGGAGGAGGGCATATGAAGCACGTTTGACCCTCCATTCCTGTCATGGCCTGAACCAGTTTTTCAGATTAACTTTGAAGTGCCCTGGCTCAGAGGAGGGGTCCATTCAAGTGGTTGGGGGCCTTAGAATTTTATTTTTGGCTTACAATGTTTATAATAATGAAGGGTAAAAAAGGAAATAAACTTTCTCTTTGTATGTGTGGAGCTGTGGATGGATCTGAAACAATGTGTGGCCCATCATGCTCTCAGCTGCCTATCTCCAGTGCACCCCCATAAATACAGTTTCCAGAGCAGCTGGAGGAACAACTGGGACACAAGGAGATTAGTGAATATTCATTAATTTTAGCTGCTGCCAAGGTGAATCTTCCCAAATCCTGATTATGTTTATTTAAGTGAAACATCTGCCAATAAAAGGGAGGCATGTTTATAGTAACGGCAGCTCCATGGCTTCTGTTCTCTGAATAATCATAATACTGACACTGACTGTATTGCCTTGTCCTTGGCAATTTTCTTTTGTTCTTTTTTTATTATTACTGAGTAATAAACTACGTAAAGTGAACTTTCTCATGCCACTGGGATTGCTAGCAGTTGCAGCAATAAAAGAGCTGTTTGTTGTCTTTCCTGTTGGAAAATGGTTGGTGGGAGCAAGGGAAGCACTCAGGAAGCAACCGGGTTTGCTAACATAAACCACACTGGAGCATTTCTGTCCAGAGTTTATACACTAACCAGGGATGAACCAGCTGAGAACTGTGGGAACATGCTGTATATATTCACAGATACTAGCAGCCCAAGTGTGAGTTGTCCTGTGTTTTCAATATTTCAGTAACAGTAATAAATATGAAGTCAACTATGAGGAGATAGAGCTGTGGAAGATATGCGAATAGACTTCATCTGTATTTCCTGAGTATTATTGTTTCCATTATTTATCCATAAATTTATTTGAATAAAAATGAGCTATTATAAGAACATAAAACTTGAGGTCTTCCATGTTTCCATTCAACAAATACCTTAGGGCCCATTTTGTGAAGTATCATTTCTCGAAGGGTGACTAAGATGAGTCATACATAGTCTCTGGCTTCATGGAAATTTCAGTCTAGTAGAAGTGGAAGAAAGGCAGGTGCAGATCTACTTGTTTGCACCAAGCACCCAGCACATGTAAATCATCAGGCCAGGCAGTGAGGATACAACAGCAGCTAATCATAACACAAAATGCCACACAATGTGTGGTTTGAAACAAAAGAAATCCACTCTCTCATGGTTCTGGAGACCAGTAGTTGGAAATCAACATGTTGATAGGACCATGCTCCCTCTGAAGCCTCTAGTGAAGGATCCTTCCTTGCCTCTACCAGGCTCTGGTAGCCCCAGGGGTTCCTTGACTTGTGGCAACATAGCTCTGATCTCTGCCTCTGTCTTCACATGGCTGTCTTCCTTATGTGTTTGCATTTTCACATCATCATCTTCTAAGGACACCAATCATATTTGATTAGGGCCCAATCTACTTTGGTATGACCTCATCAGAAATAATTACATCAGTACTGACCCTATTTCCAAACAAATTCATATTCCAAGGTACTGGGGGTTAGCACTTCAAAATATCTTTCTGTGGAGGGACATAATTTAATCCATGACACGGAACACTTAGGGAAATATGCTATGTATAAAAGTGGAACAATCACAAGTCTGTAGAAAATAATGAGATATAAAAATAAATGAAGACTTGATAAAAAATTTTGAAGAACTTGAGCCTTAGGTGGACAAGGGAGAGGAAGAGACTTGTAATCCTAGTTATCTGGCCCATCATTGGTGGTCACCTTGAAACCAGTCTTGTTCTGAATTTGAGAATGTTGATCTCTCCCCCCACCCACTAAACACTTCTGTACTTCGTTGCCCGTGAAGTCCACGGTAGAAGGGCCTGGGTCCCTGAGCTCCACTATCAGATCTCCCAAACTGGAGGCTGACCTGCTTGAATTCCTGCCAACACTCTGCCTCGAGAATTTCCTAGTTACTTATTTCAGTTAGAACAGGACTGAAATCCAAGTTGCAGCTGTGCTCAGAGCTCGCCTTAAAGTACTGAAATGCTGTCAGTCCTGGGTTCAGTTCTTAGTCCCATATCCCTATGTAATAGTCTTTGGAGAACCTTCCTCTGACAGCGCCCCTGTGTTCAGCTTCCTTAGCTTTGCCTACATTTGTGGGTTGGCCAATATGTGGCCCTTCCTTCTATTACTCAGCCCCGGTGTTGGTGGGTGGAAGGGAGAAAAAAGATCTGGAAGATGCATTTATTATTATGTGTGGAACAATGGGCAGTCTGGAGAGTACACGTAGAATGGTGGGAAGGCAGTATGATATTATACAGAGCATGGAAAGGACTTGGGGGAGTCAGATCAATAGATAATAATTTTGGACTTAAGATACTGCAAGAGATTCATGTTATCAAAATCAATTAATATAAAAGGTGGGCTTACTTAGGAAGTTTTAGTTTCTAATGAATAAAACCTGCATATGCAATCAATACTACCTGAAAAAACTGCATGCTCAATATAATAGTGCACTTTTAGTTTTCTCCTTTTTAAAGGAAGCACATGTCACCTGTTTAAACACTCCAACACAAACGATGTTGCTTGTGGCTTTTCAGAACAACGAGCTAGTTTATTTTGAAAATGGACCATATTATTTATTTGCCAGCAGACAATTTATCTACAGGAAATGATTATACACAAACACTCACAATGGCTTATTCAACAGGAATCCTGTCTTAAAACAGGTATTTCCAGTGGTATTCTTCCATGAATAAATACAATGCCCACTGAAATACAAAGTTCTCACGAATGGCATGTTGCAAACGGGATTCAATAGCACCAATGGGGTTCAGAGTCACTGTGACATTACTTATCACTGTGACATTACTTAGCAGAATCACTTTTGCAAAGCCACCTCCATGAAGTTTGGTTAAGAAACTTGTAATCAGTACCTCAGGTGTTTACTCATCAATGTTGATTCTAATTTTAAAAGATAAAATACACCCACCACACTCTATTACATTAAAAAAAATTTAAACTCTTTTTGTTTCTGAAAATAATAGTATAATTCTTCCCCCTCTAGAATATTTATTATCAAGTTTATTTTCACAAATAAATCACTTAATAGAATTGGTTCTCTTTGATTCAACTCGCTTATGAGGTTTTTTCCCTTCCTGCTTTAATTTTGAAATATTAAACGACTGTACAAAATGACCAAAAAAATCTGGTCTATTGTTTTATGTGGATACTTTCCAGATTAAAGAACATTTATGGGTTTTTTGGCAATAAAACTTATCTGCTTCTGGAATCCTTGCATTTCCTAGTACGAGCTGCATTTACTCAACCACTACCATGTTGTTACACTGATAATAAAAGTATGCTATGGTCAGAAAACATTTTTCATTTTTATTTTTTGCTAAATATTCACCAACACTGCAAAGTTTTTCTTCATTTGGTTTTCAAAACGCCTGCCTGGAAAAGATAAATTTTTAGGAAGTACGAGAGATAGAAAAAAAAAAACTTTAAAGAGTAGATTAAGAAAGATTGTTTCAAGTAAGAAGAGAAACTTGGAGGTCTGCATGATTCATGATGGTAACGATAAATAAATCCACCCAGGACAGGGAGAGTACTAAGAAGAATCCAGGAAGTAAAGGCATTTTTAACAAGATCTAAATGTAGTGGTTGATATGCCAAGCCCTGCACATAAATGCTTTGATTAAATTTTTCCTCCAATTTTATGTAGTAGATACTATTATGTTTATTTCGTAGCTATTAAATTGAGAAACAGAATAAAGTGCCTAAACTACCACAGCTGGGAAAATTAAGACTTGATTACCTGCACCATGACCACTGTGCAATAATGCCACCTGGAGAAAAGGAGGTTACAAGCCAGATCCTAAGAGCTATAAGATTGTTTAAAATTTTTTGCAGCTTTGGGTGAATAGGGAAAATCACCAGTTAGTTCATGCAGATGTTAGTAGTTTGTTCTCCCTTGGAGAAACACAGAAGTAATAACATTGAATAATATCATCATTACTTTGATTTCTATTTAAATATAAATTGTCTCTGTAAGAAAATAAGTGACAAATAAGAACGCTTATGAATAGGATTTCTTTTTCTTTCTACTTTTTCCCCTTTCTCACTTGCACTTAAGGTGCAGAAAGTGGAGGTCATTGTACTCTTCAATTCAGGGCACACTGATATTAGTGGTCTTCATAAGGCCTGTCTCTCTTATTTTCTCTTCATCCTTGTGATGTGTTTAACGAATCCTCTAGGATATAGTCATATCCTTAAGAGATGTGAGAAATTGCTTTCTCAACGTATTTGTCACTGGGTAGACACCACTCTTTTCATTAAGGAATGCTGGATTGAGCTCCAAAATGTTTCAATCAGTCTGCATTCTCACCAGACATGCCTCAGGGTTCTCCTTTCCTTTTGTAATTGCCGAATTTTACTATAATTTAACTTTCTACGTTTGTATAATCTTAGGAGTCAAAAAGGAGTATTTAACTGCTCTGGCTACTGGTGATGGTATTCACCATTTTGTATACTTGCTAGCCACTCAAGTTTCCCCTTTGGCACTATCTATGTAGAAACTCGACTGGTTTTTCTATTTGATTTCCCCTTTTTCTCAGTGATATATCTCCCAACTATCCATTATAAATACATCCTTCTTTATTCTAGTAGCCTTTTAATTTTAGCTATCAAGTTTAGGACATCTAGGGTTTATTTTTGTTTATATTTTGTGCAACTTAATTTTTCTCCATATAATAAAATCTCATACAATTCTCTACTAAATACTCTTTTTATTTCTGTCAATGACAACAGATTTATTTCACCTCTATTATGCTCCAACTTTTGATCCAAATGGTACTTTGTTTGGGCCTCAATATTGCACTCCACTGGTCTTTTTGTTTCCATGTCGGAACCACACGATGTATTCTACTTTATTTTGTACCATTAAAATGATGTTGTGACATGTCTTCATCACCTTAGGTTGAGTCTCTTTCTTTGCTCTTCTTATTCGTAATCTTTGTTTCTTACAGACCTTTGTTTGCCCATATCATCTTCGAGTCAATTTGTTCAGTTCCTCAAAAACTTCTTCTGAAATATTATCAGAAAATGTACTGAATTCATAAGTTAATTTGAGAAGAATGGCATCTCTACAATGTTAAATTTTACCAATCACGAACATTTATCTCTGCATTTATTTAGGATAATTTTTATTTATTTATTTTATTATTATTATTTTTTAAGACGGAGTCTCGCTCTGTCACTCAGGCTGGAGTGCAGTGGCGCGATCTCGGCTCACTGCAAGCTCCGCCTCCTGGGTTCACGCCATTCTCCTGCCTCAGCCTCTCGAGTAGCTGGGACTCCAGGCGCCTGCCACCACGCCCGACTAATTTTTTGTATTTTTTTAGTAGAGATGGGGTTTCACCGTGTTAGTCAGGATGGTCTTGATCTCCTGACCTCGTGATCCACCTGCCTTGGCCTCCCAAAGTGATGGGATTACAGGCGTGAGCCACCGTGCCCAGCAGGATAGTTTTTTAAAAATTTGTGATTGAATCCTTAATATGGATTTTCTTATTTGCTTATTTTATGTAGTAACACACAACAGAGAAGTATACACATCTATGTGCATAGTTCAATGGATTATCACAAAGCAATCAAATCCATGTAAATCACCATTTAGATCAAACATAGGAATGTTGTCAGCATGCCGTAAGCTTCCTCATACTCCACTATTCCCCAAAAGTAAATGGTGTTTTAACTTCTAATATTCTAGATTAATTTTGTTGATTTTTAATTTTATAAAATGGAATCATATAATATGCAGGTGGTTATGGGGTTACATGTGAGAAAAGCTGTTTACAGATTTCTTCACTTAGCCCAGTGTTTGAATTCATATTGGTGTATCTGTCCTTCTTGGACCCTTGGTCTTTGGCATCAAATTGCATGGAAAGTGGGCTGCTGGAATAGAAATACCCTTACTCATGATGGCATCAACAGCCATTCATTGAAATCCCAAGTCTTAAAGTTTGAATATAAATTCACAAATGTATTTTTCTTGATTTGGGATAAAATATAATAAATGACTAGATTGTCTAACAATCCAAAATTTTAAAGTGTTTTCCTTCAAAAAATGTGGAATTATTTAATGAAAGGATGATCTGCCAGATTAGGGAACAGAGTTAAGAGCATTCTTAAGGTTGATACCCTATGATACGGTGCTAACCTTGCCTCCTATTGATGGTAGGGTATAAATAACCCAAAGGCCAAGTGAACTTGGGGCTTTCTCTGCTGAACCATCTTCCATGCACGGTGAAGTTGGTGGAGCCAATGTGAAGGCACCTACTCCTCTCTGGCAGGGATGTTAATACTCTCACTTGTGCCAACTAAAGAAAGTGAAATCATTTGTTTTTCTATTTCTTCATAAAATCTTAAACTTTCACCCAACTCTTTCAGTTGCTGTGGAAATGTATGTTTCTGTCATGAACTGTACAGGCCTTTGAAGAGCAGGCTTTTCCTTTCCCACACAGTATGCTATTAATAGTCCTATTTTAATTGGATGAAACTTTCATTTTCATTTTTTCTTTTGAGAAAACCAATCTGTGCTAGTTGTGGAAACAATTATTCAACATGCAGCTTTAAAAGCCTGTTAGAACACTCCCTTAGGAAAGTCAAAACCGGGCAGGATTAGCTTTCCAAGAGGGACGACAGTTGTTTATACTCAAACGTCGTGCAATCCAGCAAATCTGCAAGGTTTATTTTTAGCATAAATTTAGCTATTTCATTTTCCCCTACAACTGAGAACATTAAAATGATTAACATGGTTTTAAATCACTCAACAATCTCAAGTTAGAAAGATAGGAATTAGACTATGTGCTGAAGGAAACAGAAAAAGGCTGGGTCCATTCTAATTCTTAACAACCCCATTTTTCTTTTAGTATTTTTCGAAATGCTTTTTTTCCTCTAATATTTTATGTAATCCAATAGTAAAAAATAAAATACACAACTTCAGAGAAAAGTCAATGCTGCCTTTGGAGAAATCAATTTGGCAGCTTTATTGTCTCTTTAAATTCTTGATGATAAAATAAAATTACAAATGTGATAATTATAGTACACACCTGTTCAAGTTCCAAGATCATTGAAACATGAATGGCCAGATAATAAAATAAATTTGGAAATATTTTGAATATTTCTCCCTAGGAAATTGATTTTTAGACCAGTTAACCTCTGGGGATATGGTTTCCTTACCTATAAAATAAGTGATTGAGTTTAATGTCATTATAATTTATTCATCAATAAAATAAGCAGAAATAAATTCAAATACACTTGAAAGACAACAAAACATAGTCTATTATGGTAAGAAAAAAATCGTTCTGTTAATAGGTAATATAATTTGTAGGCTTAAATTATGATCTTAAGTTAATCAGTTGGCTTCTATGAGATTCGGTTTGTTATCTAAATGAAAGAGTTGGACTAAATCAAGTGTTCCTTACTTGGGTTATGGTTTTTGGCCCAGAGGAACAAAAGAACCCTGATATATTATGAACATTCTGAGTGCATGTATACTTTCCCAGAGGAGGTATATGTTATAGCTTTCTTTTCAAATTCTCAAAGAGGTCCAAAGCTGGGAACACACTAGATGATCCCCAATGTCTCAGTTGCTCTGACTTCCTAAGGTTCGTATGACTTGCAACTCCACTTGGCTTCCACTTAAGGAAGAGACTGCCTTTTTCACTGAATGTACCGTCCAAGTGATTAGTTTAAAATTGAAATTATCTGTTGTCTATAAAAAATATTTCACTATACATAAGACAAATATCCTGGCTAACCAGGATATTCTGTAAATCAATTGTCATGAAGTTCCTGAAATATTTTTGTTGTCTAAAAAGAAGACCCAACTTGATTACAAATTTAATTTACATGGAGACATAATGTCCATAAAAAGGAAACAAGTTGTTTTCATATGTAATAGGGTTTGTCTTGATGAACAGATGGAAAGTAACCCAGAAGCAGGTGGGTTGTGTACACATTTGTTATGTAAGAAGAGGCAAAAGCTTTGACTTAGTAAGAAAGTCATCTTCAGTGAAGAGCGTGGGAGAAGTTTTTCCATTGAAACAAAGGCATAATGATGAAATGCTAAAGCTGTCAAAATAAAAATTGCTTTAGAGACAATGTTAAGTTTTTGCCCTGGTGTCTGAAGAAGGGAAGAGTACAGAGATGGAGCAGATACAAAGCTTTCCTCATTCCCAGCAGATGGGAAACGTGTTGACACCTGGTGGAAAATGCTTCTGGCTTAGTCAGATTTATTCTTTCAAATTTCTATTCTCCTTGTGAATTGTCTCAAGTGACAAGATGCAGACCTTTGGTATATAATAAACTCAACCACTGATTTTTAGTTCCTGTAATATAAAGATTTTTGTTCAGATATCCTGGGGCTAATCTGTTGTGGGTTACCTAGAAACTGTTCTAGTTCTTTAGACTCTTGAAGGGAAACATTACTTAATTTTTTTTTCCTAGTTTGTTTTAATGTTTTTGACTTTGGGATTGTATGCATGTTAAAATATATAGTTGATATAGGAGAAAGAGAAGGAAGGGGAGGACATTCCGTTAGGCTGGATCCAAATGATCTGCATCATAATTGAGATACAGATGTCTTGGTGTAAGTGAACCACATCAAACCAGACAAAACAATAGTCGATTGACTATTGATATGCATGCATGTAGCCAGGCACAGTGGCTTACACCTGTAATCCCAGCCCTTTGGGAGGCTGAGGCAGGCAGATCACCTGAGGTCAGGAGTTTGAGACCAGCCTGGTCAACATGGTGAAACACCGTCTCTACTGAAAATACAAAAATTAGCCGGGCACAGTGGTGCAGGCCTGTAATCCCAGCTACTCGGGAGGCTGAGGCAGGAGAATCACTTGAACCTGGGAGGCAGAGGTTGCAGTGAGCTGAGATCACACCACTGCACTCCAGTCTGGGCGACAGAGCGAGACTTAGTCTCAAAATAATAATAATAATAATTAATAATAAAGATATGCATGCATGTACCTTGCTATGAATGCAAATGGTTTCCTCAAAGATGAGGCTTAAAGGATTCCTAAGGTAATTTTGGAAGAAGATGCTAATGCTAGAAGGTACAGATGCAGAACAAGCAGGGCATTCATTCACTTTCTGTTCTATGCACAGGAATTCAAAAATACCAAGGCAAAATTTCTGTCCTAAGAAATTAACTGTTTTGCAGTTAAGAAAGGCAAAAAGAAGAATGGATATAAGATAGGAGATGGAGGATTTTCAGAATATGATGACTGAATCTAGATGTAGGTGATAAAGAATGATGATCAGATTGTTATTTCTTAAACAAAGGGAAAACTAGTAGTAAATTTGTAAGTGGAAAGATCACAAGACTATGTCCTTGCCAGCTGTTTAGATGACAATGGAAAGCAGTTTCCCTCTGAAATCTGGATTGCAAGCCCCCTGAGAGAACTTTGTTCCAGGACTTAAAGGGTACTAAAAGAAAAATTGAGTCTTGTCCTACCAGGTGAAATGTCCCAGTGAACTAGCAAGAAAATGAAATTGAGGAATCAATGATTGGAGTTAGAGGGAGAACAAGCCTAGAAGATACTCTTTAACATATGTAAACCTGCTTAAGCTAAGTGCGTAACCAGAGACTGTGTGTCTATAATTTATCTCTTGTATATAAATTGTATCCCACAATCCCTCCCTCTGAGATAAAAATAGTCATGCACACAAACTGCCAAGACCTGTCCTGTATTTCAGTGAGCCCTGTGAAGGAGGGACACCTTCAAAGAAGAAAAAGGATAAAGACTACCAGCGTATGGGCCCTAACACCACAGAGACAAATATAATCTTGTACATTTTAGCACTCAATAAATGTCATGGTAATGGAATAGGGAGGAGAGCTACAGATGTTCAGTTTTTCCGAAGCAGAGATATTCAAGAGCTATATTGTGAGAACTCAGCCAGGAAAAGAAAATAATTGTTTGGAAACTTGTTGGGGAACATTGATCAGAGACAACTGAGGCACAAGTCTGTAAAGCTCTCTAGAAAACACAGAAATTAAACTGGGATTTGTTTGCACAACATAGCAGGTTTTGAGGATATCACAAATTATCTTTAGAAAGACTTAAAGCTTTATGTTTCCCCTTTACCCTTCAACAATTCTTGGAAAACTCTCTCCTTTCAGAGGTAGAGGTGTTATTTATTCCTGGATTCTCAGTGGAAAATAAATGGTATTAGTAGGCATGGTGAAGAAAGAAGCATGTGGCTTCTTGATCACTTGATTGCCACACTGTGTTATCAGTGGTCTTGCCATAGTTTTTTGGTTTTGATAGCTAGGTTTATCCCATAGCTCCTCAAATCCGTGCCTAGATTGTGACCACTCTTAACCAGGTCATGTAGCTAGCCCATGGTAAAGAATTATTTTGTGTCATCTAGAATGTAAAATTCGCACTATTCTGTAGAGGTTTCCAGGAAACATTTTAAGATAAATATAAGAAAGAAGTCTCTAAGGAGTCTTAGAGTTTTATGTAGTTGACATGACCTGTCTAGTGAAATAGTGGACTCCATGTTATCAGAGTTATTCATGAAGAAGCTGGATATCTACTTACCAGGAAGTGACAGAAATTTCTTGCATTTAGTAAGAAGGTTGTTAGAAGCAACCTAAGGCTTTGTCAAATCTTGCTTCGTAATTGTGGGGTTACGTGGTGGTGCTCAGAGTGGGATAAGTGGAAAGAGGCCTAGTGCTTACTTAAAAGAGCTGTGGTATAGACTGATTGCTCACACCAACCAAATAAACAAACCCATGCAATGTTTATAAAGCTATGTAGTTCAGAATTCAAGGAAGTTGTCCAAATTTCAAGATCAAGACAGTTAAGCTCAGGAGCTTAACTTACAAAGCCAAGAAAGAATTTAAAAATCAAGACAAATCCAGAAACAGGAGGAAGAAAAAAAGCTGGTGTTATCATTTACAGACAAATTCTAACAGAGGAGCTGGCCATAAAAACTTGGGAAAAAACATTTTAAAGTGTCCGGCTGCCTCTGGTTTATGTGAAGAAAGAAGATGAAAAATGAGAGGGCAGGATCGGTAACCACTTCACTAACGATGGTTAGAGAAGGTGAGAATTGGAATCTGAATGCTAAGAAGAGGCAGCTAAGAGAAGATCTGAAAATCAAACATTTCCAACAGAAGGCACAGTGAGTACAGAATCTGAAGATTATGAACAAGCTTGGTGTGTGTTGCAGCAGAAAAGAAGGCCAGAATGCCTGGAGTTTAGGGACTAACAGGGAGGATGGAGGAACTTAAGCTTTAAGTGATAAGCAAGTGAAACCCATCCAGTAGTCCCATAGAATAGTTTTTTTTTTTCTGATAAACATAGAAATTGACCCTTCTGCTCTTAAGCTTAAAAGTTATATTTATTTTATCTGAATTCCTTCCTCAGGAAAGGGTTCCCAGGAATCTCAAGAAGTATCAAAGAACTGAGACTCACCAGATCACCATGTCCAGACAATGAGTTGCCGACCCCTCATTCATCATGACTGCTTCCTTGCCCCTTCCTAGTTCCTGCTTTCTTACACATTGTTACATTTCTTCCCTGCAGTCTAAACTCCTACTTTTGGTGGGTCAGGAGATGGATTAGAGACTGATCTCCCGTCTCCTGGGCTGCAGCACCCAATTAAAGCCTTCTTCCTTGGTAGTACTTATCATCTCAGTGATTGGCTTTCTGTGCAGTGAGCAGCAGGAACTAGACCAGACATGTTTTGGTAACACGAGGACCACTTCATGTAGGGTTATGTGGAGTTTGTTAAGAAATTTGGATTTTATTTTGTTTCTAAAGAAAGCCACAGACCTTTTGACGTGAACAACTATCAGTGAGAAGATAGTATAGACAGGAGGAAACAAACTCTTTTTACCTCAAACCATCATGGGACAGACAGAGACAGTTGAAACAAGGGACTCAGTCATATTTCCAGGAGAATAAATGTGGTTAGGATTTTGAATTACATGATCTGTGTATCTCTTGGCTATGGGAACAACTCAGGCTTCATGAGGGCACTGCCATGAATATAAGGGGACAACGGAATCTTTATTCACAGAAGTCAAAGATCCAGAGGGGCAAGTAGAAAGTTGTAAAACTTAGGCATAGGGACCAAAGATGATATATGACCCCATGGAGCAAGTTAATTTTGGAGAGAACAAAAAGAACCAGGAATCTAGGCAGAATGATTCCTTGGTGGCTATCTCAGAAATCTTGGATCCTGAGTCAGATTGATTCTGAGAGAGAACAAGTGGAGAGAGCAGGGGTCTACTAAGCAGTGACATTTCGAAGTCCTTATAAGTTTGCGATGCTGACAGCTCTTCTGTAGTTGCTGTCCTTGGCCAGTAACTTGGATACACTGAACACTAAATGTGGGAAAATCTTGGAGGTGTGAGAAGCTATAAATAAAGACATTGCAATGGGACAGGAGGAAGAAAGTTGCATTACAAAAGCCTGTTTTTTAAAAAAGTGAAACTTACTAAACTGCATCTGGAAATTACACTGTGTTTGTAAATTATACAACCAAATGAATATTCCTTCACAAGACTCACCTTGGAAGCCAGACATTAATTTCAAAAAATGCTTATTTTTCTCATGGCAGTTTCAGAGCTCTTTTACAAGACATGCAGGTGCATACTTTTGTGACCAAACTTCTCTGATTTCTTCAGTAACATTCCTCTTTGATCTGTGACTGAAGGCTGGTTCTCAAGTCAAATCGACTTCAAAGAATGAGTATTTGTGACCACTTATAAGTTTTCACAAAATATTCTTTTAATTTTGAAGACATGTTCAAAATCATTTGAGTGTCACACCATCATTATAAAGCATGAAATTCCTGAAGTAATTACAGGATTTTTCTACTTTCATTTATAATTAATTCTTAAAACTTTCTATGAAAAACTCCTTATAAAAAGTCAAATGATAAACTATTCCTTATAAACTATTTTAAACATATTCAAAAATATGTTTAAGCACTGCATATATATTTGTGTTTACCATTTATACTTATTTATTCTTTCATAATTAAGCAGACAGTTGGATGACATAAATCTAAAGGGTAGACAATTAAATCTAAGAATTTGCTTCTGTGCCAATTGTATTGTTTTATCATTTGTATCACATTTTCATTTGTCTGTGTTTTAGAACTTTCTAAGTAAAGAGAGTGGAAAGTAATAAAGTATTTAAATCACAAACAGTGCCATCTAGGTAAAAATGTCACATTACACAGTAAGTCTGGAAA
Organism: Symphalangus syndactylus; assembly: GCF_028878055.3. Taxonomy (NCBI): domain Eukaryota; kingdom Metazoa; phylum Chordata; class Mammalia; order Primates; family Hylobatidae; genus Symphalangus; species Symphalangus syndactylus. Next base: position 128,857,574 of record NC_072426.2, on the reverse strand, counting down.
TAGGTTGTTCAGAGCTAGTAGGTTAGTGCCAATTATTCTTCCCCTCCATCTTACCACATAGTTCTTACCCTCAAAATTTCCTCATGGACCAGGATGGCTGCTGAAACTTGAGCTCTCATATCTGAGTTGCAGATCAAGTAGAAGATGAAAGCTAAGAAAATTTAAAATGTGTTCCTTCTAGAAGTAGACTCTATAAACAGTTTTCCAGAAATCTCATACATGTCCATTTGTATCTTGTTGGCCAGAACATAGTCATATGACCACAAGCTGACAAGCAGCTCAGTTAAAAATTGATTTCTCTTCTTAAGGAGGACAGTGAGGGCTCATGAATGCTGAAGAGACAACTAGAACTCTCTGCCAAGATTGAGTTAATTTCCTTAGAATCCTACTGGTGTGGCAGTCTCCATCTTGTTTCCTCAGATCATCTAGACAGGACCAATAATTATGTCCATTACATTATAAGTTCTCTCATATTGAACAAAACCTCAGTACAATTTTGGACATCAACATTTACTTTCGTAATATTATGAAATTTGAAGCCTGACTCTTCAACAGTTATTTGATTACATAGATTACTCATGTTTATTGTAAAAGTTTATCACTAAAGGACCTCTCCATATAACCAAACATCTACTTCACTAGAAAGAACACTGTAGAGGAGGCAATTAAAAATGATGCTTTGAGTTAAAGTTGGTTAACTCTCCGTCAAACTTGTTGGCTGTTATACTTGTGTTTAATATATGTTTCCACTGGAGAAATTTCAAAACACTCTAATAGTTAAAATTGAAGTAACTTGAGAAACAGAGATCCCACTCCCCTCCCTTCGTTTCTTTACCGAGCAAAGCTGCTTTTGGACAATTCTCTGATGTATTAATATCTTTCAAATCCATGTCTTGGCTATTGTGATTAATGCTGTAATAAACATGGGAGTGCATATATCTCTTCAAGATCTTGATTTTAATTCAATTGTACAAACATACAGAAGTGGGATTTGCTGGATTATATGATAGTTCTCTGTTTAATTTTTTGAGGAACTTTCAAATTATTTTTCATAGTGGCTGCACCATTTGATTTTCCCACCAAAAGTGTACAAGTCTTCCAATTTCTCCACATCCTGGTCAACACCAGTTTTTCAAAATTATATAATAGCCATTCTAACAGGTATGAAACAATATCTCATTGTGGTTTTGATTTGTGTTTTCCTGATGACTAATGATGTCGAGTGACGATATCTTTTTTTTTTTTTTTTTTTGAGACAGAGTCTTGCTCTGTCACCCAGGCTGGAGTGCAGTGGTGTGACCTCACCTCACTGCAAGCTCCGCCTCCCGCGTTCACACCATTCTCTTGCCTCAGTCTCCCAAGTAGCTGGGACTACAGGTGCCCACCACCACACCTGGCTAATTTTTTTGTATTTTTAGTAGAGATGGGGTTTCACCATGTTAGCCAGGATGGTCTTGATCTCCTGACCTGGTGATCCACCCGCCTCAGCCTCCCAAAGTGCTAGGATTACAGGCATGAGCCACCGTGCCCGGCCGAGTGATGATATCTTTTAACTATTAGTGGGAATATCTTTTTCATATACCTGTTAGTCATTTTTACATCATTTTGGGGGAAATGTCTATTCAAGTCTTTTGTCCACTTTCTAATTGACTTACTTGCCTTTTTACTATTAAGTTGTTCCTTACATATTTTGGAAATTAATTTTTTATCAGATATATAGTTTATAATTGTTTTCTCCCATTTCATAGGTTGACTTTTCACTCTGTTATTTCTTTTGCTTTGCAAAACTTTTTAGTTTTATGTAATCACACTTGTCTATTTTTCCTTTTGTTGTTTGTGCTTCTGGTGTCATACCCATGAAATAATTGCTGAGACAAATGTCTTGAAGTTTTTTTTTACTTGGGGTTGATTTTTATGTATGGTGTGAGAGGAGTATTCAATTTTATTATTTGGCTATGGATATTCAGTTTTCCCAACATCATTAATTAAAGAGACTCTCCTTTTCCCATTGAGTATTCTTGGACCCTTGCCAAACCCCCATTGACCATATAAGGATGAGTTTCCTTCTGGGCTCTCTATTCTGTTCCTTTGAATGATTGTTCACAATAGCTATAATGTGGAAATGACCAAAATTTTCATTGAGAGATGAATGTATAATGACAATGTCTTATAAACATATAATGGAATATCATCCAACCATAATAAAGAAATCCTGCTATATAAGAAAGCATGAATGAACCTTGAGGACATTATGCTAAGTAAAATAAGCTAGTCACAGAAGGACAAATACTATGTGATTCCACTTATATATGGAGTTTAATATAGTAAAACTGGCAGAAACAAAGTAGGATAGTGGTTGCTGGAGGCTGGGTGAGAGAAAAACGGGGATTTGCCATTTAACAGGCATAGTTTCAGTTAGGTAAGAAGAATGAGTTCTACAGATACCTGTAGAACTTTATGTAGAACAAATGCTGTACAACATTGTGCCTGTAGTTAACATTACTCTACTATACACTTACAAATTTGATAAGAAGATAGATCTCATGTTATTTGTTCTTACTGCAATTAAAAAACAAAGAAATAGCAAAATGCATGTGTTAATATTTGAATTCAGAACTTAGATCACTTTCCAATCTTTGTGTATTACTTTCAGAGTCAGTTACTGGCCAGGTGTGATGGCTTATGCCTGTAATTCCAGCATTTTGAGAGATCGAGACAGGCGGGAGGATTGCTTGAGCCCAGGAGTTTGAGACCAGTCTGGCCAGCATAGTGAGACTCTATATCTAAAAAAGTAAAAAAGGAAAATTAGCGGGGCATGATGGAACATGCCTATAGTCCCACCTACTCAGGAGGCTGAGGCAGAAGGATCCCTTGAGCCCAGGAGTTTGGGGCTGCAGTGAGCTATGATCTCACTATTGCACCATAGCCTGGGCAACATGTGAGACCCTATAAAAAAAAAAAGTCAATTACCAATAAATATGAGGACTGGCTATGCTCTGAACTTAGTCACTTTTAAGACCCACACCTTCAAAAGTCTGTTTCTAAATAGGCAGTCATGATAACTGAACAGAAAAACAGAAAATATAGAACAAGAAAGACATTAAAGCAATTAGAAAAGAATAAAATAATCTTGTCTGTAAGGCCAATAAAAATGAGACAAAATAAAATAAAATCTTACATTAAAGTTTAAATACACTTTCTGATCATGAAAATAATATTATTTGCTAAGACTGCACAAACTATGAAGTTGTAAAGGAGTCTTTATGATTTTGGTTGTCTTGTCCTGAATCTAGGTTTCTAATCCTGCAGTTTTTTATTGTGGTTCAGATTTTAGGATTTCTTATACCTAAAGAAAGTAAGTTAAAGTCACCTTATTTTGAATTGAGTATTGACTTGTGTTTTCAATGGATTTCTAATGCTAATATAAATTAAAAATGTTGAAGTACACCGACTGGCAAGTAAATGGAATTAGTGAAACTCCCATGGAAAAAATAACCCAGCAACACAATCATGCATGTTAAAGTGTCATTAGAAAATAGTCAGAAAATAAGGTGTCATTAGCAAAGAATTTTGCCATAATCAAGTAAAAGCGCACTGAAATAGTAGAGTAAGTGTTCCATTATGTAGTAAAATTATAACAGCAAAGTATGTCTAGCAGCATTTATAATTAATTTTATAATAATCAAAAGATAGAATAAAAAGAGAATAGAACTATGATCTAAATAATCTCTTAATAGCCTTTTTAAAGCTCATACCTGTGTTATTGGGCATGTTGTTAAACTTCTCTTTTTTCTCATCCATAAAATGGAAAAATGTAAGCCTAAATAATAAAGCTATTGGGAGGACTGGGTTAACACAGTCAAAGAACCAAGAGCAATAATTCTGTCTATTATTATTATGATTTAAAAGGAGCAAATAATGTTGATAAATGCAATCATACTGAATTTGAGTATATATGTTTTGGCCTTATTTTTCAGAGAATTTTCTATAACTGCAATAATTGCCCCACAGCACTTCTTTATTCAATTACCTCGAGTAGAAAGAGAATACAGCTTTCTTGGTTGCAATTATCATTAGTATGCAAATTCTATCATTAGCACAGAGTTCTGCAGAGGAGATAGCTGGAAAAAAAACCCACAAAACAAAACACTGATGAGCATTCTTTCATAGCACTGCATAGTTTCTCCATGGTGACGGGGAGTAAAACTCTGGATTAAATAAGTAGAGATATTAAAGCTTCCTATTATCTATCAGCCTTTTCATAGCATTTGATCTATTTATGGCACAAATTGTACTGGTATGAACCTTGCATATGGTTTGTTGAAACCAAAGTGGGTTGTTTTGTATTAACACAGGAAGTGTGTTATAAGATCATGATCTCTGAACCCAGATTGCCTAAACTCAAGTCTTTGCTCTGCCCCTTACTAGTTGTTTAACCCTGGGTAAAATATTTAAAATCTCTGGGTGTCAGTTTCCTCATATGTAAAATGATAACAGTAGCTACTCCACAGGGTTTAGTGAGAATTAAATGAGTTAATATACATAAAGCACTGAGCATAGTGCCCAGACCTAGCAATGCCCAATGTCAGTTATTACTATCAGTCAGTGTGATAGCTTCTCTCACTACCTGTTTTGATCTATATAAAGTATCTCTCTAATTTTGGAAGAGTTTACCTCTTTTTCAAGCCAAAGCATTGCTGTTATTGTTTCAGAGCACTTAAATCCATCTTTCTGTGAGCAATCATTTAATATTATTGTCCAGAATTTTCCTTACAGCGAGGAAACTATCTTTTGGTAGCAGGTCGCTGCTAACTCTGTGCCTTCTCCTGCCCAAAGAGGAATTGAGCAGACTCTGCTCTCCTCTGAAGTTCCACTGTCCACTCAGAATCCAGACTAAAAGAGACCTCACACTGCAGTAAGTGGCTCTGATGGTAGGCCAGGATAAGGGAATAATTACATATGATTTTCATTCTAATTTTCTGCCCACAGGGAAGCCCTCCTCAATGCAACTGTTAAACTGTGTTCATTTTCTTCCTCAAATGGCTTAAGTCAAGTTCATTTTCTGAGGGCTGCCTAGACTGCTTCTCTGAGTTTCACATTTTATATTTAACTCTCAACTGGTCATCTCTATCTAGATGTCCAACAAGCGCTTCCTATCCAGTGTGTCCCAAATTGACTCATCATCCTTCCTCTAAAAATACCTCATCTTCTGGCATCTTCTGTCTCAGTTACCCAAGCTAGAATTTTTGACAGCTGTCTCTTCCTCCCACCCTACACTGAACCTTAAACTTCTTCCCAGCTATTCTAGGATAGTCCAGATTTCAAATATTCTGCCCAACTCTCCATAATTATAAGCAGTCTGAAGTGCTCAACTGAGCTTCGAGACTGTAAATTTGCAATACAGCCATTATGTAAAGCTCTGGGATTTTTCTCCAATGTTGCTCAGTTCAGAGAACACTGATTCTGATATTTGACCATAGGTTCTATGTATTTTATGATATAGTGTGTAAATCAATGAATTCCTGAAAATAAAATCATAATGTAAAACCTAAATGCTAAAAAACACAGTACCCTGAAATCAACGGCTCATAGCTAAAGCGAAATCAAATTTACATGTCCATGAAATCTGGTAAATTTGTATTTGGTTTATGTGTTCAATAAGAAAGGACATATGAAAAGAACATATCCACTGTCTGCGCAACATAGTGAGACTGTCTCTACAAAAAATAAAATTAGCCAGGCATGGTGGTGTGTGCCTGTAGTCCCAGCTACTCCGGAGGCTGAGACTGGAGGATCACTTAAGTCCATGAGTGCCAGGCTTCAGTGAGCTGTGATCGCGCCACTCCACTCCAGCCTGGGCTACAGAGCAAGACTCTGTCTCAAAAAAAAAAAAAAAAACAGGAAAGAACATGGCATTTGCCATGACACTGAGTTTATTCAGGTTAAGTGAAGACTTTGTATAGTTTTTTTTTGTTTTGCATTTT